>NC_056750.1:613068000-613433000 GCF_019279795.1 Protopterus annectens | reverse complement strand
TCCAGAGTGAAGGGAGCCTCTGGGTTATGAACCTGTCCCTCCAGCAAGTTCTATTTATTTCTGTGCTGAGGTTCAAGTCCCTCGAGCATGTGACTCTAAGGGATTTAGATTTACTGAGGTGGAGCATGTTCATTAATTCTGGATTTGACATAGCTTTGTATGTCAGGCATAAATCGCCTCGAAGTAGGTGGTATGCAACTGAGTAGAGCTGGAGTTTTTTTAACCGAGCAGCATATGGCATCTGTTTGAGACCCTTGATCCTCTTGGTGAGATACTTTTGGGGTCTTTCTAATTGCTGCAGGTGTCGGGTAATGTACATCCCAAAAGGGGCATTGTATTCTATGATGGGCCTGATGAGGGATGAATAAAGGGGCACGATTACCTCTCTTGATCTAGATGTGAAACCCTTCGTGATGAGGTGGGCTATGTAGAAGGTCTTTCTAACCACTTTGGCAATGTGGTTTTCATAGGAGAGATTGCTATCAACTTGGGTCCCCAGGTCCCTAATAACTTTCTCTGTACTTAATGGGTTTCCGCCTATGTGGTAATTTGTGGGTACATTGTTTTTGCCAAAGGGTATGACTATACATTTTTTGGTATTTAGCTTTAGACCATGGTGCTGGCACCAGTTATCTGTCTCTGTGAGACCTTTTTGAAGGATGTTTGTGTAAGCTGGAGAGTTGATTATGGCGCCCAGTTTGCAGTCATATGCGAACTTGGTGAGCCATAGTACTCCCACATTTGCCTGTACCTCGGAAAAGTATATACCGAGCAAGAGTGGTCCCAGGACAGAACCCTGTGGGACGCCACTTGTGACTGGTTTTGAGTCTGACATGGCTCCAGCAACTCTCACTCTGTGGGTTCTGTCTCTGAGCCAGTTTGTGACCCATCTTGTGACATAGGGGTTTATATTTAAGCTGGATAGCTTATCTATGATGCCCGAGTGGGGTATTGTTTCAAATGCCTTTGCAAGGTCCAAATAGGCTGTGTGGACTACCTTCCCTTCATCTATGGCTTTGGTGACTGTTTCGAAGAAGTCAACCAGGTTCAAAAGGCAGGATCTACCCTTGACAAAGCCGAACTGGGTAGGATCTAGTGTCTGTAGGTCCCCAATGTCTTTGTTTATGAGCTCCATGATGATCCTCTCCATAGCCTTGCAGACTAAGCTAGTCAGGCTTATGGGGTGATAGTTTCCAGGGTCCGTAGAGGCTCCACCTTTGTGGAGTGGGACCACTGTTGCTGTACGCCATTCTGTGGGCACATATCCTGTAGTGAGGCTGAGATTGTATAGCTGTTTTATTTGAGGGATTAGTTCCTCTTGGAGTTCATGTAGGACGCAACCTGGGATGCCATCTGGTCCCATGGAAGCAGTGTTTTTTGCTTTGGAGAGGGCAGCCTTCACCTGAGCATCAGAGATGTTTGGGAGGCAGCCCTCTGCTGGGATAGATACTTGCTCTTTTGGGGGGAGGGGGTGGAGAAGTTTGCACTGAACCTGTCTGCCAGGAGTCCCATACAGTATAGTCACACCCCTTGCTAATGTAATGAAAGCACATAGAGGAATGTCAAGTAAAGTAAATCATATACACTTACTAAATTAAGTCATTATTCTGATAATTTTTTAAAAATGAAAAGTGAGCAATGGTTAGCAATGTTCATCTATGCTTAGCAGGTTTAAGCATTGCTTAGATGTGAATGCTAACTAGCAAGTAGCTCAGTTAAGCAGATTTGTGCACTCAAACAGTGCTCAGCAATTAAACCTTTAAGCACTGTTCAACTCAGCTTAGCAGATTTGTGCACTGCTTAGTGGTGCTTAACATGTTCAAAATGGTCCAATGATGGCAAAAGGAGGGAATATCACCTTATTTAAATGGCACAGGTGGGAATACAGCCAGAATCTATTATAGTTCATCTGTGCAGGTACTATAGCTGGTGTAGGTGAAGGAGCACACTTTCAGGCACAGTGCTGGAGCATTCAGGAGTCCAGGGTCATGACTGGACTCCTTGTAGAAAACCATGAAGAGAGACTGCTGGAGAGCCAGTACCAGAGCTCACAATACAAAGTGAAGGCCTGGGACTGTCTCGCACATGATCTCACCAGTGTTACTGGCATCCCCCGGACTGGTGAGAAGGTACAGCACCACTATGCTGACCTAAAGTGGAGAAAGGGGTGGTCTTGGCCCAGTGGATACAAAATGCACAGGCACAGAATGGTCCAGTAGTGAGCAAGTATCACTATCAAGAAGTTTGCAGCAAATTCTAGCCTGAGAATGTGATAGACAGGTATGCATAATACAGCTGCAGCAGAGAGGGCTAGTAACACAGAAGCCCATGCCGACAGACTGCTGAGGCTGCGCTGACAGGATGTTGAGTACAAATCTATTCTGAAGTATATTGTTCAAATAGCTAAGAAGGAGTGCATTGCTTACTGCTAGTAGGTACACTGTTACTGTGTGAATTGAATAAATAAAGTTTGCCCAACTAATATTGGTGTGTAATAACTATCCCTACAAAAAACTGTTGCATTTATTCTGATATGTTGTTGAAAACATATAGAATGTATACAGGTTCTTCACAGCAAATATGGCTGTGACAGCATATATTAAATGAGGTTGTTCTGTGAACCAGCTGTTAAGAAAAACTGTAGATGGTGGAGCTGTAAAACAAGATATAACTGAAATGTGAAATATATGCTCCACTAAGCTCTGAACCCTTAATAGTAATGTGTAAAGTTTCAAAGTGTGTTCCAACCTGCATTACCTTGTGTTAACCTTTGCTTTCCAGATTGTAGTAACCCAAAGTATTAATGCATGGTACAATAACTATCTGTCATGCATGCATCACATGATTAGAAGTTCAGACTGTCTAAGCAAGAGACTATTAGGCAGAAACCAGTGAAACAAAAAACAGCAGTTCCCCAGTAGCTCAATGTGATGAGAAATAGCTTAGTTGTTAATTTTGCACAGCCAGACACTGTTTGAATCCAGGGAGTGATACTACAATTTGTGCATATCTACACACAAGGAATCAGGAATAAATGTAAAAAACAGTCAGGTAGTGTTAACATATATTTTGGTTTGTACAGGTAAGGAAATGTTGGTAGTAGCTGTATGGAGGGTATACTAATAAACTGTAGAACTGTTCAACTGTCCCACCACATGCCTGCATATGATAGCAGGATAGATACATACAGCATGCACTCTTCGTGATACATGTCTCTCAAGTGTCACTCTATCATGGATAGTGGTCACTGCTGCCAATAATCTTGGACACAGAATGGAAACAAATTAAAGTATGCCAGTACCACACTTGCATAACAGCAGTTCAGGGTACCCCTCTTGTGCCAAATATGTACCCTTGACATGTACAAATCCCCTCTAGTCATGTACCTAGAGTTGTCACAGTTTGTCCCATACCATTCCAGGCTGACAGTTTAATAGGTATGTTTGTGCTACATAAGCTATGGGCCATAGGCAGATGTAAAGTGAGGGCAGACCCATAGAATACGGAGCAGTACTGTTATGCAAAACAGAAGCATAAACAGTTGTTAATGGACTTTTTGTCTCTCTTCCACCCCTCATCTGGATCAGTACTATAATTCATATACTACGGGTATGTTTTTCTCCAAACCTAATGTTCGGACTTGTGTTCTATTATTGTTTATATAATTGATTGGCTGCATGTTACCATACCTTGTTCAAATACCATTGTTAATGGCTTGTTGCCATCAATGTTACTGGCATGCTGTTATGCACTCTGTTGTTCCACTTATGCATGTGTTTGTTTTGCTATGCAACTGTTTCATATTTGTTTTATGGGGTTAATTGGAACACCCACACATGCTGTTATACCTAATCTTGAAATGTGTCGTTCATGACTAACCAACATATATTTTTTAAATCCTCAGCATCATAGCACATTTGGGAAGGCAGATCCCAGAGATCTGTCTGTCCTGCCTCATCTGGCTGTGGCACCAGGCCCCAGCACATCTGGGACCCAGCCAGGGACTTCCCTGTCCGTTGGTCCTGCACCACCTTTGGGTGGAATTGCCTCAAGGGACATGGCCTGTCCCCCCTGGGAGTGGGCACAGACAGGAGCCTGTCACCAGCAGTCAGTTCTGGGGTTTGGTGTGCAGTGCCATCCGAGCAGAGCCAGGTGGGCAGCTGCACCAGATTGAGGGCTACCTGGCACACCTAGAAGGGCTGGACACCTCTCCATTCCAGCCCCCAGCACAGCCACCTTTGGGGCCATGAAGAAGCAGTGGTGACTGCTCATTGGTGGGGACCTTAGTCCCACTGTATCCTTTTGGGGGCTCATGGGCTTCAGATTCCCAACCACCATCCCCGTCAAAGGTGTTTACCCCTCTCATGTGTCATATACCGCTCCTGTCTGCTGTCTTGTCTGTCTGCAAATGCAACCTATCACACCCAACCTACCTCCCCAAATATACCTACAGCCCTTCCCCAACATCCCACTCTCACCTTATAAAAGGGCATCTGTCCCACAAAAAAACATTTCCACATACAAAGCTCTACATTTCACCCCATGTACAGTGAAAGTAATCAATCAACCCCCACACTACTCTGCAAATGTCTGTCACCAACACCCCTCCCTGTGGGGTGTAAGGCTGTAAATTCCAAATTGTACACATTTAATTCACAGCTGTTTCTGCAGAAGAAATGTAGAGCTATGGTCCTTTCCCACACCCGTCCTGCACATCCCTAGCTGCTTTTCATAATGTTTTACCTCTGCTTGCTCCCATTTCACCACTTTCCTATCACCCTTTTTTCTTTTCTTTAAAGAAAATTATCGTGGGTCTAAGCAGTGCTAAGTGAAGCTAACAGGGTTTAACTGTCTGCTAGCATCGCCTAGCTCCTCACAAAACTGTGCAAACCCTCTTACAACTGCTTAAACGTGCCTTAATTACTCTGTCTCCATCATCCCTTCTTCTGCCCAGCAACAAAATAAGCCCTGCCAAATCTTGAACCCAGGATGCTCTGAACTACAATCACAGCAATATACCACTACACCATCTGAGCTGCAGGAATCTGTAATGCTTTTACAAACATATCGTTCACTCTGGTCATTTAACATTAATGAAAAAAGTAATCACTTCCAAGTCTGGAACCCAAGACCCTGTGCACAATAATCACAGCAACATTCCTCTACACCATCTGAGCTGTAGGAATTTGTAATGTTTTTACAAACATATCATGCACAACAGTCATTCATCATAAGGGGGAATTATATATCCATAGTATTGTCTTATATATATATATATATATATATATATATATATGTGTGTGTGTGTGTGTGTGTGTGTATATATAGATACAGAGATCTCTCTCTCTCTCTCTATATATATATATATATATATATATATATATATATATATATATTCATACATAGATATATAGACAAATAAACCTCTTACTGCAACACATCTGCAAAAAGCCCAACAAATGGGTGGGGGGGATAAAAGGCAAAGAATAGTGACATCTTTGAAATATGGCTGCCATATGTGTAGAAGTCTGCTAGAGTGGCATGGTTTGCTTTACCATACAATGTCAGATAGATTCCAGGTCTGAAACACAAATGAATGTCATTATTTACTGATGTCAATGCTCACATCATCCCAGTGATTTCTCAGAAACCCACAATTGTTGTGGACAGCAGGCAAAACGTAAGAGCCACGCATGTGGACAGTGTCTAGAAATCTGAACAGTGGAGAGGTAAGACCGCAGTCATGTAACAGATTGGAAAAACCTGTGACAGCTGCCAACCATGTCACCCAGCACCTTCTGAACCACAGTAAGACCAACACTACACTAACCCAAATCAGCTCTTGGCAATTACCCATGTATATCCAAAGATATCATGCACTACAAGGATGGAACTGTAAGGAAAAGCAGATAGTGGTGCATAAATATCTACCCACAACCATTTGCACCACAGTCACAGCAACATACCAGTACCCCAAATGAACTCTACAGTATAACGACTGTTTGAACAAACATATCCTGACTCCCAGTCACATACTACACTGACATATACTGGCCCAACTCACAGTGTACTGGGAATCCTGAGGTGTTACAGGACATTCCTCAATATGCCCCTACAAACATACACACCTGATAGACCACCAGCAGCCATAGCAGCATGCACAGTCAGGTAGGAAAAGGATCTGTGACACTCACATCTGCTACTCTCCCTAATCAGCCAAACAAACATCTACACACAACACTACTATACAATCTTGGCCATCACTTCACAATGGCCAGAAATACATAACTCTCATAAGTACAGATTTACACAGAATGTCCAGGGTGTGAGACCATATTCATGGCCACTGCTGCATACCACTTTCAGGAGTCTGCTAACTCAATGGGATGATACCATGAGTGTAGTCACTAAATAATGATATCACATACCTCAGACCTTCTTACTGCAAGATATCTGGACAAAGCATGACATACGTGGGGGACAGGGGGCCAGAAAGAGGGACATAATCTCACACAACGGTGTTACAAACTGAAACAGTTGCCAATGTCACAGGCTTTGTTGTAACATAACATCCCTGAAGGATATGATGTCTGAAACACGAATGCATGTCAACAGTTACTGACTACAATCCTCACATTATCCTACTACTTCCACAAAAACAGACGCTGTCTGAGGAACAGACCAAACTTAACAGGCAAACCTCTAGGCAGTCTGCGGACATCAGGAAAGTTGAGAGTATGTCAGACACACATCACTGTCAGACATCAAGTCACACAGAAAATGCATGTCTAGATGAACCTTGTTAAACTAGCTACCCTCTGTGTGTATAACAGCACTACTGACTTACAATCTGTACCCAATTCTGGAGCTTTGTTCACCATGTTGCTGGGCTGACTCCACATATCCTCTCCTGAGAGGTATTCCCAACTACTTTCTGTGAAGCTGTAGCCCCCACACCTCCATGTCTTCCACACAGGCAAGGAAAAGGGGCAAGGCACACATGAAGGTCATAGTTATAGCACTGTGTTGCTATGGCATTGGAAAATGGAAAGAAAACACAGCTGCTCGATGCAAGTAGCAAGTGGGAGACACCGATTAGTGCACAGGCCATCAGCTGCTCATGAGCAGTACCTACAAAAGGCAAGCTGCTGCCTATGCAACACAGGTCTCAACCCATCCACACAAAGACAGACTGCGGCTACACAAACCTAACCATTTGTATTGTTGTGAGGAAACTCCTGAGCACTATAACAGGTATGTCAATCATGTAAGCTTGTAATGAAATACAGCAGGGGGAATGCAATGATGTCAAATGGGACATTAAACACTAGGCTAGCTGCAAGACCTGCTGAACTCATGTGCTGCTGTCCAGCACCTATAACATTTCCACTTGCCCTATCTGCATTGACATGGAGCACATCTCTGGTCCCTGAGTCACCCCAGCAAAGGTCAGCTCATGTATGACTACTAATGAAGTTTCTGTTGTCTAATACTGAGTGTGTCACTGGTAGGACAGCTACCTGGGATGTTGTAATTATTCATATGCCACCAGTGAATGCTACACTGATACATACACTTGTCTTACAAATGTAAGAGCTCTACATAGGTTATGTGCATACTACATGACAGGTGCATATATGTTTGTTGAACTGTATGTGATATGCTGAGCCCATACCTGTCCAGAGTTTGGCAGACTGACCACATGTCTGCTTCGTATTTGTAGTCAATGCCTCAGACAGTTGTGTATTGTGTGGCACATCACTGGCAACCCATTAAAGATTGAAGTCATAACAAATTAGCATACATTTCATTGTCAGATGTCATATGCAGAGTTCACCTGTGAATGTGACACTGTCTTTGCTGGCAACTAAGGGTATTTCAGCTAGATTCATAAAGTGACATTATTTACTGGCCTTTGCCCACCACTGATGTATGTCTTTGTGCAGACGTCTTGCTCTAACAGGAGCTAGGTATCTTACCATGAAACACATGTCAATGCAAGCGTACCTTGTCCTGTAGGATGCTGACATTTATGCAGTCACTGACACCTGCTCTATAGCTATGGAGACCACACCAAACTTGCCAGGCCACTCATCCCATCATATGTTTAGACCCCAAATGGATGCCCGCAAAGCCACAGGAGGTACATACACACCTCCAGGCTGGCCAAACAGTATGACACATGGATGACATTCTGAGTGCAGTTAACAGTTGATAAAGCACCTACTCAAATCATAGCTAGCTACAAGCCTCCAACCATAACTATGAACACCCACCACACCTACTGGGACCTGCTGGAGTCTGTCAGGATTCAATCAACTACCCTGCTCCTGGTTGACTTCAAATACCCTACCATAGTGTGCCTGACCTATACCACCTGAACATGAATGCACATAGATTCTTCGGCTTTGTCAATAGCAATGCAGTGGATCAGCTAGTCAACACTCCTGTGTCAGGTGGGAATCTTATGTACCTGGATCTAACCAACATGACTAGCCACTGTAGCACTCCTACAATGCCATTCCCCTTGGCAATATCTGACCACACAGATATCACTGTTCAGGTCACCATCTCCCCTGCCCCCACTTTACAGTGTCAAACAGAATGAACTGTACTCAAATGACTATAAATCTCATCAGAGCAGGCAGAAGTAACTTTACAGCCAATGTCCCATTTGTTGGAACTGGCAGCAGTGTTCAGGCTCACACCATAATACTATGTGGGCACCGACATAGCTGTATGAACTCAACAGTACCTGACAGGACAACATAATTTACCTCAAGGTAGGGTAAATGCCTGTGGTGGACAGCAGCAATACACACATACCATAATATGTGGAAACAATTGCTGGATGGGCCAAGAAGGAAAAGGTGCCTCATTGGAGCAATGTCACCTTGGTCTGCACAAGCAAATAAGGGCACAAGAGATGTACCTTAAGGCTGTCTGAGTGCAAATTGTACACATCAACCAAGGCAAATAATTAGGCCTTACACATGTGTCTGCAATTCCAAAGGTGACACACAATCCGGTCTGTAATGGTGGTCAATAAACACACATGCACATATGGCATAGATATAGGCAATCGGCTGCAGACAGGTGAAGTGTAAACACCACCCCCTGTCCCCCTAGTGGTACACATGTGGATGTACAGCACCTGCCCCCTCCCCTCATCATCAGGAAGCAGGTCTCTAATGCCCTTTCAAAGGCAACACACAGAAGTCTCCATAGGCATGAAACCATCCCTGACTGCATCCCACATGAACACAGGCATGATCCCTCAGATCCATTCTGCACTGTAGTCAACCACAGCCTGATCACCAGTGTCATCCCATCTGCAGAGATGACAGACACTGTCATCCCTATACACAAAGGTGGAACAATCCACCAACCCAGTCAATATTATGCACATCAGCCTAACTAGCCTGCTCTGCAAGGGCATGGAAGGCAATAACAAGCATGTTATGAACAGGGACATCGGCAACATCAAAATGCCTGGGCCCACACACCATGGTATTGTCAAAGGGAGATCAGGCCTGTTAAACCTGAGTGACCTCTCTGCAGTGGTCAACAAACACAGGGATGAGGGGAAGATGGTTAACAATGTATCCAGGACTGTTTGTAAGCTTCTGAGCCCCCAAGCCTTTCTGCGTTGGAGGGAAGCCTTCTAGCTTATCAGTGGGAGTGGTAAGCACTAGCTACCACCCAACACCACAACCTGTGAGAGATGCACTTATCTAGCCAAACTGGAGGTAAAGCTCTCTCCAACCAAGACTGAACTTGACAGTCAAGAGGAGAAGGGAAATACTTGCAGCACACCACACAAATAGTCCCAATAAACCTACACCACCAAAATCCACGTACATAAACACAAAAACATTCGCAGAGGCTCTCAATAATAATTTTCTCAAGCAACAGAGACCTCCAAAGCAGAAATGCAAGCAACCTCTACCCCCCAACACAACCCAAATGACACATAACCCAGAGACTCAGTGTGCCACGCAACCACAGCCCATAAGGCAAAACAACATACCCAACACACTAGTCATAGGTGACTCACCAGGCTAAACAAGGAGAAGGTTACTGTCAGCTGCCTGTCGGGTGCCAGGATCTGCCACATAACCCACCCACTCAGGTCACTCCACAACAAGTACAAATATGACTCTGTCATTGTCCATGTTGGTTTGAATGACCTGAGATGCACCTCCCTGGACTACATGAAGAGAGACATGGAAGAGCTCTCTGATCTTGTAGCCCAGGCAGGTATGAACCTAGCCCTGAGTAGCATCCTGCCATTGCCCAGAAGGACAAAATGATTGACTTCAAGAATTGGCTAAGTTTCTGGTGTCATTATAAGGGGATCCAGTATCTGCCTGGGACGACATGGTCAACATACCTTGATGCTTTGCCAGAGATGGCCTATACCTGTCACCCCTCGGATTCTGGATACTGGCTAAGGCTCTTGCTGCCCCTATAGTGCCTTTTTAGGCAAGGTTCAAATGACAAATTCACCACTGTAACAGGAACAGGCAAGCAAAAACTGAGGATAATGCTACTCAATGTTAGAAGTCTAAATCTCAAAATGCAATCCCTTGAGGCACTCCTTAAAATGAAGAACATTGATATCTGTGCAGTGACTGAGACCTGGTTCAAGGCTCCAGAGAGCACCCCTGCATTACCAGGCTATAACTCATACCACACTTTTCAGCCACCTAACCTGGACCAGAACACCAAAGGCAGAGGTGTCCATATTCATTAAGGACATCCACACCTCCAGGCTAGTTGCTCAGCATAATGCATCCGAGGTTATCCAAGTGCAACTAACTCTGGGCAAAACTGCAATCCAAATTGTAGCTTGCTACAGATCCCCCACCATGCCCCAGGATTCCCACTACTCTTTTCTTGATATACTGGAAAATATTAGGGTTCAACCAAACACCCTAATAATTAGTGATTTCAACTACCCCACCATTAACTGGGAAAACTACTCCTGTTGCAACTCCTTTGATCAACGCTTTCTGGAATTCATAAATTCCAATTCACTGGATCAACATATCCACACCCCCACCAGAGGCAACAATATCCTAGACCTAGTCATTACCAACATGAGTGACCAGAGTTCCACACCTGAAGTCAATTTCTCATTGGTCAGATCTGACCATAAGCTAATCAACCTAGATATCCATATCCCGCCCCCACCCCCCATTAAGGAAATCATGATAAAAAAATTCTCCAAAGCCAATGTCATGCTTCTTAAAACAGAAGTGGCAAACTTCATGATACCCATGCAGATGGACAATACAGTTACAACTGCTGAATCCTACACAGATGCACTCTATAAGTGCTTACACGAGTGCATGGATCGTGCTATCCCAAACAGAACCAAGATGCTATCCTCCAAAAAAAGGAAGACAATCTGGTGGTCTCCTGCCATAAACAAACTCTACAACAGAAGGAAGAAACTGTTGCAAAAGGGAGTAAAATCCCATGAGTGAAGGAGTTCCCTGGTCAGCCTTAGTAAGAAGCTGAGATCCCTTATAAGATCCTCCAAAGCTAGCTATGAAAACAAAATTGCCACTGATTCTAGGGACAACCACAAAGCATTCTATAGCTATGTCAAGAATCTCAATGGAACCATCCAGATCTGCTCTGAGTTACAGCACAACGGCATGAAAATTACAGAACCAACTGATATTGCCAATGTCCTGGCAGATAGGTTCAGTGCTAACTTTACCCCCCCTCACCCCCTAAAGGGCTCATATCTATACAGAAAGAATGCAGAGTCCCTGTAATCACAACTACGCAGGTAAAAGCTGCACTCTATAAAGCCAAAAATACAGCATCCATGGGACCAGACAACATCCCAGGCTGCATTTTACATGAAATTCAGAACGAAGTTGCTCCCCACCTAAGCACTATGTTCAGTCATAGTCTCACATCAGGGTTTGTACCCACTGATTGGCACACAGCAACAGTAATCCCACTCCACAAAGGGGGAGCTACCACTGATCCCGGGAACTATCGCCCTATTAGCCTGACGAGCCTGGTCTGTAAGGCCATGGAACTCATAAACAAAAACATTGGTACCCCTCCAAACTCTGGACCCCACCCACTTCGGGTTTGTGAAAGGCAGATCATGCATCCTGAAACAGATCAACTTCTTTGAGGCAGTCACCAAAGCTGTAGATGAGGGTAAGGTGGTACACACAGCTTATCTTGACCTCGCCAAGACTTTTGACACCATCCCCCATTCTGGAATTATAGCTAAACTCACTAAACTAGTTATAAATCCCTACATCACAAGATGGGTTGCCAACTGGCTCACTGACAGAACCCATGCTGTAAAAGTTGCAGACTCCAAATCTGACTTCAAACCAGTGACAAGTGGAGTACCACAGAGTTCAGTCCTGGGACGTCTCCTGTTTGGTATCTACTTCTCTGAAGTACACGCTAACAAAGTTTTCAGATGACTGCAAACTAGGAGCCACAGTTGAGTCCCCAAATGATGTGGACATCCTACACAAGGGCCTCACTGAGACAGATGCCTGGTGTCAGAGCCATGGCCTCAAGCTCAATGCCAAAAAGTGCACTGTCGTCCCCTTTGGTAAAAACTTTGTACCCATGAACTACCACAAAAGCGGCAGTCTACTTAACACCAAATATGTGATAAGAAACCTGTGGACCCAGGTGGACAGTAATCTTTCCTTTCATCGCCACAGTAGTCAGGAAATCCTTCTACATGGTGCACCTCATCACAAAAGGGTTCTCATCTAGGAAAAAATAGGTCATTGTTCCCCTCTACTTGACACTCATTAGACCCATTATAGAGTACAATACCCCTTTTGGAGTGTACCTCACAAGACATCTGCAGCAGCTGGAAAGGCCACAGAAGTACCTCACAAAGAGGATTACTGGCCTCAAACAGATGCCCTACACTGACCTGACCATCTCAAAAAATTCCAGCTTTACTCCGTAGCATATCACCTACTCTGAGGTGATCTCTGCCTAACATATAAAGCTATGTCAAACCCAGAGCTGTTGGACATACTACACCTAAAGAAATCCCAATCCCTCCGAGCTACATGCTCTGGGGACCTAAACCTTGCCACCACAATAAACAGGACATGCTGGAGGGAAAGATTCCTGTCTCAGAGACTTCCCATACTCTGGAACAAGCTATTGATCTATGTCAAGCAAAGTTCCTCATTAGCACTCTTCAAGATAAATCTTGATACGTGGATGGGAAACAGGAAATACACCCCGGGGATCACTTCTGTGGCTCTGCTCGACAGGGACACAGGAAAATAACTTTCTTGGGTGGCGTAAGCCAGGAAACCTTGTTAGCTAGGCTTACTTAGACCCTTGGGCCAATAGCCTAGCACCTACCTATGATACCTACCTTCACCTAGCCCAATCCTCTCACAATAATCCCCAGGTGGACAGGATACATACGCCTACACAGCTAGGCACCAACCTGTAGGTTACCAGATGGGTAGCTAACTGGCCCAATGATAGTACCCACTCTGTCAAAGTAGTAGAACCCACCTCTATAGTAGATTCATCTACAACAATGTACCCAAAGGACTGGTCTGGGGCCTCTACTGTTTGAGATGTATGTATCCGAGGTACAGGACAAAAGAAGTGGTTGTGGCTGACCAGGTGTATGGATGCTTGCAAGCTGCCCACTGTCTTACATTCCCCTACTGATGTGATCATCACCCAAGAGGCATTCACCCAATTACTGACTGGTACAAGCATCATTAACGCAAACAGAATGCCAGGGAGAGGCATCGTTCCCCCTGCTGTGGCAGATGTCAGCCACACTAAGTATGACATTAATAATGTACTGAGCAGGCAGTCAGGTGTGATGTGACTTATGCACTGAGGTTGGTAGCAACCTGACAGTTTCCCCCCATGCAGGCACCATTGTACGGAAGGCAGTCTACATGGCCCACCTCACAAATATGGGTATGTCATAGGTAGATGTAAAGTGAGGGCAGACCCCTACAGTATTGAGCAGTAGTGTTGTAAAAATAGAAGCCTATGCAGTTGTTAATGTACTTTTCTGCTCTCCTCCTACCCCTCATCTGCATCACTAGTTATTGGTCATATACTACAGACATGATTTTTACCAAACCTAATGTTGGGACATGTGTTACATTATTGCTCATATAATTAATTGGTTGCATGTTAACATACCTTGTTCAAACACCATTGTTGATAGTAAAACCAAAAAAATTATTCAGCCAGTAAATCCAAAGATTTATTTTTCGTAATAACAAACTTGACTTCTCTCTAGCGCCTCGGCAAATGCCTTTAACAGAGTATAACAATACCAGTTCCTCACTTCATTTACATATTAAAACAGCATTAATAAAGCAATTAAGAGCAACTCATTACAAGAGCCATTTCCAATTAAGATCTCTGTTTAACCCATTAGGATGCAGGGTATCAAATTTTAAAATAAAAAAGTGCTTCTTTCCATTGCAATTTACTTTTTAAACACATACCTCTTTCACAATGCACTTTTTCCAAAATAGTACCTTCTAATTTACTCCCATCACTGTTATGGTACATTTTAAAATGTAATCATAATGGGCTTTCCACTTTTTCATTTCTAATATTTCTTAAATGTTCTAAAAATCTAACACGAAAACTTTGTTTAGATTCCCCTATATAAAATAAATTATATTCACATTTAAGTACATATATAATTCCTTCTATCACACAGCCATAACTATCATTCAAATCAAACTTCTGTCCATTTATTTTATCAAAAGAAACTACTGTATGACTACATATACTACAATGTCCACAAGCTCTAAAACATAAATTTGATATATGTTTATTCAACCTTATTGCAAGAAAATTAAACTGGGCATGCACCAACATATCTTTGATGCTTTTCTCCCATTTATATGACACCATAGGTCTTTGAGGTAATAATTCTCCCAAAAAGGGATCCTGTATTAAATAATTCCAATGGGACATAATTATTTTAACCAACTTTTCCGTATAAACACCATAAGTGGTCACACAAAATATTTTGTCCACTGGTTTATTATTTTTATTCCTAGAGATGACCTGGGAGAAAATACTCAAAAGACTTTTGAACAAACCATCTTGCAGGTGGGAGAACGTTTGCCTAATAAAGGTATAAATCCTGCATCTGCATCTCAGCTTGGTGAGTCTCAAAAAATTTGGGACAAAGTGCTATTAGATGGATGTCAAAAGCGGGCAATTAATCCTTTTTCTGCTGTAGGACAGAACTATACTATAACTATGTCAGCTGAGTTGCAAGGTACAATTAATAAACTTGAAAGTTTATTATTTAAAGAAAATGCCACACATTATAATATTATCAGTTTGCAAAGGTATTTGGAGTTAAATATTACTCCAAAGGGACTAAGAGCTTATAAAAATCCATCTACACCTTTTGATGAAAAAAATGTGAAAGATATAAAGTTTGCCAAAAGGTGGGCTATGGCAGTACATCGCTGCACAACGGAGTGGGTGGCTATATTAGTAGAAAGAGATTTGTTAAAACAAAAACAGATTAAGAATAAGATTTCTATGTTGTGTTCAAACCTTTGCAACTCACTTACGGTTTCAAGATTTGAGACTGTGTTAAAAGATATTAATGAGAAAATGCTGGCCAAGACGGAAACTTTGATTGACAGGAAAATCTGCAAATTACAAAGAGATCTCTGGGAATATGCTAATAAGACTGCATTTCAACCTACATCTAATAAAAACTACCGGAATGCTAAAGGTGGGTCTTTTGGTAAGAAAGCAGAAAGAAAAAAAACATGGTGTCTCGTTTGCTTCATCTGAAGCAACTGAAGCTTCAGGAGAATGGTTGGATGAGAATGCAGACTTTCCTTCACTTCCCCCAGCCCAAAGGAGTGATTATATGCAAGAACATTTCCATAACAGATCCAATACAAGTGGGAGAGGTCGGAAGAGGGGACAAACAGATACAACGTGAGGAAGACAACAACAGAATCAACAGGGGAAAAGAAAAAGATGGTACTAATTTTTTAAAGACTGTAAATACTCATAGTAGTTTTGATGAACGCTATGTCTTTAAATTAACTGGTCATCATTTTTCTGATACTGAATTAGCAGTATTAAACTGTGGTATTAAATTTGTTCCAACTGTTATATCTAAAATGTATTTGTTTAAAATAGATGTCTTTAAATTAGTGAGGAAGTTACACATTATGTTTTTTTTCAAAGTATAATACAGAGGTAATGAATTCTTCTGAAGTGAATAATTCTTTGAATGAAACAGTATCTACGGACTTTTTTCATGTGATTCTTCTTTTGAAAGTAATGAAACTGAGAATGCTTATTGTCTACTGCCGACTGATAAAATTAGTAGTAGAAGCAACTATATACCTCCTTTTATTAATGAAACAGTTAAATATTTTTATAGTATAGTAAATTATTCTATACAAAATATTTTTAAGCAAAATAATATTTCATATAATTTAACAAAATATGATTGGGAGGTGCTGAAAGCTATGAGAAATAGAAATGATATTATTTTTAAACCTTCAGATAAAGGTAACAAATTAGTTGTGATGACTGTTGAACAGCATTATAAAATGTGCATGGATAATTTGAATAATGATGAAGTATATAGAAGTTGCATTATGGAAAGAATATGAAAGAGCTTTATCAGCCTATAATGAATTAATATATAGGGGACATAGGTTGGGGTATTTTACCAAGAATGATATAGAGAAGAAATTTTCCATAGATAAATGTTCAATGGCTAAATTTTACTGTCTTCCTAAATTACATAAAAATAAGAGTAACCCCCCAGGTTGCCCCATAGTTTCTGCATGTAACTATTTCCTTCATAACATTGGAAGTGTGTTGCATGAACAACTGTTATCTAAAGTTGTAAAGCTGTTTTCTTATATTAGAGACACTTCTGACTTTTTGGAAAAAGTGAGAAAAATTAAATGGAATGAAAATAGATATTGGATAGTGATAGATGTTTAAAATTTGTATACTAACATCTCACATGAATTAGGTATTGAAGCCCTTCGGTTTCATTTGGGAGATACTCCACTAACTTACTATGTAATGGATTTAGTACAGTTTTGTCTCAAAAATATATATTTTTTAATTTAATGGCACTTTATACCAACAAATAAAGGGAAAAGCAATGGGAGCAGTGTTTGCTCCAATGTACGCAAATTTATTTATGGGACATTATGAAGTACAATTCCTTTATAGGATGAATTTTTTTAGAAATTATGTGGTAGAATACTACCGTTACATAGATGATTTAATTTTTCTATGTGAAGGTGGTAGGTCCAGTGTAAATAATTTCATTCATGAGTTAGATCATAATAATTTTGGAATTAAGTTTGATGGTGAACAGTGTGGTGAAAGAGTGACATTTTTAGATGTAAATCTAGAGACAGAAGGAAACAAAGTGGTGACTTCTGTTCATTGTAAGTTTGAGGGAGTAAATAATTTCATATATGGAACAAGTTGTCATCCTTCACATTTAATATCTGCACTTCCTTATAATGAATTGTTGCGTATTTCAAGATTAACCAGTGATATAAAGAAAAAAGAGAAAGAAATTGAACAAATTTGCAATAAATTTATACAGAGAGGCTATAGTGAAATGTGTGTAGAGCAAGCTAAAAATAACCTTATACTAGGAAGTCAAGTTAAAAAACTGGTGGAGTATAAAGACAGACCAGATAGGAATAAAAAAAATAAACCAGTGGACAAAATTTTTTTGTGACCACTTATGGTGTTTATACGGAAAAGTTGGTTAAATAATTATATCCCATTGGAATTATATAATACAGGATCCCTTTTTGTGAGAATTATTACCTGAAAGACCTATGGTGTCATATAAACGGGGGGAAAAGCATCAAAGATATGTTGGTGCATGCCCAGTTTGATTTTCCTGCAGTAAGGTTGAATAAACAAATATTAAATTTAGGTTTTAGAGCTTGTGGACATTGTAGTATATGTAATCATACAGTAGTTTCTTTTGATAAAATAAATGGACAGAAGTTTGATTTGAATGATAGTTATGGCTGTGTGATGGAAGGAATTATATATGTACTTAAATGTGAATGTAATTTATTTTATATAGGGGAATCTAAACGAAGTTTTCGTGTTAGATTTTTAGAACATGTAAGAATTATTAGAAATGAAAAAGTGGAAAGCCCATTAAGATTACATTTTAAAATGTGATGAGAGTAAATTAGAAGGTACTATTTTTGAAAAAGTGCATTGCTGAAGAGGTATGTGTTTAAAAAGTAAATTGCAATTGAAAGAAGCACATTTTATTTTAAAATTTGATACCCTGCATCCTAATGGGTTAAACAGAGAGCTTAATTGGAAATAGCTCTTGTAATGAATTGCTCTTAATTGCTTTATTAATGCTGTTTTAATATATAAATGAAGTGAGAAATTGGTATTGTTATACTCTGTTAAGGGCATTTGCCGAGGCGCTAGAGAGAAGTCAAGTTTGTTATTACGAAAAATAAATCTTTGGATTCACTGGCCGAGTCATTTTTTTGGATTCACTTCTTCTTCTGTGGTAACCTACCATTGTTGATAGCCTGTTGCCACCACTGTTACTGGCATGTTGTTACAATGCTTACTGTTGTTCCAGTTATGCATATGTTCCGTTTGCTATGCAACTGTTTCACATCTGTTATTTTGGGTTAATTTGAACATCCATGCATGCCTTTAAAACTAGTCTTGAAATGTTTTGTTCATGACTAACCAATATATTTTGGAAAACCTCAACACCATAGCACACTTGGGAAGGCCAATCCCAGTGGATCCACCTGTCCCACCCCATCTGGCCATGGCACCAGGCCCCAGCACATCTGGGACCTGCCCAGGAACTTCATCTTCTGCAGGCCCTGCACCACATGGATGCGGGTGCAGAGATGAGCCTGTCATCCGCCATCAGTTGGGGTATGGTGTGCAGTGTCATCTGCTTTGATTTGGGTGGCAAGCAGCACCAGATGGAGGGATGCCTGGTGCACCTTGAGGAGCAGGCTTCCCCTCCTGTCCAGCCCCTAGCACAGCCATTGGGGCTGTGAAGGTGCAGTCATGATTGCTTGATGGTGGGGATGTCAGTCCCACCATATCCATATGGAGACTCATGGGCCTTTGATTCCCAAACACCCCCTGTCCAAGGTGTTTAGCCCCCACATGTGTCATACACCACCCGTCTGCTCTCTTGTCTGTCTCCCTACCCAACCTACCTCCCCAGAAGTACATACAATCTTTCCCCAACATCCCACTTTCAACTTAAAGAAAAAAGGGCATCTGTCCCCAAAAAAAGTATCGCCCCATACATAGCTGTCCATTTCACACAGGTGTCCACTGGACACATGTAATCTGGTCCAATTGGCTTGACAACACATCTGTTGTCCTCACCCCTCTCTCGGGGTTTGAGTGCATAAATACACCTCCAAATTCCGTCCAAATACACAGCTGTTGCAGTATAAGAAATGGACAGCTATGGACCTTCCCTACATCAGTCCTGCACATCCCTAGCTACTTTTCATATTGTTTTTCCCTCTGCATGCCCCTTTCTCACCACTTTCCTATACCCCCTTTTTCTTATCTTTTAAAGGAATTAGCATGGGTGTAAGTGTGAGTAAGCGAGTTTGCACAATGTTAAGTGAAGCCAAAATGGATCAAGCATCTCTACTGCTAACCATATCTTGGCCTAGCAACAAAATAATCACCCCTGCCAAGTCTCAAACCTAGGACCCTGTACACTATAGTCAGAGCAATGTACCACTACACCATTTGAGCTGTAGGAATTTGTAATGCTTCTTCAAACATATCATTCAGTAGAGTCATTCAACAGTAGGGAAAATGCTCTGTGCAATCTCACTCAGGTTTTGTTTATATACATATACAGATATATATGTATGGAGATACATATATATGAAAAATATATTAAAAGATATGTGTGTGTGTGTGTGTGCATATATATGTATGTATGCGTATATATATATATATATATATATATATATATATATATATAAAAATATGTAGTGCAGTTGTACATTAGAACAATACCGCTCAACCTCTTAGTGCAAAACATCTGGGCAAAGACTGTCAGAATGGGGGGACGTACTTTATATGTTGCCATTAGAAACTTAAGACAGTTGCAAGAGTAACAGGGTTTGTTTCAGCATACATTTTCTGAAGGATATGAGGTCTGACACTGAAATGTATGTCATCATTTACTTACAGGAATCTTCAGATGATCACAGTGATTTTTTTTTATTGATTTTTTTTTTATTTTATTTTACATTTGTTGACCGGGCTAGTCTAGCTGGATATATGTCCATTTTCAGTAGAGGCCCGGGGAGAAAAGCTCCACACAAAACATGACAAAGAGACATATTAATAATAAAAATTAAAAGTAAAATAAGAATATAAATTTAGTAATAAAAAAATCAACATATGGGTAAGCCAAACAAAATTACCGTAGAATGAATAATACTAGGTCAGTTACAAAGCATCTCAATTAAATGCCTAAAGGCTACGCCAATAAGCTTCAACAATTAGTAGGAGAAAAAAAATTAATGTAACAAGAGACTAGAAAGGTTGAAATAGTAATATAAGATTGGAAAAGAGGGGAGAGACAGTAGTCTAGAAGAGAGAAGAAGAAAGAAGACAGAAGAGAGGAGAGGGGAGAGATGAGAGAAGTGTGTCAGTGCATAAAAGGAGTGCAAAGGGCAAGAAAAAAATAGGTATTTGCTTAACTATTAAGCATAGAGTAATGTTAAAGGTAGAGAAAAGGGGGATGAGGAAAGTTAGTCTGGATTTACCAGAGGAATGACTTTTGGAACAGACCAAAAATCTGAGCAATAAACCTGGACATTCTGAAACAATCCAGCCAGTTGACAGATATGCTCAGAACCCCTTAGTGCAATGAATTTGGACCAAGCCTGACAAAGTCGGGGGAGAAAGCCATGAACATAGGTACTTATCTGAAATACTTGAGTAGATAAGCTGAGACAGTTGCTGCAGTAACAATGTCTGTTCTAACATATATTGACTGAAATAGCACAAGTTCAAGACTAAATTGCTTCTCATTAGTTATTGACTTAAATCCTCACATCATCCCACTGATTTGTCACAAATACACAACAGTTATGGGGACCAGACCAAAGATATCAGCCAGACAACTGGACATCCTATGCATATCTAGACATAACATGGCATTAGGGAAACCACACTGAGCTGCTAAGCATGTCAGCAAGCACCATCCAAAATACAGTCAGACTGACACAACACTACCCCAAATCAGCTATAGGGAATTACACATGCATTTACAAATATATCAGGCACTACAGAGATGTAACAGTACTGATAAACAGACACCAGTGTGAAAGTGCATACCCATAACCAATTTCACCATAGTCACAGTGACATACCAGTAAGCCAAATGAACAGTAGAGTATAATGATTGTGTGAACAAAAATATCATGTTTGTCACTCTCACATTACCCCTACAAATACTGGCCCAATTCACAGTGTAGTAAGAATCCTGAGGTGGTACGGGACATGTCTCAGTCTGCCCCTACAAACATATGCAGCTGATAGACCACCAGAAACTGGAGCAGCATGTACATTCAGATAGAAAAGGAGCCATGACACTTACGTCTAACCCACTCCCTACACATCCCAACCAACAATTACACACTACACTGCCACACAATCCTGACAGTCTGTTAACAATTGCCAGACATATACAGACCTCTCAACTGTACAGATTCCCACAGAATATCTAGGCTTTGTCCTCATATATATAGCCTATACCTCATAACATGTCTGGCATTCTGCTACATCACTGGGATGATATCAGGAATGAAGACACTAAATAATGATATACTATACATATCAATCTCTTACTGCATGACCTCTGGACAAAGCCTGACATAATTGGGGGGCAGAGCCCCAAAAACAGGGGCATATTTGAAATAGTGCTGTTATAAACTGAGAAAGTTGCTGGTGTTACAGGGTTTGTTGTAACATATATATTTTGAGGGATATGAAGTCAGAAACACAAATGGATGCTAGCATTTACTAACTGCAATCCCCAGAGTATGCTACTGATTTGCCAAGGACAAAAACTGTCCAAGGAACAGACCAAACATAGGAGTCAAACCTCTGGCCATTCTGCAGACAGCCCTACAGTTGAGAGTTGTCAACCACATAACACTGTCAGACTTAATATCAAGCAGAAAATCCATGTCCACACAAACCCTGTTAAGCTAGCATTAATCCAACTGTATCACAGCAATACTTACAGTCTGTCTCTAGTTCTGGAACCTTCTCCCCCATTGTGTTGGGCTGTCTCCACATTTTTTGTTGTAAGAGGCATTTCCAACTACCCTCTGTGATGCTGTTGTTTACATACCTCCATGATGTCCTCCTCACAGGCAAGAACAAGGGCCAACACCCATATGAAGTACTCAATTATAGGAGTGGGTTGCCATGTCATTGACTATTTATTTTTATTTATATTACATTTG
The DNA here is from genome assembly GCF_019279795.1 of Protopterus annectens. Taxonomy (NCBI): domain Eukaryota; kingdom Metazoa; phylum Chordata; order Ceratodontiformes; family Protopteridae; genus Protopterus; species Protopterus annectens. The sequence goes on along the minus strand of NC_056750.1, from coordinate 613,410,444 downwards.
TTGACCGGGCTAGTCCAGTTGGATTAATGTCCATTTTCAGTGGAGGCCCGGGGAGAAAAGCTCCAGAGGTTAAATCAATTTTAGAAATTCACAAAAGACATAGTACAAATGTATTATGCAAAGGGAAAAAGAAAATGTTAGTACATATATTATAGATCTTAACTAAACAAAATAATCCTAAATCAGAAAGTAATTAAGTTAGAGGTTAGCTACTAGCAATACAAAATAAGAAGGTAACAAATATTAAAGTGTATAAAATGTAGTTTTGAACCATGATAGATGATACACAGTGTTTTTTTTTTTTTTTTTACTATATTAAGTTAAGTAATATTTACAAAGAAAATGGATAATTTGTCAGTTGAAGTAGATAAGGAAATCCAAGTGGATAAGAAAGGTTTATGAGAGAGTAAGGTGAAAACAAGTTAGTCTGGGTTGGTACAAGAGCAAAGCCAGAATTTATTAAGATGTATTAAAAGTTGTTTCTTAAAGAGTGGAAGAGTGGGCAAAGAGGAGATATCAGATGGAAGATTATTCCATATTTTACCTACTGAGTTAGAAAAAAGGCAATTGCCTGCAGAATTAATAATTTTGGTAATATTAACAAGTAGTTTATCAGAGGAACGTAGTTGTTTCAGGTTAATATAGGGAGTCAAGAGGTTACAAAGAGCTGGTGTTTTAGAAGGTTGGTATAGAATTTTGTGTGCTATTAAGAGTTGTTGAAAAATGAGCTTGTTAAGGAGTTCCAGCCAGTGTAGTTGTTTTAGGTTTAGACAGTGGTGAGCTCTAAATTGGGATGTGGTGGCAAATCTGGCAATATTGTGGTAAGATGTAGTAAGTTTCTTAAGGTTACTTTTAGATAGATTAGTGTAAATAAAGGAAGCATACAGAAGGGTAGAGATAAGGTGTGTTTGGGATAAGGTTGTCCTAGCTTCAGGTGTGAGGAAGGGCTTTATTCTGTACAGGGATCCAATCTTTTTATTAACTGCTTTTATTGTGTTGTTGATGTGACAATCATAGTTAAGATTATTATCGATAATAACACCAAGAAGTTTAGTTGAGGAATCAGGAGAAATTATGGTGTTGTCAGTTGCAGTAATACAGAAGTTTAACAAAGTAGATTTACGGGTAGGTGAAAAGAGTAATAATTTAGTTTTCTTAGGGTTAAGGAGTAGACAGCAATTGGAGAACCACTGTTCTACAGTTGAGAAGGCTGACTGAGTTTCAAACTGGAGTTCTCTTTGAGAAGAAGCAGTGCAAATTATAGTGGAATCATCTGCATATTGTATGCAGGTGGTGTTAGGGATAGATGATTGGAGGTCGTTAATAAAGATGGAAAATAGAAGTGGGCCTAGGATAGACCCTTGAGGTACTCCTAAAGAGATAGGGAGGAGAGCAGATAGTGAGTTTTTCCAGAGTACGGCTTGCTGACGGTTTTCAAGATAGGAAGAAAACCAGGTTAAGGAAGAGGGATCCAGGGCCAGAGATTTTAGTGTGTGCAGAAGAAGTGTATGATTAACCATATCAAAGGCTTTTGATAGGTCTATGAAAAGAGAAGATGTAAGTTTGTTATTGTTACGGTTGAAGTTTATGGTGTTGGTAAAGGAGAGTAGAGCTGTGGTAGTACTGTGAGCAGGTCTGAAACCATGTTGAGTGTCAGCTAGAAGGTTATTATGGAGGAGATGGTTGAGTAGTTGTTTATGTATACATTTTTCCATGATTTTAGCTAAGGGGGATAGAAGTGCTATGGGACGATAGTTGGAGAAGTCATACGATTTGCCTCCTTTATGTAGGGGTATGATATGTGATATCTTCCAGATTGTTGGAAAAATACCTTCTTTTATTGATCTGTTTATTAGGATAGAGACAGGGTAAGCAATGGCTTTTGCTGCTAGTTGCAGGAATTCAGCAGGAAGCTTGTCTGCGGAAGGAGTGGTAGGTTTAAGTTTTTGGATAAGAGATTGTATATAGGAGGTAGATACAGGTTGTAGGTGAAGAGGAGGGATAGTGTTTATATTAAGGTATTTGAAGGTAGTTGAGAAGTATCAGGAGATAGTTGGTTGGCTAGAGTTTGTATAGAATTGGTGAAGAAGGAATTAAAGTTATTGGCTGTTAGTGTGGGATTATCAGGGTCAGAATTCTGAGGGTTGGGTGTAATTATTTTGCCTGGGTTCAGCAGATTATTAATACAGGACCAGAATGTTTTTGGTTCCTTTTTGGTAGTTTTTTGAAGTTGAATGTAATAGTTCTTTTTGTCTGTTAGAATGGCTTTTTTAGTACTGTTTCTAAGTTCTCTAAAGCTTTGGTGGTCAGTTAGACTTTTGGTGGTATGCCATTTATGCCAAGATTTATTTCTGAGGGCGATTTTATGCTTAGTATTTGTGGTTAGCCAGGGAGCGGTTTTAGTTTTGGTTCTAATGGTGCGACTTGGGGCGTGTTGATTGAGTATTGCTAGGAATGTTGAGTTGAAGTGTTCTACTGCTTTGTTGAGTGGGAGATGTTTTAGTGGGACCCAATGACATTGTAAAAGTTCAGCTTGAAACTGATCAGGGTTAAATTGTTTTTTTGAATGTAGAGTTCTGAAAGTGGTGGGTAAGGTTAGGTTGGTTTTGCTTCTAATGATATAGGTTAGTGAGTGGTCACTAAGGTCATCAGGAAGGATACCTGTTTGGTAGGTTTGCAAGGGGGTATTAGTGAGAATCCAGTCTAAGGTGGTAACCTTATTGTTTGTTTTATTGATTCTAGTGGGACTATTGATAAGTTGTTTGAAGCCATAGAGGTTGATATGGGAAGTAGGGTTAGCATTGTTAAAGGAATTCCAATCTATGTTAAAGTCCCCTAGGACTAGTGTTTCTTGTGGAAGTTTGATAGAAAGTTGGTAGAGTATATCTTCAAGGGTGTTGATGTTATTTCCAGGGGGGAGATATGCACAAATGATGTTTATTGATTTAGTGGTACTGATTTGTATTTTGGAGCTAATTACTTCTGCATTTTTATTTTGAGTAAGAGTTAGGTCTAGAGGAATACGTTTTAGTTTTGCTTTGTGCAGAATGGCTACCCCACCTCCTTTCCTGGTAGTGCGATCAAGTATAATAATGCTATAACCAGGTGGGGTAATTTCGATGTCTTTAATTGAAGGTTTTAACCAAGTTTCGGATAGGCATAAAATATCAAACTTTTGAGTTTCAAGAAGGGCATGGAGTTGACTAATTTTGTTACAGATACTACGTATATTAAGATGGGCAATGGACAAAGAATTGGAAGGTTTAGAGTATGAGAGAGATAATGGTGTAGTTTGGTTTTGTTCTATGTTGGTTATAATATGATGTGGGCCTGGGCCTGGATTGGGGTGAACATCACCATCTTGTAGTAAGTGGAGAAGAGTAAGATATATCTGTTGTTTAAGTTTATAGTGAGAATCATATTTTTTTTGGTTTGAGTTTTTATGAACTTGCAGTGTACTAGTCTGTGATATTTGGCTAGAAGGTATATGGACTGAGAGGGTGAGTGTAAATAGGATGAAGATAAAGGTGTTGTATATGTGGAGGTGCTTTTAGAGGGCAGTGAAAGAGAGATAGTCTGGGAGTATTCATAAGTAGTTATGATGTAAGTAGTTACAAGAGACGATAATAATAGTATAGAGATAAGTAATCTCAGTAATGCATGGATGGATAATATGGGCATAGTGATCTAAATGGAGGTTTGCAGAGAAGTAGGATATAGTGTGATGAAGTAATGTTAGATGATAGTAATTAGCGAGGGTGGGGCAGGAGGTAGGGATGTAATGAGGGAGGTATAGTGTTTCAGAAAGGGGAGGGTGTGTATCTGCGATAATGGTAGCTGTGGTGAATTCAGGGAGTTGTGTAGAGATTTGATTGGAGAGGAGGTGTACAGGGGTGTGTCTCTATTTGAGATAAAGGTAGGACCCCCTGGGGGTGGGTGGGAAATGGGGTAGGGTGGAGAGCGGAGTGAGCCCGCAGGGTGAACGGAGCAGGAAGAGCCAAAGAAGAAGAGGTGCAGGAGAAAAACAATCAGTGAAGTGCTCAGAATGAAGGTAAGTAAGGCAAGGGGATATAAATATATTTGTTGTCAAGAGGTAGGAGAGTAGAAGCTCGAAGTAGCAGAGAAAGTAGAAAGAGGTAGTGGAGCAGAAAGGGGCTAACAGAGGGTAAGATAAAGAGAGTTTGCTAGGTATAAGCAGTTTACAGAGGAAAAAAAAAACTAGTAGAAGGGGGCCACCTAATAGCCACAGCAGGTACTTCAACCAATGCTTCTTACAGGGCTTGTGGCTTCAAGCATGAGGCAAGTTGCTAGGGATATTATAGGGAATATATGATCAGTTGGTTGTGAGGAGGAGGGGGGATTGGTTGCTGGCTACTGGCAGAGCTGACTTTGGGTTTTACAATTACACTGGGAAAGAAGCATACAAAAAAAATTATTTAAAACCAGCAGGAGCTCTAGGACATACTTTCTTATATCTTTCCAGGTGAAGGCTCCCCTAAGTGGGATAGCTTTTATTCCTTAAAGTAAGAGAGGAGACAGCAGTTTTGGATAGGATGCAAGATCCAAGACCAGCAGGTGATCAGGGGGTTATACGGCTGGGAAAAGAAGGGAGAAAGGAGATAATTTAGATATAGAGCAAACACAAGCTTGAGAAAGCACTACTATAAATTACCCTTAACATTTTCATGTAAAAAACTCAAAGTTCAGCAACAGTTCTGTTTGAAGTTAGTGCAGGCAAAAACAGACTAAATCATATATACTGTATAAAAGCAGCAGCTAAAACAGATAAAACTTATGTATGAGCAAACTAGAGAGTTTCAAGTAAGCACAATACAACATCTAGAGCAAGGCTATGGTAACAAGATTACACTAAAATACTAGATATTCAGTCAAAATGCAATAGAGGTAAATTAAACTACCAATTTGAGCACATAAGACTATAATAAGCTGGGTTATGATAATTCTCTGCATGAGCTAAATGCAGTGTATGTAGGTTCAGTTGAGCTAAGGAGGTTACACTTAAAACCATCTGTAAACACCAAATTAAAACACCAAGGATATATAGACCACTAGCTTATTATACTTTAAAGAAAATGTACTATTCACTAAACGAGGTTGGTTAAATAAGAAATGTGTGCAGATGAGGAGTACGTAACATTATAGAAGGAGATTATAAATAACCTAAGCGAGTGTAGAGTAGCTAAAACGAGCGTGTTCTAACACCACGCATTATAGTGGATTCAAAGGGCTGAATGCATGCTTTAAAATAAGTGGTTCTCACCACGGGATGTAAGCACTAAGCTTAATTATGAAGCGCTACTATGGCACGTGTATCGCCACTGTAAAATAAGACACGCTACTAGCACCAGGTACTATGAAGGGAAGTTAAGATGCCACGGCATTATTTAAGGCACTGAGAAAAAGAAACATGCTGTTAACACAACATACTAAAGGGAGTGATAATACAGAAAAGGGATGTTTTAAATTCAATGCGTAACACAATGGTGCAAAGAGGATGGTTGAAAACGAGCACGCTACAAACTCTGCTTATAGCATGTAGTAAGTGGGCTGGAAAGACAAAAATAATAGTCAAGGGCTTACTTATCAGGGGCTGGTAAGGTGCGTGTATGGTAGCTGAACATAGGAACATGCTACAAACTACGCGCGCTACTAAGACTGCTAAGTTAAACAGCCAGTTAACTGTTAATTGAGACCATAGGCTACAAATCCAAAGGCTGGGTAAAGGCAATATCAAGGCACTAGAAAGGCAGTGATAACTAGCTAATTCCCTGTCTAGGAAATCCGTCTTTTACCGAGACAAATTGCTTCTATATTAGGAATTGAGCTCAAAGTGATGAGAGCATACAGGTTTAAGCGCTGATCTGAATCAGCTGTTTACGCACTGTGCGAGTCTTGAGACCAACCATAACCCATCTAATACACAAAACTGCAGCTATAACATTAAATGTTATCACAGTTTACAAAGGTAAAGCCACATACATTTACTGTAAGTCACTGATGAAAAGCAACAAGTAAAAGCAAAAAAAAACACGCTACTTGCAAAGAACGCCAAAGGCAGGGACGCACAGCAGCCAGGGAAATCTAAGGAAGAGAGGTGGCGCAAATCTGGGCAAATATATTTATAGGTTATGAGAGGAAGTGGGATAGGATGGGAGAGAGGGAGGAGTAGGGGGCAGGCAGAAAAACAGAAGGGAGGTGATAGTATCAGTCTGGAGAAAGGAAAAAAGATTATTACAGGAGGAGGTAGTAAGAGTGATAATCCAAGGGTGTAGGGAGTATAGATAGGTGAAAGTAGTAAACAATATAAGAAAGAAGTAAAGAGTTAGTAGTAATTGTAAAGTGAAGAAGGTCTATGAAAGGGAGGTAGTAAGAACAGGGAAGAGCCAAAGAAGAAGAGGTGCAGGAGAAAAACAATCAGTGTAGTGCTCAGTATGAAGGTAAGTAAGGCAAGGGGATATAAATATATTTGTTGTCAAGAGGTAGGAGAGAGTAGAAGCTCAAAGTAGCAGAGAAAGTAGAAAGAGGTAGTGGAGCAGAAAGGGGCTAACAGAGGGTAAGATAGAGACAGTTTGCTAGGTATAAGCAGTTTACAGAGGAAAAAAAAAACCCTAGTAGAAGGGGGCCACCTAATAGCCACAGCAGGTACTTCAACCAGTGCTGCTTACAGGGCTTGTGGCTTCAAGCATGAGGCAAGTTGCTAGGGATATTATAGGGAATATATGATCAGTTGGTTGTGAGGAGGAGGGGGGGGGATTGGTTGCTGGCTACTGGCAGAGCTGACTTTGGGTTTTACAATTACACTGGGAAAGAAGCATACAAAAAAAATATTTAAAACCAGCAGGAGCTCTAGGACATACTTTCTTATATCTTTCCAGGTGAAGGCTCCCTTTAGTGGGATAGCTTTTATTCCTTAAAGTAAGAGAGGAGACAGCAGTTTTGGATAGGATGCAAGATCCAAGACCAGCAGGTGGTCAGGGGGTTATACGGTTTCTTATATCTTTCCAGGTGAAGGCTCCCCTAAGTGGGATAGCTTGTATTCCTTAAAGTAAGAGAGGAGAACGCAGTTTTGGATAGGATGCAAGATCCAAGACCAGCAGGTGGTCAGGGGGTTATACGGTTTCTTATATCTGTCCAGGTGAAGGCTCCCCTAAGTGGGATAGCTTTTATTCCTTAAAGTAAGAGAGGAGACAGCAGTTTTGGATAGGATGCAAGATCCAAGACCAGAAGGTGGTCAGGGGTTTATATGGTTTCTTATATCTTTCCAGGTGAAGGCTCCCCTAAGTGGGATAGCTTTTATTCCTTAAAGTAAGAGAGGAGAATGCAGTTTTGGATAGGATGCAAGATCCAAGACCAGCAGGTGGTCAGGGGGTTATACGGTTTCTTATATATTTCCAGATGAAGGCTCCCCTAAGTGGGATAGCTTTTATTCCTTAAAGTAAGAGAGGAGACAGCAGTTTTGGATAGGATGCAAGATCCAAGACCAGCAGGTGGTCAGGGGGTTATACGGTTTCTTATATCTTTCCAGGTGAAGGCTCCCCTAAGTGGGATAGCTTTTATTCCTTAAAGAAAGAGAGGAGACAGCAGTTTTGGATAGGATGCAAGATCCAAGACCAGCAGGTGGTCAGGGGGTTATACGGTTTCTTATATCTTTCCAGGTGAAGGCTCCCCTAAGTGGGATAGCTTTTATTCCTGAAAGTAAGAGAGGAGAATGCAGTTTTGGATAGGATGCAAGATCCAAGACCAGCAGGTGGTCAGGGGGTTATATGGTTTCTTATATCTTTCCAGGTGAAGGCTCCCCTAAGTGGAATAGCTTTTATTCCTTAAAGTAAGAGAGGAGACAGCAGTTTTGGATAGGATGCAAGATCCAAGACCAGCAGGTGGTCAGGGGGTTATACGGTTTCTTATATCTTTCCAGGTGAAGGCTCCCCTAAGTGGGATAGCTTGTATTCCTTAAAGTAAGAGAGGAGAACGCAGTTTTGGATAGGATGCAAGATCCAAGACCAGCAGGTGGTCAGGGGGTTATACGGTTTCTTATATCTGTCCAGGTGAAGGCTCCCCTAAGTGGGATAGCTTTTATTCCTTAAAGTAAGAGAGGAGACAGCAGTTTTGGATAGGATGCAAGATCCAAGACCAGCAGGTGGTCAGGGGTTTATATGGTTTCTTATATCTTTCCAGGTGAAGGCTCCCCTAAGTGGGATAGCTTTTATTCCTTAAAGTAAGAGAGGAGGCAGCAGTTTTGGATAGGATGCAAGATCCAAGACCAACAGGTGGTCAGGGGGTTATACGGTTTCTTATATATTTCCAGATGAAGGCTCCCCTAAGTGGGATAGCTTTTATTCCTTAAAGTAAGAGAGGAGACAGCAGTTTTGGATAGGATGCAAGATCCAAGACCAGCAGGTGGTCAGGGGGTTATACGGTTTCTTATATCTTTCCAGGTGAAGGCTCCCCTAAGTGGGATAGCTTTTATTCCTTAAAGAAAGAGAGGAGACAGCAGTTTTGGATAGGATGCAAGATCCAAGACCAGCAGGTGGTCAGGGGGTTATACGGTTTCTTATATCTTTCCAGGTGAAGGCTCCCTTAAGTGGGATAGCTTTTATTCCTTAAAGTAAGAGAGAAGACAGCAGTTCTGGATAGGATGCAAGATCCAACACCAGCAGGTGGTCAGGGGGTTATACGGTTTCTTATATCTTTCCAGGTGAAGGCTCCCCTAAGTGGGATAGCTTCTATTCCTTAAAGTAAGAGAGGAGACAGCAGTTTTGGATAGGATGCAAGATCCAAGACCGTCAGGGGGTTATATGGTTTTTTATATCCTTCCAGGTGAAGGCTCCCCTAAGCAGGATAGCTTTTATTCCTTAAAGTAAGAGAGGAGACAGCAGTTTTGGATAGGATGCAAGATCCAAGACCAGCAGGTGGTCAGGGGGTTATACGGTTTCTTATATCTTTCTAGGTGAAGGCTCCCCTAAGTGGGATAGCTTTTATTCCTTAAAGTAAGAGAGGAGACAGCAGTTTTGGATAGGATGCAAGATCCAAGACTAGCAGGTGGTCAGGGGGTTATACGGTTTCTTATATCTTTCCAGGTGAAGGCTCCCCTAAGTAGGATAGCGTTTATTCCTTAAAGTAAGAGAGGAGACAGCAATTTTGGATAGGATGCAAGATCCAAGACCAGCAGGTGGTCAGGGGGTTATACAGTTTATTATATCTTTCCATGTGAAGGCTCCCCTAAGTGGGATAGCTTTTATTCCTTTAAGTAAGAGAGGAGACAGCAGTTTTGGATAGGATGCAAGATCCAAGACCAGCAGGTGGTCAGGGGGTTATACGGTTTCTTATATCTTTCCAGGTGAAGGCTCCCCTAAGTGGGATAGCTTTTATTCCTTAAAGTAAGAGAGGAGACAGCAGTTTTGGATAGGATGCAAGATCCAAGACCAGCAGGTGGTCAGGGGGTTATACAGTTTCTTATATCTTTCCAGGTAAAGGCTCACCTAAGTGGGATAGCTTTTATTCCTTAAAGTAAGAGAGGATACAGCAGTTTTGGATAGGATGCAAGATCCAAGACCAGCAGGTGGTCAGGGGGTTATACGGTTTCTTATATCTTCCCAGGTGAAGGCTCCCCTAAGTCAGATAGCTTTTATTCCTTAAAGTAAGAGAGGGGACAGCAGCTTTGGATAGGATGCAAGATCCAAGACCAGCAGGTGGTCAGGTGGTTATACGGTTTCTTATATCTTTCCAGGTGAAGGCTCCCCTAAGTGGGATAGCTTTTATTCTTTAAAATAAGAGAGGAGACAGCAGTTTTGGATAGGATGCAAGATCCAAGACCAGCAGGTGGTCAGGGGGTTATACGGTTTCTTCTATCTTTCCAGGTGAAGGCTCCCCTAAGTGGGATAGCTTTTATTCCTTAAAGTAAGAGAGGAGACAGCAGTTTTGGATAGGATGCAAGATGCAAGATCCAAGACCAGCAGGTGGTCAGGGGGTTATACGGTTTCTTATATCTTTCCAGGTGAAGGCTCCCTTAAGTGGGATAGCTTTTATTCCTTAAAGTAAGAGAGGAGACAGCAGTTTTGGATAGGATGCAAGATCCAAGACCAGCAGCTGGTCAGGGGGTTATACGGAAAGAACGCCAAAGGCAGGGACACACAGCAGCCAGGGAAATCTAAGGAAGAGAGCTATGGAAATAATTCAGCTGTTCTGCATGCAACTGGCAAGTGTGGGACACCATCTGCTGCACAGGCCATCAGATGCTTATGAGCATTACCTACGAAAGGCAAGCTGCTGCCTATGCAAAACAACTGTATACCCAACATTTCTGAGAGAGAGTAGGTGTACCTGAAAGCCTCATGACAGCAGACATGAGATGTAAAACATCAGGTAAATAAGCTGTACATATTGTATGTGTGTGTAATCTTAGTTTGTGTCTATCCAACAGACATAAATCTCTACAGTTACTGGTTGTTGCATTGCCCTGACACAGACATGGGTACTAGAATAAGCATAATTATCAGGTTGAAAATGGAGAGTTGTCCAACTGTGTTATGACCTTGTGTTCATGCCCACTACAAACAGCTATATGAGCACCTGCATAGCTGTATGAACTCAGCAAAACCAGACTCTTAAAACCTGCCTCCACCAAGGTAAAGTAATCCCTTTTGCTGGACAGCAGCAATACTCAAACCACATAATTGGTTGTTATAATGGCTGTACAGGGCCAAGTAGGATCAGGCACCAACTTGGAAGCAAGTCAACCTGTGTTTGAATAAGCATATGAGGTCACCGGTGAATTATTGTAATGCTAACTATGAGTACATATTGGACACATCCACCAAGGCCAATCACAAGTCCATCTTCACATGTCTTCAGTCTCAGAGGCAACAACCCAACCCACCGTGTACTAGTGGTCAATCACACTACATATATACACACAAAGCATAGCTATAGCCAACCTGCTACAGACAGGTTAAGGGAAAACATCACCCTCCCATCCCACCATCAGTATAGGTGGCTATGCGCAGCACCTACACCCCTCCCCTCATCATCAGGGAGCACATCCATAATGCCTAACAAAAGGCAACAAATTTAAGTCTCTGTGGGAGCTGATAACATCCCTGTCTGCATCCTACATGAACACAGGCATATGACCCCAGCTCCATTACACACTGTATGCAAGCAAAGCTTGAGCACCATTTTCATCCCATCTGCAAGGAAGATGGCCACTGTCATCCCTCTATGCAAAGGGGAATGATGAATGGTGGATCATGCAATTTACTGGCCCTCATTGGGGGAACATGACACATCAGGAGTGCAATGCAAGCTCATACTGTGCTGATAGATGACAGCGGTATGATGTGGTCATAAGTGGTGGCTAATGATAGTCAATGTTGATGTGCAGGTTCTGTAAATAACTTTGACCAATGTATGAGGTCCTGTGATGTGTTTCCCTGTTTATGTTTTCCAGGTGACAGGCAGCGGCCAAGACAGCCAGCATATACTGCAGCTGAAAATGCAACCATCACAGATGCCATCATCCAGCACCTTGGGGTGATGTTTGGCCATAGTCAACACAATCTCAGGTCAGGGATCGGGTGACTGACCTGATATGCCACGCCCAGCAAAGGGCTGCTGCTGTGGCTAGAGATCATACAGCTACAGGTGGGGGTCCTGCCACACAGACCCCACTTACAATAACAGAGGAGCTCCTTGCCAATCTTGGGGCAGCCACCACACACCAGCAAAGCCAACAAACACAAGTCATGGAGGTGGGTGACATCCAGGTAATGCCCTAGTGCATATCAACTGATTACTGTAGCAGTCATACTGTCTTTTGTAGAGTATCTAGATGCATATGTCAGTTCAAACTGCATTTGTGGTGGGGTTTTGTAATGTACACAAGTGCACATCCATGGTGAAGGACAGCAAATTGTGTAGTATTAGAGCTTGTATTGTACATGTGCAGAAAAGTAGCATTCATCTTGTACCAATGCCACATGTGAGTCTGCTGACAATACCTCTCCTCACAACTACATAGGTACCTCTGGTCTGGATGTGGGACAGCAGCCTGAAGCCAGTGGGTATGGGATTGTCCTGTTGTGGCTCACCAGTATCCCAGGCATGTTAAGGTCATGCACTTTACCATGCACACAACTGTTATTCTTAGCCATATTGTGATATGTGCATGTTTACCTGTGGTGGGGTTATCTGCAATGCATCACAGTGGTCACCCGAGGGGCCAATTTACAGGAAATGTAACATATCTGTAGCATTTCTCACAACCTGTCATTGCAAGACATCTGGACAAAAACTGACAAAATGGTGGGACAAAGGCCCAAAACTAGGAACATATTTTAAAAATTAGTCTTGTACAGTGCATATAAAAGGTGTGCACACCCCTGTTAAAATGCCAGGTATTTGTGATATACAAGAATGAGACCATAATAAAATATTTCCAAACTCTTCCAACCTTTAATGTGACCTATAACCTGTACAATACAAATGGCAAACAAACAAATCTGTTAGGGGAACAATTATGAAAAAAACAAAACATACAATAAGCTAGATGCATAAGTGTGCATAGGCTGAAGCTAATACTGTGTTGAAGCAGCTTTTGATACAATTACAGCATTATGTCTTCTTGGATACACACCTGCCATCAATTACAGAAACACTTTGATTAACACCAAATAATGGTCACCTGTCCCAGTCAGCTGTCCTACTAGCATTTTCTTGACATTTACTCAGTTGCCTGCTACAGCAACAGTCATGGTTTGCATAGAGCTTACAAAGCAAAGGGATCCCATTGTTGAAAGGTATCAATCCCAAGAAGGGTACAAAAACATTTTCACAGCATTGCATATACCATGGAACACAGTGAAGACAGTCATCAAAAGGTGGTGAAAATATGGGGCAACAGTGACATTACAAAGGAGTGGACATCCCCTCCAAATGTGATGAAAAGATAAGACCAACACTGGTCAGGGAGGCTGCAAGGAGACCTACAGCAACACTAAAGAAGTTGCAGGAATCTCTGGCAAGTACTGGTTGTGTACTACATGTGACAATCTCCCATATTCTCCATGTCTGGCCTATAGGGTAGGGTTGGAAGATGGAAGCCTTTTCTCACACAGAACAACATCCAGGTCTGGCTAAATTCTCAGGAATACATCAGGCCTCCCAAAAGCATGCAGGAAAACATGTTATGGTGTAATGAGACCAAGGTTGCACTTTTTAGCCACAATTCAAAAGGTTTGTTTGACACAATAACAACACTGTGCATCACCAAAAGAACACCATCCCCACGGCGAAGCATGGTGATGGCAGTGTCCTGCTTTGGGGTTGCTGTTCATAAGCTGGAAGTGGGTCTTTAGCCAAGGTAGAGGGGATTATGAACAGCTCCAAATACCAGTCCCTTTTGGCCCAAAATATTCAGTTGTCTGCTAGAAAGCTGTAGATGAAGGGGAATTTTCACCTTTCCACATGACAATGACCCAAACCATACATCCAAATCAAAAAAAAAAAAGGGCTTCACCAGAAGACAATCAACATTTTGGAATGGGCCAGATAGAGTTCACACCTACATCGAATAGAAAATCTGTGGGGTGCCCTGACGAGGGCTGTGCACAAGAGATGCCCTTGCAATCTGACAGAGGTGGAGGGCTTCTGCAAGGGTATGTGTGCAAATACTGCTAAGTCAAGATGTGCCATGCTGATAGACCCTTTCCAAGAGGATGGCTGCTGTAATTAAATAAAAATGTGCTTTAACAAAGTATTAGCTTAAGGGTGTGCACACTCATACAACCAGCCTATTGTACATATTGCACTTTCTATATGCTACCCCTAACCAATGTGTTTTCTCTTCAATTGGACTGCACAGGTTATAGGTCACATTAAAGATGGGAAACATTATGACATGATTTATGTGGTCTCATGTTATATATCATAAAATCCTGGCATGTTAACAGGGGTGTGTACACTTATATCCACTGTAAGCTTAGAAGGTTGTTACAGTAACTGGTTTTGTTTTAACATACATTTATGGCAGGTTATGAAGTGTGAAACTCAGATTATGTCATTAATTAGTGACGTCAAGTCCTCAGATCATCCCAGTAATCATTCAGACAAACACAGGATATATGAGGTAACAGACCAAAAATATGAGCCACACATCTAGAGATTCAGTGAAACTGTACAGTTGAGAGGTATGTTCTGTAGGGGTTGCCACTATGCTATACAGGTGAACAGCAATAATGTTTATATGGCTGTAGTGTGTGCTGGGTGAAGGCCCATCACCTACTAGTACTACTCATGTATCCTAGAGGTGTATATTAATAGTAACATTGAGTGGAAAGGGCTGCACTCCATGATGTTGAGGGCCTGTCTAGAGTGTGTATGTTGTGGTCTGTGTCATGAATGCCACCAGTTGGCTATTGGGAGGTCTGTGTAACGCCTTTGTGCCACCTCACCTGTATGTGTCTGTGTGTGTGCCTGCATGTGTGTGGGTATACCAGCAAACCTTATAGTGTAGGTATTAATTTACATATGTTGTCTTCCCCTCACAGGTGGACATGGTGGTCATGTTCCCCCCTCCCAGAATCTGTCAGTGTCTTTGCAGACTCTGACAATCATGGTGGTCATAGTGGGGCACAGGCGGGGTTGTCAGGTGCTGAATCTGTGCTATCAGTTGGCATCCCACAGTCATCCACAATGTTCTCACACACATTCACAATGCCCACTCATATCCTGCCATCCAGAGCAGCCACAGATAATCGACAGGTGGCAGGTGGTGGCATGGAACAGGCTAGTGTGGTGACTATGGCAAGAGTAAGTGTAGACACTAGCCATAGCCAGAGTGCAGGCGACGTCTCACACAGGCAGAAGGACAAGGGTACTTAGAGGAGGACTGCTGCCCATCAAGCCACAGTCACAAATGTCACAGCAGGTGTCACCAGACGCATGTTTCAGGCTGTCATTGATGCAAAGGCATGTAATGAATGCAACACCAAACAAATACTCAGGGTCTTGGATGCAACTCTTCCTGGCTTACATGGTGACATACATGACCTTGTTGAGGCCACATGCCAAAATACTGAGGTCATGAATAGAGGGTGGGGTGAGACCTTGGCAATCCTCGACCATAGCATGTCTATGCTACAGCATGTTTTGGGAGATGGGCATTGGCCACATGGATGTAGGTCAGCACCAATATCAGCTGAGAGTCTATAAGGCCGTGCACCTTCACACTCCCATAGTGGCAGTACTACCAGCACTACTGAAGGGGGGGGGGGTGCTGTCCACACCACAACAGAACATGAGCATGTGGTCGTGGCTGGTTCCATCAGGGACATGGATCTAGCAGACAGCAGTCATCATCGGGAAGCAGTACTGCATCTGGGCTTGGGCCTGGTGGTGCCAGTGAGGCCCCTGGCAGGCCCAGTTCCCATGTCCGTGGCTGCAGATGGTGAACTGTACACCCTGCCATGTATGGTCCACAGCTGTCCAACATAACCATGTAGGGCAGCTACATGGCATGACTGTGTGCATACAAACACACACAAATCACCATCACAGTCAGGTCACCTCCAGACACACACACACACACCACCTCTGCACGGCCCATTCATAGAACATTCCTTCAAACACACACACAATGTCAACCATATGGCCCAGCCAAGGCCTCTGGTAAAACCACACAAAACCCTGTGCATATGTTGATACCTGTGCCATATCCCTGTCATCCATACCACCGATGCATGGACATGCTGATATGGTCCTGATGCATACAGTGAATTAAGTACAGTTTAGCTATGTAATGCTGTGTAAGGTGCTGTCAATTGGCATTTGTAATGGGTACACTTCAGAGTGTGCGCACCTTTTTCAGCCATGATGCATTATTGGTGTTAGTAATGCTGACTGAATGTAGTCTCACATGCTGTGTTCTGTTTGTGTTCTAGGTGTCTGTGTGTCAGTAGGATGTGGTCTTGCAGACATTGCCAACAAGGGGTATGGCAGAGTGTTAACACATCCATCAGGTCAGAGCAGAGGTACAGCTGTATATGTACACATTTACCAGGTCTGTGTAACAATTATTGCATGTGCCACAGATCTTACAGGGCTGAGGGGTGTATACAGGTACGTCTATGGTGGTTGACATCAGCAGCCCTTGTAAAGTAGACAATGGGAAGTGTAGTGGGTGGAACACACCTCAGACTGGTAAAACCCACACCTCCAGAGGATAGTGTGTTGAGCAAACATACAGAGAATTACTGCTCCTACACACAAAGTCATGCATGCCCAGGAACACAGTTGCCAGTGTTTGGTTTGGTATCCCCTACCAATCTAGTTTGTGGTACTACAGTGTTATGAGGTTATCACAGGTGGCATTGAATGAATAGGGTAATGACTGTTCCAAGGTACCTGTAAAGTGAATAATATCACATGCCCTTGGGAGGTATGGCAGTGGAGACTGTACTGGGTGAGGGAGGACTCATCAGACTGTCACCTATGAGTCTACACACTCACAAACACTGCTATACACACCAATGCGCACACACTTGCCAGTACTGACATTAACAGCCCTGCCTATCATGTTATTTATTCCATACTGTTACATAGCTATTGCACACTGCATGACGTTATAGGGCTGAAGTGTGTCCACAAATACCTCTATGGTGAATGTGAACAGCGGCCTTTATAAAGCGGACCTTGTGATATGTATTGGGAGTGCCATGGACTAAAAATGTAAAACCCACCCCCAATGGATATAGCTCTCACCACATACCTACACAGGATACAGTTCTCGCACACACACACTTTCCAGGAGTGAGATTAGAACCCCTACCTTTCTACTTATTGCTAATACAGTGTTATGCATTTATCTCATGTCCCACGGAGCTTATAGTGTGAAGTGTGTCCCATAGTTCTTCTAAGGTGAACAGCATTACCAGTCCTTGTAAAGTATGGCAATGGGTAGTGTACTGAGAGAGCAAGGCCTCAAAATGCTGTATCCTATAAATATACACACTTACAAACACTTGCAAACATACACATTTGCTAGGACTCAGATTAGAACCTCTATCTATGTAGTCATTGGTACTATAGTGCTATGCAGTTACCATACACACCAGAGCTTATAGGCTGAAGAGTGTCCCAAGGTACCTATATAGTGAATAACATCCCCAGTCCTTGTAAAGTATAGCAATGGTAAGTGTACTGGGTGAGAAGCGCCTCAAACTACTTTCACCCATATGTTACACACTCACAAATACTTTTAAACACACTAGTGCATACACACGTTTGACAGTACTGAGATCCATAGGTTCACTGGTGTGTACTAGGCGAATGGCCATGGTGCCTTTACAAGCCTAGCCCATAGGACTACCCTGGCATCATGCCACCTGACAATAGTCCCCAGTGTGTCTAACAAATATAACCACTGGTGTGATCCCCAGGATTGGATTTCTATCCCCCATCCACTCATCCAGATGTCTCCTGAAGAGGGCCAGTGAGGTGCTCTGCTTAACATGTATGTGGTCTATTCCATAGTGTGGGCAGTCTCTGGGTTATGAACCCATCCCTCCAGCATGTTCTATTGATTGTGGAAATATGGTTGAGGTCTCTGTGGCATGTGGTGCAGACAGACTGGGTTCTTTAGATGCAGCATTCCTGACAGGGCTGGGTCAGATATGGCTTTGCAAGTCAAGCAGAAATTGTCTCTAAGTAGCCAATCTGAGAGAGAATAGTTGGAGTTCTTGGGGTCTGTCTATATAGGACAAGTGTTTAAGGCCTAGGATCCTCTTTGTAAGGTACTTTTGCAGCCTCTCCAGTTGCTGCAGGTGTCCAGTAAGGTACATGTTAAATGGCCCATTGTACCCATTGATTGGCCTAATGAGCGTAGTGTAGAGAGAGACAATGACCTCTTACTTCCTGGATGCAACACCCTTAAAGGTTCATAGGTTAGTACTAAGCTAACTGCCCTTGTGAGCCATTTTAAGCCTAGCCAATTATCCCATGTGAGACTCAAACCCTGCACCTTGTGTTTGTAAGGCAAACACCTTAGCCATTAAGCCACCCTCCCAACCCCCTTAGTAATGAGATGTACCACATAGCACTTTCTTAACACAGTGGCACTGTGGTGGTCAACAGAAAGATCACTGTCAACCTGTGTTCCCAGTTCTCCTATAACAACTTCAGTGTTCAGTGAACTACCATCAATGTGGTGATTCATGGGAACCATGTTGTTCCCAAAGGGGATGTCGGCACATTTTCTGGCACTGAGCTAGAGTTCAGGGTTCTGATACCAGTCGTAGGTCTCAGTGAGGCCTTTCTGCAGGCTGTCAACATCATGTGGTGAGGTAATAATAGCACCCACCTTGCAGTCATCTGCGAACATCGTCAGCCAGATTCCCTTCATGTTGGGCTGGACTTCAGTGGCATAAATACTGAACATGAGGGGACACAGGAGCAAACCATGTGGGGCTCCACTCATGACTTGTTGGCAGTCTGCCATGGAGTCCACTGCTTTCACACTGTGTGTTCTGTGAGCCAGTTTGCAAGTCACTTAGTGATATAGGGGTTGATGCATAGCTGAGTGTGTTGTCTATGATTCCTGAGTGGGGAATGGTATCCAAGGATTAGAAGGCCTGCCTATCTTATTTATTCCATAGTATTACATAGTTATTGCACATGGCACAGAGCTTATAGGGCTGCAGAGTGTCTACAGCTACCTCTACAGTGGGTGGCAACAGTGGGCCTTGTAAAGTAGACACTGGAACATGTACTGGGTGGATCACAGCAAAAAATTGCAAAACCTGCCCCCCAATGGATATGGTGCTCACTCAAACACACACCATCACCCACCCACCCACATAGGGTACTGTTCTAGTACACACACACACACACACACACACACACACACACACATACATTTTCCAGGGCTGCGATTAGAACCCCTACCTATCTAGTTATTGCTACTACAGTGTTATGCATTTATCACACACACCATGGAGCTTATAGGGAGAAGGGCATCCCAAGGTACTTCTAAGGTGAGGAACATCACCAGCCCTTGTAAAGTGTGGCAATGGGAGATGTACTTAATGAGAAAGGACACAAAGTACTTTAACCAACAGATATGCACACTTGCAAACACAAATACACTCACACACACATTTGCCAGAACAGAGATTAGAACCCCTACCTATCTAGTTATTTGTACTATAGTGTTACGCAGTTATCACACACACCACAGAGTATATAGGGTTGAGGGCTGACCAAAGGTACATCTAAGATGACTGACATCAGCAGGACTGCTAAAGTAGGGCAACCAGAAGTGTACTGGGAGTGAACAGGCTCAAAATCGTTAATCTACATACACACACAAACAAACACACACACACAAATGGAAGTGATTTGATATTCCATCCCCCACCTCAGTACCATCAGACAATGAATCTCATCTTCATGCTGGCACATGCCAGTGGTTACAACTGGTAAGCAACTATCTGCAGCAGGCCATCACTCTCTGCCATTCAGGGTATCTCTGTGTATGACTCTCTCTCTGTATGTGTGTCACTATCACTGTCTGTCCCTCTCTTCCCCATGTCTACGTATGTGTATGCTTGACATATTGTAATATGTTGCCCATATATATGTGTGTGTGTGTGTATCACATGCAACAGATGCAGATATAACACATATGTGCCACCTACAGCTGGCAGTGGGTAATCCTGTCTGATGGGTGGGTGGAGACAGTTAGGTTTACATAGCTGTGTGTATGCAAAGACATTTGCACAATACAGAGATATATAGTCCGATGTGGTGTCAGACACGGGCTTCACTTCTCAAAGTGTAGGAGCATGCTCAGTATGACCTTCTATAGTAAGTCTGGGACCATTCCAGGGATAGCTTTTTTCCAGTCCGGGGTGTTGTGTGCTACAGCTATACCTTGCAACCTGTTTGTACAAGAAATCTGGAGATAGGCTGCCAATATTGGAAAACAATGGGCCAAACATAGGCGGGTACTGAAACTATTGCTCTTAATGTAGGAGTTGCTTGAGTTACAGGGTTTGTTTTAGCAGACATTTTCTGACATATGTAATGTTTGACACTGTACTGTATTGTGTCATTACCAGATATAATCGGATCTTTACAGTTATTTACCAGAGAAATACCAGATGGATGATGCACAGACCTATATTATGAGGTGAAGGCTAGACATCCTTGCACAATCCGACCAGTTGGGAGGTGTGGCTACAGCCGATTAACCGATGAAGCTGTGTAAAAGGTCCAGCATCTTGGTGATATACTGGCTGGGGATCCCCTGGTTGTGCAGTATTCTTATTACCTGAAAGGTCATATCCTGGTGTGGCCATACCTGTCAACTGTACAGATTCTCACATATTATGCAGATTCATGCCTCATATATCTAGTTGGCTTCCCTTAACATTGCAGTTTTCTAGCACATTTGTTGCAAATCACAGGGTTGTAGTCAGAGAATAATGACAGAACATCTAGACTTCACACCCTTTATGACATCCGAGCTACTATGCACCCCCTCTATTCTATCAACTTTCTAACATTATGAGAGCAATATTTCAAATGTTTCCCCTACAGTTTGGCCTTTATCCCACCACTATGTATGGCTTTGTCCAGATTTCTTCCTCTATGAGGTTGAGAGGTTTGCTACTAGCATTTACTAGCATGGCCTTACATTTGCATTTTGTTGACTGTGTTATGTTGGTAGTATGGACCCCATGACATTCCCTACAAAGGCACTATGGGTGAGGCATGGGTCTTTGCCAGAGGTCTGTAGGCGATGTGAGACTGATGCAGGCTATCTGTAGCAAGGCAGTGCATTTCGTCACTCATATGTTCCCAGGCTGCCAGGCAGTGGACCCCCCCTGGGGTGACAATGGTAAGTGACAGAACGCACTACTGTGGATCTGGAGATGGACCTCTCAAAGATGTTTTGCAGTAAATACCCAAGCTGGTCATAGGTTAATGGACACAGACATGTCAAACAAGCTTGTCTAGATTGGTCAAAGTCTAATGTTCACAGTCTAACCAATTTTCTTTTGTAGGTTGCTAGTCTGTCCGAATTACCTTGAGTGGGAATAAGCTCAGTGACTATTCCATGGGTAGATATGAAGCCAAATGACTCAATTGAAAGCTGCTATTAGAGACTTTAAAGTCAAAAGTATTTATTAATGCTCGATGTTTTTCAAATTAACATAAATTAGCAAAAGTAAAGTAGTAATGACATTTTTGAAAAGGTACTATGTAAAGCTGTTTTATATTTTAAATGTCTTAATGCACAAGTATAAATTGATCAAAAGTATAAATGTCACTCAAATGTGTAAGCATGCTAAAGTCAAATGGTTTGTGCATAAAAGAAATTAGCATGCTGATAATTTGCAATGCAAGTAAAAATTTGTAACCTTTCTATTTTAACAAAATGCATTTCTCTCTCAAATAGTGGGAGTTGCAGCAGTGCTAGATTGCCATGCCTTATCTCTGCAATCAGCAAAAGACTACATCTATCTATCCTGGGGGATGGGGTCCTTACTCAGAATACATTGGAGCTTAAGGGACTGTACATGAAGCAATGTACTTGTGAATACTGTCTTGCCATGCTAATGCCGAGACTAGAAAATACCCATAAAATACCATCACTTGTATCTACTGCTTTATGCAATCAACTGATTACCTGTAGGAAGCATCCTATCATGACAGTCATGAGATGTTACAGCTTAAATAACATTACATGGACCTACCCACTTCCTGTCAACATTTGTCACATTTGACTTGTCTAAGCACACACTAAGAACACTAGGCCATTTTACAACAAGTAGATCAGTCCATAAGGTTCAATGGCTGACAGAGAGAAGGGAGATATGAGAACACTGTGCCAGGTGTAGTCTATTAATGTAGCTGTGTGACCTGAGGGGGGTCTGGATGGATGGATGGCATGTAGAAAGAAAGGGAAACTACAATGGAAGGTGAGGGAGTACTGAATGGTAGAGTGGTAGCAGTGGTGGGGTAGAAAAGAGAGATCAGCAGGTTAGGAGGAGGAGGAGAATATGGAGTGGTGCAGTCAGAGATGGGACAAGAAGGATTTTGAGGAGAGGGGCACATTAGCTAGGAGCAGACAGTTTGGTTCAAGTAGAAGAGAGCAGACATGAACTAGGTTTGAAGGATATAAGTAGGGGAAAGCTAGTGAGTAACAGGAGGAATCAAGAAAGGGAGAAGCAGTTATGGGGCATGTGAACAATGACAAGTAGGAATCAGAGATGTGAGAGAGGGGGCAAGAAAGGGTTGTACACTATAGGGACAGAGGGTAAGTAGTTACACTTGAGTGATGATGAAGGGAAGAGCAGCAGGAGGAAGAGAGACAGAGAGAAAAGAAATAGAGGAAAGTGAGCCAGCAGCAGGCCACAATGAAGAGGCCTCAAATGAAGAGCAGATATCCGATAGTAAAGGGATTTAGAGCAGGGCAGATTGATGGGGTTGTACAACTGGAACAGGAAGGAGTGCAAATAGAAGCGGGGTAATAATGTGGGGCTGGAAGCCAGCAGGAGATGCAAGCAAATATTTATGATATGGAAGAGGGTTTTCCATCTTTCAAAAAAGACTGGATATTAGTGAAATCATTCACAGGGGATAGACATAAGATATGAGAGAAAGTAACAAAGGTGATCACCAAAGGGATTAGGTCTATAACTTATGTAGCTTTAAGTAATTCAGTGTTGACGATGCCTAACACCCATCACTCATTCATCTTGACTATATGCATCCTGTACACTACATGTACTATATGTTGTTTTGTGCAATCTGTAGGTACTTTCTAAAAATGTCTCTGGCGCATGTCCATGTGCAGTAAAATGCCAATTCTGTTTTCATTTTTTTTTTCACATTATTAACTTCCAAATATTTTCACTGAGAATTTTGTCTTTGTACAATAGCCTGGGGTCACTACATCCAACCAAGATACCCCTGAAGTTCTATCACCAAGACCAGCTCCCAAACATTTCACTGAGAATTTTGTCTTTGTACAATAGCCTGGTGCCACCAGACCCAATGTAAGCACATTTAACTTGAAGAACCTTGCTGTGTATTCATTTTATCTAATCAAATACATGCCTGCCTGTACAGGAAATTGGGTTCCTATTGGAACATCAAATTTCCAATTGTCTGAATCACTAAAGGTCGACCTTTAATGATCGAACAATTGGAAATTCAAAATTGTCAAAATTAACATAAAAAAAGAAAGAAAAAATAAAGGGTGTAAGGCAGGGGGGCATGCCCCCCCCCTACTTAAATATACCAACTCCGAGATTGCGCTACGGTGTAGGAAAGGGAAATCTTCCCTTTCCACACCATAGATCATTAAAGTGTGATCTTGGAGTTGATATATTTAAGTAGCGGAGGGGGGTTGTAGGGTACGTTGTCTTTGTTTTTTTTGTTTTTTTTGTTTGTTTTTTGTTTTAATTTCAAAGTTACGGAACTTCGATCATATGGTGTCGACCATATGGTATTCGAAGCTCCGTAACTTAGATTTTCTAATAGGTAACCCTGAAAATTATTTTTTTACACCTCACCCCTGAACAGAGTTGTCTTTGCAGTTTAAGGACCACTGTCCTTTCTCTTGACCAATACATTACACTGTATAGACCAGTCACTTAGTCTTCCTGGCTAACAGGTTTCTGCATTCAGGAAATAAAAGGAAACCTGTGCTACCTTGTACTTCTCTGTTAAATAATTTGTATTGGCTATAAACTGATTACCGTCTGTTATATGATCTGCAGGTAAAAGCCCATTACAGTGGGCTTCACTCCCCTACTCCAACCCATCTACTCTTACTCTACTATTATACATCCTACACACATATTACACTTGTGACTCCTATATCATAACCCTCCTAAACAACCTTACTATCATCATTCAAATGCTCCTGTTTCTTTTTACCTAATTCCCAACTTCCGTTTAATCTTTTAACATGATTGCCAGCTATGAAAACCACAAATGTAACTAAACAACAGTCTAAACAGGCTAAAGAAAACAATTTATTCATAGGTTCATAGGTTCATACTAGGCTATCTGCCCGAGGGCATTTATAAGCCTAGCCCATAGTTATGTGGCTTTCGCCACCCCTTTAGTTTGAATAAAAACTATGCCTATCATTTTTCTGTGCCTCTGTCAAGCAGTGACACTGAAGTAATCCCTGGGGTATATCTGCGATCTCCCATCCATTGGTCAAGATTCCTCTTGAACAAGGCCAGCGAGGTGCTCTGCCTCACATGTACCGGGATTTTGTTCCACAGCATAGGGAGTCTCTGGGTGATGAATCTGTCCCTCCAGCACGTTCTATTTATAACCGTGTCAAGGTTTAAGTCTCCGCCTTGTGGTTCTGAGGGATCTAGATTTTTGAGGTGAAGCATATTCATCAAATCTGGGTTTGACATGGCCTTATATGTCAGGCACAGGTCACCTCTGAGCAAGCGGTATGAGACTGAATAGAGCTGGAGTTCTTTCAGTCGGGCAGCATAAGACATATTTTTGAGACCCTTTATCCTTTTGGTGAGGAACTTTTGGGGCCTTTCAAGCTGCAGCAGGTGTCTGGTCAGATACATTCGAACGGGCATTGTACTCAATCATAGGTCTAATGAGTGATGAGTACAGGGGGACTTCCCTTGATCTAGATGTGAATCCCTTCATGATCAGGTGGGTGATATAGAAGGTTTTCCTAACTACTTTAGCAACATGAGTGTCAAACGAAAGGCTACTGTCAACTTGGGTCCCCAGATCCCTGATGACTTTTCCTGTGCTCAGTGGATTGCCACCTATATGGTAGCTAGTAACCTTGTTTTTCCCGAAGGGTATGACTATGCATTTTTTGGCGTTTAACTTCAGGCCATGGCTCTGGCACCAGTTATCCGTTTCTGTGAGGCCCTTCTGGAGGATATCTGTGTCAGATGTGTTTTCGACTATGGGGCCCAGTTTGCAGTCATCTGCAAACTTTGTCAGCCATAACCCTCCTGTGTTTGCTTGTACTTCAGAAAAGTAGATGCCGAACAAGAGTGGACCCAGGACTAAGCCCTGTGGGACACCACTTGTGACAGGCTTTGAGTCTGACATGGCTCCAGCAACTCTGACCCTGTGGGTTCTGTCACTTAGCCAGTTTGCAACCCATCTTGTGATGTATGGGTTTACATTCAAGCTGATGAGTTTTCGATGATACCTGAGTGGGGTATTGTGTCGAAGGCCTTTGCCAGGTCGAGGTAGGCTGTATGGACTGCCTTTCCCTCATCAATGGCCTTGGTGACTGTCTCGAAAAAGTCAACCAAGTTTAAGAGGCAGGATCTGCCTTTGACAAAGCCAAACTGGGTTGGATCCAAAGTCTGCAAGTTCCACATGTCTTTATTTATGAGTTCCATTATGATCCTCTCCATGGCTTTGCAGATAAGGCTTGTCAAGCTAATGGGGCGGTAATTTCCAGGGTCTGTGGAGGCACCGCCCTTATGAAGTGGGACCACAGTGGCGCCTCCTTGATCCTGAGGTGAGGCTAAGATTAAACAGCTGTCCTAACTGTGGGTTTAATTCCTCATTGAGTTCATGAAGCACACAGGGGACACCATCCGGTCCCATGGATGCTGTATTTTTGCCTTAGTGAGGGCAGTTCTCACCTGGACATTGGAGATGTTTGGGGGCTACAATCCTCTGGAATAGATATCTCTCCTTTTGGGGAGATGTTTGCACTGAACCTGTCAGCCAGTATGTTAGCAATGTGTGTAGGTTCAGTAATTTTCACATCATTTTGAACTAATTCTGAGCATATCTGGGAGTTTCCTCCTAGGTTTCTAACATAGCTAAAGAAGGCCTTATGATTGTCTTTAGAGTCCTTGGCGATTTTTCTCTCAAAATTTGCCTTGGATGATTTTATGAGAGCTCTTAGTTTTTACTTATAATGATCAAAGGTGTCTTACCTTTCAGGGATTTTGCTCTATCTTGTAGTAGCTTCCTCCTTTTGTTGTAGAGCTTGTTTATGGCTGGGGTCCACCAGACTGGACGCTTGCCTTTGGTACAGAGAGTCTTAGTTTTGTTTGGGATTGCCTGATCCATGCAGTCTGTAGGTGCTGGTAGAAGGCATTTGTAAGTGATTCAGCGGTTTGAGTAATGTTTACCACTGGCTCAGGGGCCTTAAAGGAGACCACACTAGTTTTTAGAAGTGTGAAATCGGCTTTTGAGAAGTTTTTCACTGTGGTCTTTTTTCTTTCAGGTGATATAAACTAAGCATTTTCGTCTGCGTATATCCAAAGCCTTCATCAGAGTTTGGCTCAATCATTTAAACCAAACATTTAAATAATAAAATCAAAGTCATGTGTTACAAACAAACCAATGCAGCACCCAAATAAATTACTAACGCAATAATTGTTGTATACATTACTGTCTTAGTTTGCCAGCTACCATTCTCCCTCCCATACTGCTTTGCACTATATACATTCATAGTGATACCCCCTCCCTAACAGCACCTATCTATTCTATATTGTATCTTCCACTTCTGAAATAACCCCTCACTTCTTCCTATTTTACCTACATTTTCATACTCTAGCCTAGTAACCCCCTCAAATTCCTTACATTCCAGAGAGGATACTAGGACAACATATCTTCCTTCCTCAAAAATACTTATTTCGTACCTTATTTCGTACCTACCCTCTCTCAACTTTCAGACTCCATCACCACTAAATATACTTCTACCCTGCAACTTTTTTTCCTTCTTGATCCCTAATACCCAATACATACCAGCTATGACATACCGATCACTTTACTTAATCATGTCACTTTACTTAATCATGTCACTAATCAGCTTACCTTATATTCTTTTCCTGCAACTGGGCCATCTTTCATCATACCTTGATACTATAATAGTTCTCAACTTATATCCAACTCTGTCCCAACCACCTATTCATGCTTCCTCCCTGTACTCTCTACACACATCACACCAAACCTGTTTAATGATGCCCCTCACCTTTATTCCAAAAGTAGATTGATAAACAATATTTTAACTCAAACCAGAACAAAATTAAGTGGAAAAATACTCTACGAAAAACAAGTGTCAATAATTCCCCAATACACTAAAATTTTTACTAGGAGGAAACATTCACCCTAATCCTGGCCCCATTTAAAACAATGATCATCGAGACAAATCTCTTCCATACACTACTCTAACCTTACATTGGTCAACTCCCAACCTAGTAATCTAACTTTTGCTGCCATAAATGTTAGAAGCATAAGAAATACAATTGCTGAACTACATGCCCGGATTGCCCAATATAAACAAGAAACTTGGCTTAAACCCAGCATAAATGACTCTGAAATTACATCTCCCAGCTATAATATCATCCGTTATGACAAAGAGGAAAGGTGGTGCTATTCCTTTAATATTTCCCAAGAACTACCATATTTCCCAGTACAACAAACCAATACCAAAATTCAATTCAGCAAAGCTTCTTATAACTTTTTTAAAATTAAACAACTGAAAACAAATATGTATTACTGTTCTTTAGAGAATGGGCAAACTGTACACCAACACCCTGACTGGAGAATGAACGTTCTCCATCAGGGTATTGTAGAAGTAATGCCTGCTGCCAAATGAGTCCACCACTTCACGGCAGAATATCAAGCTGTTGTGGAGCATGGACTGCAAAAAACTAACAGCTGACATTGTTTTACCCTCGCTAAGCAGTGGTTCTGCTGTTTAGCAAGCATAAAATGTAAAACTAACAAAAAAAGACTGTGTGTGTGTGTGTGTGTGTGTGTGTGTGTGTGTGTGTGTGTGTGTGTGTGTGTGTGTGTGTGTGTGTGTGTGTGTGTGTGTATCTGTGTACGTATGTATGTGTGTGTATGTGTGTGTGTGTCCATGAGAGAGATCGAGAGAGTGATCTTGTGTGAGTGGATGCGTGTATGAAAGTAGACTAGATTGTGTGTGTAAGAGAGATCGAGAGAGAGTGAGAGCAATCTTGGGTGAGCGAATGCTTGTATGAAAATAGAGGAGCCTGTGTGTGAGAGATTGAGAGTGAGAGCTATCTTGCATGAGTAAATGTGTGCATGAAAGCAGAAGAGACTGTGTGTGTGTGTGTGTGTGTGTGTGTGTGTGTGTGTGTGTGTGTGTGTGTGTGAGTGTGTGTGAGAGAGAATGGGCTGTATGTAAAATTGCTGTGTTTTACTTGGTTATTTTTTTAAGCACTATATTATATATTTTTTTTATTTATGTTTGATGTAAAATGCTTCCAACATCATTAACTTATATTACAGCAAATTTGAAACATTAGGCGGAGGAATTATTTTACATTAAAAATATATAAAAAATTAATATAGTACTTAAAAAATAAATAAGTAAAACACAGCAATTTTACAGAGCCCATTCTCTAAGCACAATAATGCCCTCCAGAGTGTGTGTTAATATGTAATTAATGCCCTTCCAGGGGTGTAGAGGCCCTCCTGCCTGTGGTGTTGAGCCTCATAACACCCCTGGGCAGGTGTTAATTACACATTAACACACACCCTGTCAGGCATTACTTGCTTATATCCACCTCCTGTTGTCAATACAGTTATACTGGAAGATATGTTACATTGGAGATCCATAACAATTCCACATAAAATAATACTGCTGGGTGATGAGAATGTTAATTGGTTGGACATAAACTCTAACTCTCCTACATCTAGAGTGAACTTATTTGGTTTCAAACAAATAATTAATGGCCCCACACATCATAGCAAGGCATTGAATTCCCTATTAGACTGGATCCTAGTATCAGGCCTCAGCAAATACTCCACCTTGGGTACAACGTCTGATGGTCTCAGTGATCATCTGCCATCTCTACAGTCACATTTCCACTTTAAACAGCACATTTATAAAACAACACCCAACCTTTCCAAGTTTAACTCAGAAATGATCATTACCAACATATCATCTATTAACTGGAACTTCTTAAAAATCTTCCCATTACATGATACTGTGAATGAATTCAATATAACTTCCCTAAATAGCCTTGCATCTCCTAGAAAGAAGAGACTAAAAGCAAATAATGCAATTTGGCTATCCCAAAAGAGCAGAATGCCAGGGCAGGATAGTGAAAATAAGTGAAAGAATGACAGGAATATAAAACACTAATATCTTGAAAACTGTACTAAAAAGCAAATTAATGTAGAATCACTCAAAGCCACAACACAATTTAACTCCAAGTTCATAGATAGTATAGCATCTCTAACCAAGGATTCCCCAACAT
This sequence comes from Protopterus annectens, assembly GCF_019279795.1. NCBI lineage: Eukaryota > Metazoa > Chordata > Ceratodontiformes > Protopteridae > Protopterus > Protopterus annectens. The sequence continues at coordinate 613,381,159 of NC_056750.1, read as the reverse complement.
CTAATCCTCACCCTGCCTAGCAGACATGTGTAATCACATACATTTTCACCTTCAGACCTGTGCCCACATCCTATATAAAACCATCAGAAACAAACTATGCTCTACTAAAGCTGATGACCTTCCAAGTGAATACTTTAAAATAGCAACCAATCCCTATAACTAGGTCAGTAAAAGTATGCACAGAAGACCAAGTAGCAGCTTCCAGAATGGATCCAACCATCATAGTACAATAAGCTTGAATAGAAGTAGGAGGCTTTTGCTATGAAGAGAGTAATAAAAACAAATGGCTTTATAAATCCAAAAAGAAATGGTTTGCTTGGAAATTGCCAAATCCAATTTTGTATCCAGAAAATAAAGAAAAATGCGACTTAGATTTTGTAATATATTTAGTCTTATCTAAATAGTAACTGTGCTATGTAAATCCAAAGAATTGAGGATCCTGTCACTGTTATTTTGTGGAGAAGGAATGAAGGAAGTTGATGGTCTGATTCAAAGACACAATCATTGACAACCTTAGACACAAAAGGAGGACTGATTCTAACAGATGCTCTGTTTCTGTGGAAAACTAGAAAAGGAGGAATGGCTTTTAACAGCCTGAAATCTTGCATGTACACGATTTCAAAGTGGAAGTAAGTGCTGGTTCAGAAAGTTGCTGGGTTAAATTTTCAAGAACATAGTTCAGCTCCCAAGGAAAAGGAATTAGTTTTCTAAGATGCCTCACATGGAAGGCTCCTTTTAGAGACTGTCTGACCTCAATTCTAGAAGAAAGTGGTAGATCCAGAGCCAGACAGAAATGGCTAACAAATGGTCTTTAACAGACAAGTAAGCCAGAGCAAAATTGAACTCCTCACTCAAACAGTATAGAACAGTAGGAATACAAACAGGGTCCTGTTCATTGTTGTGAAACTGATAAGAAAATCTATTCCACTTGGCAACTTAAGATTTACTAGTGAAGTTTTTTGCTGCCTGTAAAACCCAAAGAACATCCTCAGTTTAATTCCTTTTTGGTAGCATTTTTTTCTCTCCCAAAGAGTCAATTTTAGGGTGAAAAGATGAGGGTGAATTTGTGAGTCCTTGTCTTGTATGAGTAGATCCATCCTATGGTGTAATTTGTGATGACTTCCTTTGGCCAGGTGAAAAAGAAGAGGAAACCAATGCTGGGTCAAAACAGAGTCAGCAACAGTAATTTGAGCTTGTTCAACATAATTTCATTTATTTAACATTTGTTTACCAGGAAAGTTCTACTGGGTGGATTCCATTTTCAGCAAAGGATGGGGGGAAATTCTTAAGACACGTCTTTGGAATGTGGGAGGAAGCCAGAGCACCTGGAGGAAACCCACGTGAACACAAGGAGTACATACAGACTCTGCACAGAAGGCACCCCACCAGAGAATTGAACAGAAAGAACACTTCCTGTGAGTGAAAATGTTAACCGCTGCAGCACTGCAATGCCCAATGCTTTTTATAACATTTTTTTTTAAATAAACAAATCATGGAGAAGAGGGGAATTGACACTCTGGAACAGAACTTGGGGGCTTGTCTGCTCAGAGTGGAGGCAAAAAGATCCACTTGAGAAACACCCCTGATAGACAATGTGCAGGAAAACTTCTCTGTGTAACATTGATTTATAATGATCTGCTCAGATTGTCTGCCAAAACATTGTTTACAGGGAACACAAATTGACTAAAGAAATAGCTGATGGCATATGGCATATTCCATACTAAGACAGCATGCTTTAATGCTACTTACCACAGAGCACCTAATACACTCTTTCCTATGACAGGTGTTGCAATACTCCTTGTCTAGGATAAACCACATCCTTTCCCCCATAATAATCATATAATTAATATATTTGATAACTTAAACAATGCAAAAGTAGCTTCAGGTAGGCTAACAAATAACGAAAAGAGTCCTCGGCTCGGACACACTGAGTTTATTAGAAACACAAAATAAATAGTACGTTAAGCGCTTTCATCTGAGACCAGACTTCTTCAGAACGTACTACAAAGTACTCTAATTGTTTATATAGAGGTCATCTGACTCAAAATAGGCGCCAAAAAATATATATATATTTCTGCAGTGCAATAATTACTTATATAAAACAGTATTATAAAATTATTTATATTGATATTAATAAAACTGCTACATGTCGCTGTATAAATAATGCTAATTCATATGCTAAACATGAATTTATACAAACATATATAACTTGAAAATGCACATATATATATGCAAAAATAAAATATGTTGACTTAAAAATGCAAATAAAAATATGTTAACTTGAAAATGTAAAATATAACTTAACTAGTCTATCATCCCCATTTTTCTCCTAAAATACCTAAAAGTAACCTAATAGAAGAATAATTATTGGAAGCTAATGATACATGCTCCTAAATAATCCCAATTATTAACTGTAAAATAAGGGACTATATTATACAATGACAACAATATTGAAAGTGGCAGGAGTAATAGTGAAAACAACTGTCCACTACTTATTTTTTCAAAATTAAAAATGCTTTTATACTGATATTATCATTAATACCTGGAAAGTTTGTTGCATCCGAAATAATCTGCCACCTACTTTCTTTTAATCCCAGCAAGGCTTTAATATTACCTCCATATGGTGATTGTTCCACCTTGTCAATAATGTGAAACATAAATGTATGACTATCATTCGTATTAAACATGTGATGGTACAAAGCATTCCTGCTGTCTTTTTTGCTGATGGCATACTGATGCTCATATATACGTCTTTTAAAAAGTCTTTCTGTCTTACCTATGTAGAATGCATTGCATGCTACACAGGTAGCTAAATATATCACAAATGTGGAGCTGCAGTTGCCATAGATACTTGGTAGATAAGTTGAATTTGTGTTGTATAACCTAGTACCTCTGCATACTTTAATGAATTGGCATTGATTGCAATGTCCACATTTGGTTGTGTGTTTGTTTACTCTTACTGACGTACCTTTTGAATTCTCCAGCAATTTTTTAATATTAAATCCTGTCTTGTAGACTATTTTCATATCCATACCTAAAATAGACATAGCTTCTCTATTAACAACAAATTGATTCCATCTCTCCTTTAAACATTTTTCTATATGTTTAACTGCAGGTGAATAAGTCAATACACATACCCTTAGACCATGCTCTGGTGAACTATGTTCTCCTTTAGTAATAATATCAAAATTATTATCTCCTAATATGGGTTTATACTTGTTTCCCCATTCTTCTATTATATATTTGTTGATCCCATTAAGGACTTTTTTGGGGTACCCTCGATTTAAGAACATAGTTTTCATTAGATCTATTTCTCTCATCATAGTGTCTTTTGTTGAGCACATCCTGGCTGCTCTTATACATTGGCCTTTGTATATATTTTTAAAAACATGCTTGGGATGGTTACTGGAATATGACAAGTAGTCATTAGAGAACGTGTCCTTTCTGTGAATACAAGACTTGAAACCAGTATCCCCATGACATATATATGTGTCGAGATATGCTATTCCTTCTTCGTTAATAACATGGGTGAATCTCAAAAATTCTGTTGTACTATTAATGTAATTTATGAATCTGTCTATTTCTGCCAACGGGCCATCCCATAATATAAACAAATCATCTAGGAATCTGGTATAGTACTTGATGTACTGGTAAAATTCAGATTTAAAAATGTATTCAGATTCCCATTCCAACATTACCATGTTGGCAAAAATCGGGGCACAAGATTTGATAACTACTATAAAATTGTTTTAATTTTATGAATGGATATGGTCACTCATGGACAGACCACAAATAAATAAATATAGCATAAGTATGGACAATTTAATGCAGCAAATTAGCAACATGTTTAGGTGGAAAGAAAGAAACAGAATAAAGAAAAATGTGTGTGTGTATCATATGAATGACAATCCTTTTATCAAGTGATGAGTGATCAAAGAAATTTGGGAGAGAAAACTTTGACAGCGGAGTTTCCATTTTTCTCCACTATTATGTGACTTCATATTAGGTATATATAAATATGAGGGTGAGTGGTGTTTACCCACATATGAACTTACCTTCAAGATTCACTAAATTTGCTTCAGACTTTTTATTTTTGGATCAATTAATACAAATCTGAGAAACCTAACAATACAGATGGGGAGAACATGCAAAACTAACAAATGACAACTGGAATTCAGGACTTATTTTTTGTTAGGTTAAGGACTTTTTTTAATTTCTATCTCAAGGTAACATTGCCTTGACCAGACCTGTGAAGGATTCTCTAAAGGAAGATGTTTTATGCCAGTGATGGTGAGCCTTTTGTGTTTGGCGTTTCAAAAGCTCCTTGCACAAAATAATTCAGTGCACTTCACATCAGCAGCAAATGCAAAAGCAGTGTCTTTGGTAACCTGGGTGTTGCTGATTGCTGATGTGTCAACCAAAAGTTGTGTCATGTGTCACTTGTGTCATAGGTTTGCCATCACTGTTTTATACCTTAGTAAACACCCCCCCAACAGTTAAAGGGGTGTGCAATAGAAATCTGTCACTAGGGTATGTGTGACTGGGAACCGTGGAGTCTGTGTGTTTGAGTCACATAAATCTAAATAAACCATGATAAAAAATGATTAAACTTATAGCATGCAATTGTGAAAAACAGATAGCAATTGCTATATCAACTGATATGTAAAACTAAACATTTTGAGTTCAATTCAATTAAACTTTATTGTCATATATACTAGAGACAGCGTCACAAACTACAATGAAATTCTTATTCTGCAAATCCTCCAGCAACATATAAAAATGACAATTAATAAGAAATAGTAATCTAAGACAACAAATAGACAATAGTATAAATACCAATATCAGTAAATATATGTAACTGTGCAAAAGAGTGCATTTGTGCAAAACAAGCTCTTTCCCTCCAAATGTGAACCAACCTATATTACTGGAAGAAGAGGTGGTATGTGAGTTTTATTTATCAATCTAATAGCTCGAGGTATAAAACTGTCACAGGATTATAAGGAATCCTGGTTCCTGAGTGCAAAGCACTTGTGCTTCTGGGAATGGAGGGACCTGCCACGCCACGTGGTTAAGGGGTAGGAAGTATTATGGCTGGAGCGATATCCATGCTACAGTTCCTGTTTTTTATTACTCAGAAAAAAATGATAAAGTAGAGCCTACAAAAAAGAATAAATCTACACTGTGCTGGGTTAAAACAGTGATTGCAGGCTTCTAAGACAACAAGAGTAACCAGCTGGAACAAGTGTTTGTGATATCAGCCCCACAGTGATGAGAAAGTTGTAAGAGGCCAGTTTTTTTTTTTTTAATTAGTTGATCTGTGCCTGAGGAAGCTTTTACTATTGGAATTGATCAATGCTAACCAATACAGATGTCAAGGAGTCTCTATGTAGTCATTTGAATCCCAAATAGGAAAAAAATATTATAGAATCTACAGATAATAAAGACATTTCAAGGGAGCTAGCAAACTGCTCTACCTAATAATAAATCAAAAGCATCACAAATGTGAATCAAATAGCCCTAATGGGAGGGGGGGGGTTGGTGGGTTCGGCCATTTGCTATGCTGAGACCATGGTTTATTTGGTGATAATGAAGACAACCAAGCTATGTGGCTATCCTGAGAAAGCATTGCCATGAGTGGAGTTGTGATGGATTCAGAAGTAGATGTGTAGAATCAGAATCCTTTACACAGCTAAATCCCAAGTGTGGGAGTAAAATATATCCAACTGAGCATTATTCAGCCTGGCAAGTGATGGTACAAAACATTCCCTGAAAACTTGGTGAGACTAGTGATCCACTGAACCAAATGAATTAACGGAGAATTAATTAAAGGCACTTGCCCATAGATCAGAAAACCCTCAATCTACAGAGTTACAGGATAAGCATGTCCCTGTGTAGGAATTATGGCATGCCTGGGGACTAGAAGGGTCTGCCATACTGCAAGGCTGGAAGGGGACTGTACTGCCCCTTTGAACCAATGCCAAAATTCCTAATGTTTGTCACCATGATGCAGAATAGCATATACCAATGATAACGATTAGAAAATCTACTGAAGGCACTGGTTTGCTAACTCACTAATTCATAATCAAGTAGGTTATGGGAGTAGCATCTACCTGTGTGGGAATTGTGAAGTGCCTTGGGACATACCACATGGCTGAAAATGAGGTAGAGCTGTTGTGACCTGAGAAAATGTAAATGTTAACCTTAACCCAAAGGACTTTTTAAACTACGGTAGAGCTATTAGAGATCATCCTTGGAAGAATTTGTCTGTTTGTCTTGGATGACAGTGCAGTGGCCTAAGTTGGACCAATCAGTACCCTGACTACAACATGTGATTCTAGCAGTTTATATATGGGTGTAGGGCACTAAAGTGAGGCCTCAACACCCTGTAGATAAACATCATAATGTCAAATCGATAAACACATTCTGTGCATGCTCCAAGCAGTACGTCAGCATGGATTAAACCCAAGGCTGCTTTCACCCCTATGTGCACAGCTGCTTCATTATATATACTAACTCCAAGATCGCACAATCCCTGAGGAAACAAAATATTCCCCTTAGAGGGGATTGCCGATCTCGCACACCCATCAACCAAATGGTGTCGCTCTACTGGGTGTCAAAGCACTTGCCATTCACTCCAGTGCTTGGTACCCATATACATACATACATATATATATATATATATATATATATATATATATATATATATATATATATATATATATGTGTGTGCGTGTGTGTGTGTGTGTGTGTGTGTGTGTGTGTGTGTGTGTGTGTATGTATATATATATATATATATATATATATATATATATATATATATATATACACATGCACACAGACACACACACACAGGTTCCTTGGCATATGTCGATTTAACATTAAATCAATCTGTGTATTGTTGACACACTTTGGTCAACAACACAAATGGTTGACAGATGTGGAAGGCTATCTGTCCCAATGGTAGCAGAATGTGCCTTTTCACCGGGGATTGTGCGATCTAGGCGTTAGTATTGATAATAAGCACAGGATGTGGGGAGCAACCCCCTGTTGGGACATACAGTGGTCTTAACCTCCTCCAGAAACACTGTTTTTGCATGTTCTGAGGCTTAACCTCAGAGAATGCACTGTAGAGTGTCAGTGTTTAGTTGTCAACATAAGAGTGTTGACATTCGGCACATCAGTGTTTCTGCAAATCGACTAGTAATAGATGCATATATATATATATATATATATATATATATATATATATATATATATATATATATATATATATAAATACATATGGGTTACATTCAAGTTATTACTATCTAATCACAAGTGGTCTAAAAAATTGGTCTAGTCACGGTTTTTCTAATAATATTCTCCAGTACATTTTACCAGTTATGACAATGACACTAAGGAAAGTTTATGATTTTTTGATCAATGGCATTAGTTTTCTTATAGATTTAAAAGTAATAGGGCAATTTGTTAAAACACAATGTGCTGGTTTGTGCAAGATGGCGGTGCACTGCCAGTGTAGTGTAACCATGGAGCTGTCTATAATTTAGGGGGATGTCAAGGGCAATGCCCCCTACATTGAGGGTGCAGAGTGGCTTGTCCCTTTTCAAAAACATTTTTTCTTAAGGTTTTTTTTTTTTTTTTTTTTAGTTTTGCCATGTTAGATGAATTGAGTTTGGATCAGCTGTGTTTAGACAGTCTGAGTTTAGACCAAATGACAGACTCATATATTTATTTCATTAACAAAATATGTGGTATGGAGCATACCATAACTGTTCTTCAATATATATTGATAGATGAATTTAATATAATTCACATCTCACTGGTTGGGTACTCCATTCCAAGATTGTAAAATCCTTGTATACATATACAGGCCTGACTCTGAGGGAGGTAGGAAACTATATTTAGGTATCCAAAGGGGAGTGGCAGCAAACAAATGCCCACAGGTGTGCATTCTTCCTGTTGGGTGGGAAAGTGCTGATCTGTCACAGAAAAGTGCTGGAGGCCAGAGCTCAGACTGAGCATGTAGAGACCTGAGGAGGTAGGTTTTTCTTATAGCCCAGGATGGGCACACCCTCAGGCCAAGTTTAACACAATGTTGACATACTAGGAAGTGTTAAGAAAAAGGTAAAAAAATAAAAAAATGTCCAGCCATATATGACAGTTTTCCACATGTCCTGATTAGTAATGCATCCCCTATAACCTCAGCTTGGTGGCCTCCATTAGCAGCTACTTCCTCACTCTTGGGGGTGCACCAGGGAACCACTGAGAGCTGCAAAGATGGGGATGCAAGGGGAGCTAAAGCACTGGAGAGCCTGAAGTGAGTTTGAGGTACGGAAACAGGTATTTGTAAATCTTATTCTTGGTCTGCATTACTGTGCATCTTTTGTATTTTATATCATTTAACTGATATCTGTATTCTGATCAGCCTTTATATTTTGGTTCTGCATTGGATAAATGTATGGATGAAATGGTATTTTTGGCCAGTGCATTAACAAAGTTACTGATTAAAAGTTTTAAAAAATTACTTTGTATGAAATCAATATTATTTACTGAATACCACAAAAAACATTTATACATTCAGCTTGCCCACTTTAAAAGTAAACTAATGCTGATCTGTACTGAGTTTAAATGCAGTTTATATAACATTTCAATATGTGGATGTATTTTCTGCAAGCACTTTTGAATTTTTGTAATATCCTCCTTACTACCACTTGTTCAAGAAAGTTTTCTTCTTTAGAAATCATGATTCAATGTATCAGATATAAAAAGTATTACATAAAAACTAATATAAGCATTTATGAAGGATTTGCATATAAACTTTTGAATCACTAAGGCTATTGTTTACATTGCACCAGTGGAACCGAACCTTCCTCCCACTTTTTAATGCTGTAATGAAAGGCTCTTTTGCCACACATAGATGAAAATATCAAATAGCTTGAAACAGAGCATGACATTCTGTAACTTGAACATTATTAGGATATGCCCATGGGTCACTGACTAAGTAGGCGACATATCAGAAGAAGCATAGCCCCATGGGTTAAACTATTTATATGCTTCTAACCACAAACATCTCTCAGGAATTCCTAGCATAGCTTTTCCTGTATTTCAGTCATGTAAATACTAAGCAGAGGAAAAGAGCCCAGCTTGACTGCTATCTAATACAATCACCATAATAAGAAAGAAATCTGTAAATGGGTTGGGCAGACATTTGAGTTAAGCATTTAGATTTCGTGGGCTTGTGTATTTTTAATACGAGCCAGCCAGGTCACTCAGCCAATAAGTGCTCTTTGGGAATTTGTTGTTAGAAGTACAAGTGTGTAAACTATTGTTGTGAAGCCATTGCAGACTTGTGTATCATTCTTTAAATGGACTTCCTATTGCATCACAAATGCACTCATGCAGTAGAGACAAACACAGCTTTTCATCATCTGCTCTAATTGGTTTTATTACCTTTGTTACTCTTGTTGTGACTTCCCAGATTTTACTTTAGCAGGAAATTTTGGCAGCAGTATGTCAAAGATAAAGGAAAAATGATGTAGTGTTTAATGTGTCTAGAACTGCCATTTTGTCATGTGTTGAAACTGGGACATTTCTTACTGAAATGTAATATTTGACAGGACAGACTGCCACTTAGCAATGCAATGATTCCCATTCATTTTATTATTGTAAAGATTTACTATTACATATGTATATTCTATATCATATTATATTTCTGAGTCAGTGTTATGGTATTCTATAATATTTAGAAGAAAGTTAGAAAATGCTGACCTTCTAAAATAGCTGAACTTTTGCTTGCTTATTTTAATACAAGAAAAAGTTATTCAAATCCGGGTTTTCTTGTGAAAACAGGGACACGTGATAATCCCAAACGTGTCTCTGGAACATATAAATAATTTTGTTGCATAACAAGTGCATCTTCATTTTACAGTTTTGATGACCCAAGAGTTTAATTTTAATGATAGTATGCTTTTAGATGACATATTTAGCTGCTCTGTCCATGAATATGTAGAAACCTGGGTTTACTATCATACTTTCAAATGGAACTCCATCGATGCACTTTTGTCAAACATGGAAAATCAAAAACAGTAATGTCAAACTCCAAAAGCCAACCTAGGAACGGGTTTTAACAATGTGTCGAGATAGGTGTTCACTGCTATTGCCAAACTACAAACCTCTCACCATCTCGACACATGTTAAAACCCATTCCTAGGCTGGCTTTTGGAGTTCGACATTGCTGTTTTCGATTTTCCATGTTCGACAAAAGTGCAGTCGACAGAGTTCCATTCGAAAATATGATAGGAAACCAAAACATGTTTAGCAAAGAAAGCAGGACCCATACAGCATTTCCTGTTCTCACTTCAGCAACCACCAATCTTAGTATTTCATTTTATACTATGATTTTTTTTTTGTTTGTTTTGCTAAGGAATATTTTACAATCTGTTTTTATTTTTGTGTGTGTGTGCAAAGGAATGTTGACATCTTTCGAATATTTTATATCAGAGGCAAAATAGTTATGGAAAGCTGCATTATATTCAGCAGCAGTTCTAATGAGGGATGCAAACAAGGGAACCAGACCTCAGATTTTCTATAAGTAACAGTACTTGAAATGATTTTTGAGTAATATCTTTTCAGAAAATATAATTTATATTGTCCGTAAATTTTATCTTATTATCTACCAAGGCACATAGGCATCTATAAGCATTTATGGATGTTGAAAAGTAATTGTCAGTGGCCAGTGGAGAGACATTATTTAAAAAAAAACTATAGAACATTTTGATGATAAAATATAATCCATTCTCATTACATCAAGATTAAAGGTTATAATGATGTGCCCACAGCACCCAACTTACAGTCATTAATGAATTTAACACTATAGACTACATTTGTTCCATGAACAATTAACAAGAAAATATTAAATAATATAGACCCAAGCAGTGAACTCTGTAATGGACGAAATCTTATAATTAGGTGAGTCCCCAATTATTAGTTTGGATGATCTATTGGTTAAATCAGTTTGGAGTGCAGGGTCCAATATTATTATAAGACTAGCTAAGACACTACAATTTGCAACACTACTGAAAACTTTAGCTAGAGATAAACAAACAACATCCACTCGATTAGTGTGAAGTAAATGACTATCATTATTAATAATGAAGTATGTTGCAAAGAAAAGATTAAGAGTTAGAAACCTATGTTGCCAACTGCCCGAAAATAAAATAAGACCTTAACAAGAAGGTATTGCACACATTCACAACAGCTGATGTCAGGCTAATTGGACGATAGCTGGACAGCTGGTTTCCATTGCCATCTTTAAAAATAGGCTGTAAAGCTACATAATATCTGGATTTGCTTGAATTACTGATAGCTTATGATTTTCCCCCAAAAATGTTTATCTACCTTAGCAGTATACATGGAAAATACTTTGTTTCACTGGTGACTGTAGCGATATTCATCAGGGCCAGGAATCCTGTCATTTCTCATCATACTTGCCCTACAGGGATTATTAGCGCTGTATATATTAAGTTGAACGAGTATGCTTGTCTACACTGGTACCAGATCAAAGCTGACAAAGAAGGGATATCAATAAACTTCACAAAGATCTCTATTTTGATAATTCTAGTATCTCTTTAACATCACTTTGTATTCTATCAAGACCGCCAAAGTTATTTAAACCACACAATCTCTAAACAGTACATACTCTTATGCTAGAACAGTTTATTCAGGGCAGTAGTAATCGGGCCTAATTTGCATCCACTTCAGCTAGACAATCACATGACCTCCACCTATGTGGTGCCAGACGCCTCCCCCTATAAAAAAAATTCCAAGTAACAGGAATGCTCTTCTTAAAGTCTTCATTACTGGGACCCTTGGTGGATAAACTTGGAAATGTGATCACAAGAGATTCCTAGGTCCTGTTCATCAGCCCAGTGCCCCAGTTCTTTTCTTTTTAGATTTAATGATCTAGTCACAAACAGCTATGATAAAATTGAGTATGCTTTCCTCTAGGGGATTCTTGGCATTTGGGGTTTATAAGTAAATTCACCAAGTATAGCAGTACATGACTGTGACATCAAATTGGTGGCCACTCAGAGCAACCTGCAGGACTCAGAAGGTTCATTTCTACATACAGAGCTTGACATGAAATTTTCATTCCTGCAAGTACATGAACAAGTGAAAACTACAACAACCTAAATGCAAACTTTACAAGAAACGTTCTGAATCGTAACATCTTCAAGACTTTTAATAACACAGGCACAGTTATTGCAAGAAAATAAAAAAATTAGTGAACATATTCTGGTTATTTAAAAACATACAGCTTTATCAATGTTTAAAACATTCCTGTTGCAGTAAATCAGACAAACATAACATTTCAACACAGCTATGTCTGAAATAAATGTGTTCAGTGGAAAAGCAAGATAGTTAATAATCCTAGATACTTTAAAATATTTCTGAAATCAAATGTGAATGTGGAAGAAATATATTTTAATAGGGCAATAAAGTTTGGGAGCACTAGAGAAGACAAACCGTGAGTGTCTGTATTACCACAGGATAACACCAGAGCTAGGTCAAAGATTAACTGTATCATAATCTGCCCTTTAGGAAACCAAAATGGGCTGGGTTCAGTAAATCTCCAGACACTGGACCCAACCCAGTTTGGTTTCGTAAAGGGCAGATCATGCCTACTCAACCTGGTGGACTTCTTTGAGAAGGTCACAAAACAATAGATGAGGGCAAAATCATTCACACTACCTACCTTGACATGGCCAAGGCATTTGATACAATACCCCACTTGGGTACTGTAGACAAACTCAAGAGATTAGGTAAAAACTTGTATGTCACCCAGTGGATAGCCAAATGGCTCACAGACAGGACCCAGGAAGTTTGAATTGGTGAGTCCACCTCTACAAAGAGGCCAGTCACAAGTGAAGTCCCCCTTGGATCAGTCCTTGGACCGCTCCTTTTTGGCATTTACTTCTCTGAAGTCAATGCCAATGTCAGTGGTCTCTGGCTGACTACATTTGTAGATGACTGCAAATTAGGAGCTATCATTGGATCTCATACTTACACAAATTTTCTCCAGGAAGGGCTGACACAGACAAACAACTGGTGTCAGAGTCATGGACTAAAGCTAAATGCCAAGAAATGCATAATACTATCCTTTGGGAAGTCATCCATCTCTGGTAACTATCATATTGACAACACACCCCTTAGAGTTGACTCAGTAGTCAGGGACTTAGGGACACACACAGATAGTAATCTAGCCTTTGATCATCATACGTCTACAGTGGTGAGGAAATCATTCTATGTTGGGCGACTTATAAACAAAGGTATAACATACAAGTCCAAGGAAGTCATTGTTCCACTGTATTTGGCATTCATCAGACCTATCATTGAGTACAATGGCCCCTTTGTTATGTACCTAACCATGCATATCCTACAACTGAAACATCCACAGAGGTTCCTCACTAAAAGAATACAGGGCATAAGTAATATGTCCTATGCATACCGCTTCAAGGCCCTATCCCTGTATTCGGTGTCTCCTACAAACTTTTAAGGGGAGATCTATGCCTAGCATACACGGCACTATTCAGACCCCACTCTGATGGACCTCTTGCATATCCACAAAAAAAAAAAAAACAGTACCAGAATTGCCCATTCTAAAGACATAAACCTTGCCTGTGATATAAATAGGACCTGCTGGAGAGATAGATCTGTATCCCAGAGACTACCCTTGTCTATGGAACAGGCTCCTCACCTATGTGAAGCAGAATTTCTCCCTAATCCAGTTCAAGTGCAACTTGGACAATTGGAAGGGAAAACAGAAATTCATCCCTGGTTTGGCACCTATGTCTCTGATGCAAACAGGTAACCTGTAAATGGTTCATCTCCCTGCCCCATGCTTACATTTATCAAGGGTATCAGAACTTGTCAGAAATTTGGGATGCATGACTAGGGTTAAAAAGGCCCTTGTGGTCATTAGCCTAGTAAACATCTATGAACCTATAAAACACCACCACAGAAACATAACAAGCTACTACAAAGAAAATTTTAAAGCACCAATTGCCTTAAATACTTAAACACACACAAACTGGAGAATTAAAATAATGCTCTCAGTATACCTTGAAAATGTTAACAGCTGTCAAACAAAAGGGCCCCTACAGCAAATTCCTGAACACTACGAGCACTTGAAAAAGTACTTTACAATATAAAAAAATGGGTGGAGGAGGTGAAGCACACACTATCACTGCATTCAAAATAACTCCGGTCACTGCAACATTTATATTAAATGACCTAGGTGCCACTGTCCACAACTGAATAAGTTTTATGTATCAGCTTAAAACAATACCAATATTAACTGCAGGGGTAGTGCACACAGTTGAACCCTGAAGTCAAAATGCTTACAGGCCACTAAATGCAGTAATTAGAGGAGTTATGCTAAGAGGCTGAACACCAAATAAGTGTATGTGCATTTTATATCAATGGCACATTTAAAACACATCATGGTGTCTTTTCATTAAGACTTGGTGGAAGCAGTTGTAGTTACATCGTATAATTTTAAAATCAGAAGCATGGCATATAATTCACCTTACAATATCAATCCATTGTGAAATCAGACTGCTGAAGAAAAATGCATGCACTAAACCATAGAGCATAGATTCTGTCTCTCTCCATATATATGTGTGTGTGTGTGTGTGTATATATATATATATATATATATATATATATATCTAGGACTATTGAAGTTTAATAGTCTGAATCCACAATAACCGAACGCACTTTAATGAAAGCACTTTCGTTAAAGTCCGTTCGAAAAAAAAAAAAACAATAAATCATCTTTTATGCAGGGTGGCAAGCCCCCCTGCATCCCCCATTAATTATATATATATATACATACATATATATATAATTAAAATATCCAAACTTCTGCCATGCTAATGCATTTTAATATGCACTCTCTTCTACTTTAACTATTTATTCACCTCTTCTCTTGGTATTCCCATCTTTCATGTCCCCCTTTCTGTCCAGTTATGATCTTTTTATGGCAGTGAAGTGTTTTATAATGGGGAAAGTAAGTCAAGTATTTATACAGTTAGAAGCTGTGAAGTAACTCTGCACGATAAACCTCATTATACAATCGAACTGGTGCTGCAGATAATTAACCTTCTGAATTATCTGCAACAACCATTTAATGCTATTCAACATCTCTGCATATATTGTAGGTGCAAAAATCCACTGCCCTTTCAGCGGTTCCCTGAGCCCTTAATTCTCCACTTGTCACATCTATCCGTATACAGTCTGTCTGTGCCACCACTGCATTGCTCCACTTATCAATTATACACTCAGAGACCAAGAGTGACTGGACAGATTTCTGGATGCAGGTTAAGACAGCAGCACAAAAGGATTTTCTGCCACATAATCAACCTCTTTCACTACCTCAGGCTCCAAACATGATTTCTGTAGGCCTCTGTATGACTTGGGACTCAGCAGTGCTGCTGCAATTTTTATGGTTTCTCATGGTACAATAAATATACGAGTAATATTGTGACTCAAGACTGCTGTTGTCTCCTCACAGGTATGCAACATAGCTATAAATAGCTATAAGTTCAGCTTTAGATAAGTGACATAAAAGATTCTCCTCTGCTAATGTTCACAGGTTTTAAACAAGTGTTATATAAACTGTGTTACCTGTGCTATTTGCATACTATCTACCTTTCACCTTCTCTCAACCTTGTAGATTTCTTTTTTCTTTTAATGGATTTTAGCAAACGTCATCTTAAATACTGAGTTCATTACATCTTACAGTGTTTCTTTCCACAGGCTTTTGCCTGACAAGTATATCTATGGACTTACTGGGTTCATTTTTGATATTTTGTTTTAGTATATTTTAAGACTTTACTAAACTATAAAAGTATGTATTAGCAAGATTATATTTAATCAGTCTAATGTTTGACATTTTGTTTTACTGTTTCCTGGATTCACGACTATAAAGATATGTGTTGGCACTATATATATAAATTTTACCTTGATTACACAAGAGTTTTGTTTAGCATACTCTTAATGCCAGTACTGTTTGCAATGCTAAATGTTATGTCTTCGCATTTTATTTATTTAACATTTGTTTATCAGGAAAGTCTGACTGGGGCATAGCCAATTTTCAGCGAAGCCCAAGGAGAAACACTCCAGATGCATGTCTTTAGAATGTGGGAGGAAACGGGTCTATATTAGAAGACTGAAGACGCATTATTTCAAATGCGTCTTGGTCGAACTTAAAAGGCTGAAAACACAAAATATTGAAGAATTCACATGGCCGCTTCAGTACTTTGCCATTTTCGTCACTGTAGTGCGGTCTCGGAGTTGGTATATTTAAGAAGGGGTGGTGTGGGGGTGAAGCCCCCCACTTAATGTAATGTTTGAAATTGATTTTTATTTATTTTTGTTGTTGGAACAGCGATTTTTTTCCCCTTGAAAAAAAATCGCTGTTCTGACACTTCGACATTGTAAGCTTTCGCTTACATAGGGTCGATCAATCACCATTCACTTTTTTTTAAGCATTCGGTGATTTAATATAGACCCAAGGAAACCCACATGAATGCAGGAAGGACATGCAGACTCCACACAGAAGGCACGCCAGCCAAAATCAAACCAGAGAACGTCTTTCTGCCTCCTTATTCTGGGACTCCGCTTTCTAAGTCAGGACATTTCATACAATCCAGACTCGCATATAGCAAGTCTGAGATTTTTCAGTGTATTCCCCTTTCTACAAAGTATGGTGATAATGATTTTGGAGCTGAAATATGTAAGTCTGGGGGTGGGAGTGAAGGTGCTTTGCAGTTTGGGGGTTGGGAGTGAAGGTGCTTTGCACCTATGCAAAAAAAATAACTTTAAAGGAAAAGAGTAATGGTGAATATTTGTTCTTCGCTTCTATTTGTTTTTCATTGTTTTTGGACTTGCCATTGTGAGTCCTCATGTTTCAACAGAGAACCACTGCTGTGTATAAATATATGAGAACACATCAGAAATACAAAAACATTGAACACAAGCTGTCCAATGTTTATATTAAAAAAACACATTTAAAAATAAAAAAATATGAAAAGAAAAAGCTTCCGTGTTTCCCTTTGCGATCCTTAAAATTAAAACCTTATCACTATAACTGCATTCGGTCCAATTATTTCTGAAAAGTAGTAGTGTTCTGCAAAGGGTTTTTATAAGGTAAAGAATCCAGTTAGGGCACATTGTTAAGGTGGAGTAAAAGGGCTTCAAATAGATATTACTGTGAAATGGACCCTAACAACCTATGTCAATTAAAAATAAGCTAATCAAAAAAAATATGTAAATGAATTAACTTGAAAACAAATGACCGCAGAGGTAAAGTACAGAATTACTTCTCAGATGCTCTGTTCAAAAAATAAAAACACTACCTAAGCAGAGTCTTGGGCAATAAGCATAACTCATGTTATGTCAATGGGAAATACTAGCATTAAAGAATGGAAAAAAAAACAGACAATAAATAAATATGAGTAATGGGGGTCTGGTTTGTGAGACACATGAAATATATTGTACTGTAGTATTAGAGAACTCAGTTGAACAACTCATTATAGAACTCTGTTTGTAAATGAGGTGCACTGTGGTGTTAATGTACTCACGTGAAGGCAAAAGTGATTCATAGCATAAAAGAAACGGTGCACACCACTGGTACACTACCAACAAAAAGGGTGTGAAAAACATATGCAAATGAGCCTATTAGTACAGTGGCCTGAAAATCACAATTCACGAATGTAGGAACCATGCACAATGATGTACATGGAAGTGCAGGTGGATATAAATGTATAAACATGTACGGGTATCATCACCATAAATACAATACAAAGAACAGATCATTTGGCTTTTATTTGTAATCATATACGTGCTGTTGATGCTGTCATCACAGCAGAGGGATCCTAATGTCCAACAGCATGTTAATGCTGTGCTAGGAGACACCATTTGATACAGATCCTTATCCTGGTGATACTGGACAGGTCGTCATAGTGACAAACACATACAGAACAAGCTAATCTGACTGTGTAAGGCAACAAAGTGGTAGATGGAACAGGTAGACTAATTCAACTGCAGATTAGGATAAGAAATTATCTAAATATCATGGCCATTGGCTTTTTCTAGACAGAGAATATTACACCTATATCTCATGCATCTACCATAGCATCCTATACCAGTTTCTGGGCTGCCTATTAGCACGTGCAGACCAGTACATAAGGGTCTCAGTAACATAGGAGGAAATAACCTATTCTGTGTGAGGATTCCATGCAGTATGCCACCTACCAGTCATCCTTGGTGCACTACATGACATGTTATCATATAAAAAGCAGCTACAGATGATGCACATTCTTATTACTTGAACTGTCGGGTGTTTATTTTATTTTATTTGTATGTTTTTTTGCTGAGTTGAGCACTAATCTTCATGGACTTTTTCAGACTCAGCCCTGGAGTGCTGTCTGGTTAAGTAACTTGCTCAGAGTCACACAGTTGGACAATGGAGTCTGAGGTTATATGACCAGAGAGGACATACCATGGGTATGTCTACTTGCAATCTACGGGACAATCATAGTGCCTATATAGAGCATTCTAGGGCCATGCAGCAGAGTTGAAGCGGATACCCCATAGATGTTTATTAGGAGTTGGCAGCTATCACCAGAAACATAGCTGCTGACATCCATATGCTCCCCACAGAAACCAGCACAAGAGGCTTAATACTGTGACCATTGTTGTGGATGAAGCAACACAAACATTTATGGGCACCATTTCTGCTGTCTGTGTAGTTCTTGAGGAACACTCTAATATGTAGTTATTAAAACTTGCTGTATCCAATCACAACATGGTGCTGGAGAATTTGAAGACAGTTAAAATATGACAGTGATGCAGAAGATATGGAGAAGCTCCCCTCATATGACATTGATGGGAAAGACAGGGAGAAGCTCCTCCCACTATCAACATGCTTCCCCCCACAAGGGGTATATGTGCAAGACAACAATGAGCCCAGCAGATGCATGATGCCATCATGGCACAGGTCTCCAGATGAAGGCAAATTATGAAACCTGTAATGGATTACTAACCATATATAGTAATTGCATGCTATAGTAGTTACTATGCTAAACTATATGATATTTTGTAACAGGAAAGATACATATAGTACTACTACTACTAGGAAATCTTCAAAGTATACTGCCACCATTAACCAAACTAAACATGCACTGAGCAAACTACAACACAAATCACACTGTACATACTGGCCAGGACCACTAGGTCCTCATGTGAGGTAACATGTGGTCCTACACCTCTGCCTATGAGCAATGTTTATGGTCCTGTCCATGCTGCCCACATCATATCACATACAAGCATAGCTGTGGTATCCCTCATTGTTGGTAAGATATGTATACCTGCTCCTGCTGTGTGGCCAAATTAAGATAAGTGCATAGCAACACGTTTCCAATTAGGCAGAGGGTGTATCCCAGAAAGTGTGGACACCCATGTACGAGGCAAACATACTGTTGCATGTGACTAGGTCATCAAAGGCACAATGGATGCACTGATTGTTGGTATAGCTGCCCACCTCTGGGGGTGTATCTTCACATATTTCTATGCCTGGACAGTAGAGAAGAGTAGCCACAACATAGCATGCAGTAACAGGGTGGAATCACATCTCTCATTATACAGCCTGTATAGTCAGTTGGTGCACTGTCTCAGCTGCTTTACTGTGACTGTCTGTAACCTATCATCATCTTTTTGCTTCCTGTTAGACTACATAACAGGTACATAAGCCACATTCTGTAGAATTATGCCTGCAGGTTGTGCTGCATTAGTTCAGCATAGCATTCCAGGGATGTTGCAGCAACAACAACCCTATCCATGGGCCACTGTTCCCAACACAGTGGCACTTTTGTGGTGCTCCCATTGCAGGCCTGTCCCTGGGATGTTAAGATGCTGAATCATCTTTGGACACTGAGGCACTGCTTCTGTGCAGTGGGAGCCCTTCTGGTTAGGTCCCCTGATCCTGCCCTACATGCACTAGTTCCATTACAGGTGAGGCAGTCTTGTATCTGGGGAATATATTCCATAGCACACTGTAGGGGAGTCCTCCCAGAGTCCTATCATAGCCTGTTCCATGTGACCAGCAGAGGCACCCTCATCACTGAAAGCCAGCTTGTGGCATCAAGTACCACCTAGGGCAATTGTAGACACGGAACTCCTTGCATGGTACCCTGACCAGCCACATTATGAGAATGAGGTGGAAATGCAAAGGTGCTTCTTGCAAAACCTTTATAAGTACATGTCCCAGTGTCTCATTAAATGCTCCCACATATCCTAGTTATGCTATCATAGAAGGCACTTACATTTCTGACCTGTCAGACTGTTCTTTCACAAGTGCTGAAATGCACACATGGCACAGTTGTGCAACACACCCTTTCCATGGCAGGGCTCAGCTCACCCCTCCAAGCCCATCTAGGATAGCCACAATAAACACTTCTGAAGCAGAGGACAGCAGTACCTTCTTATCCTCTACTAGCAGCATATTTGAGGTAAGGATGCACCCACACTCCAGGAGGGGTTGCAGTAGTACAACTCTATTCCTAACCTGAAGCTGGAGGATGGTGATTCTCTTGTGGCACTCTGTTTTACCCTGGTCACCCATCATGTTCACATCTGCTGTTACCTCCACCCTGTACCTCTGCCTCTACTCATGGTTCCCACCATGACCCTTCTAAACTGGACCAGCTCTTCAGAAAGCATCCAGTAGGATCTGCTCCATCTGAGTGATGACATTTAAAATAACTATGTTCTGCAGTGGGACATGATGCCCAAATAAAAGGAGAGGTACATCCTGAAATGGCTGCATAGTCATACTAGTTAGATAATCCCAACAGGGTAGACATCCAAGTTGTGTATTCAATCCCAAATGTACTTACTGGCATTTGTTTACTGGAAAAGGTTGACTAAGCAGTGTCCTTTTTCAATGGAGGCAGGGGGAGAAAAGCTCCATTTACAGACATCATTTGGATTGTTTATCATGCGCAGTCTGTTTCATTCATAAGCAACAGTTGGATTATTCAGACATCCTTGACATCAGTTACATCATTTACAGATAGTTTTGATTAAAAAATAAGTAAGCTCATCAATGTCTTTTCTTCACTCAGTCTCTCTGCAGCCACTATTACTTGGTTCCTAAGTTATCTAATAGGGAGACAACAGGCAGTATAGTGGCACTGGGACATTTCAACACTACTGCCAGTAACATTAGGCATTCCCCAATGCTCCATCCCGGGACCGCTACTTTTCTCTATTTTTATCAATAACCTTCACACCTCTACACCTCATGCTCCAGTCATACAATATGCAGATGATTCCGCACTGATCTGTACAGCCCCCTCCATCCAAACCAGACACTTGCAGCAGCTGGAGAGGCCACAAAAGTTCCTCACCAAAAGGATAAAGGGTCTCAAAAATCTGTCCTATGCTGCCCGACTGAAAGAACTCCAGCTCTATTCAGTCGCTTACTGCTTGCTCAGAGGTGACCTTTGCCTGACATACAAGGCCATGTCAAACCCAGATTTGATGAATATGCTTCACCTCAAAAAATCTAGATCCGTCAGAGCCACAAGGGCGGGAGACTTAAACCTCGACACGGCTATAAATAGGACGTGCTGGAGGGATAGATTCATCACCCAAAGACTCCCTATGCTGTGGAACAAAATCCCAGTATATGTGAGGCAGAGCACCTCGCTGGCCTTGTTCAAGAGAAATCTTGACCAATGGATGGGAGATCGCAGATATACCCCAGGGATTACCTCAGTGTCACTGCTCAACAGAGGCACAGCAAAATAATGGGTATAGTTCCCCATACTAAAGGGGTGGGGTAAGCCACAAAACTATGGGCTAGGCTTGTAAATGCCCTCGGGCAGATAGCCTAGTATGAACCTATGAACCTAAGAACTTCACGCACTCACTCAAGCATTCTTTTTATCTGTTGAATCCTGGTTATCTGTCAATTAGCCAATTCTGAATCCCAATAAAACAAAACTACTACTTTTCAACCCCACTGGATTTACACCACCTTCTCTACCATTCAACATAGTATCCAAAAATAACACTATTATCTCATCTGTAACCCAAAGTTACTAGTCATTGAGATTGACTGTAACTTGAGGTTTGACATTCACATTGCCCATGCCATAACAGAAGTCCACAACAAAATAGGGGGTTTATAAAAGAACAAACCTTTCCTGACAAAAACAACCAAGGAAACTATATCCTGTACACACCTACTCTACACTCACTCACACCTTCACAATTCTCACTAACCTAAGAAAAGCAGATATCTCAAAACTAGAAACATGCTACAATAAAATTGCTAGATTTGTCACCGACTCACCTTATAAGAACCACCACGGTACAGCTCTGAAACAACTGCAATGGCTAGACTTCCCCCATCTACTCCTGTATAACCAGCTAACACCATCACATTAGATCCTACATCACCCAGACAAAACTCCTGCCCTAAGAAATGCACTCCAGCTATACACTGGGAAGAGTATTATGATCAAGTAACAAACTGCTATTAGAAGTCTCTAAGGCCAACAACTCTACAAGTGAATCCCTATGCTCTACCTATATGGCCAGAAGATGGAATTCCCTGCCTTCTAACATCACTAGTAAATTCTCAATAGTGGATTTCAAAACATCCTTAAAACATCACCTGGCTAAGAATTGGTTTTGCTCCTGCTCCACTCCAAGGTAGAATATCTTTTTGACAACATTTTCTACTTTTCTACTCATTGATTAGTGTTTACCACTATGTTTGACGGTTACCTGACCTAAGAAAAAGTATCGTTAAATCTGTATTCATTTCTTCTGTTATGTATTGCACAGCTCTGTAGAACCGATTGTACAGCTCTGCAGAACTGGTTGTACAGCTCTGTAGAACCGACTATACAGCTCTGTAGAACCGATTGTACAGCTCTGTAGAACCGATTGTACAGCTCTGTAGAACCGATTGTACAGCTCTGTAGAACTGATTGTACAGCTCTGTAGAACCAATTGTACCAGCTCTGCTGAATTGTTTACTTTGTTAAATGTGTCTCATTTGTATGTAATGTACTGCTGCTGTTGATATTTGGGGAGCATTTTACCTTGTGCCGCTGCTGAAAAAGGACTATTTGTCCAGTCAGACTTTCCCGGTAAACACGTAAAATAAAATAAAATAAAAAAATAACAGATCGATAGTTGTATATAACTAAAAAAGTATTTTTAATACCGGAAGGTAAATGCAGTGCAATATCATCAGTGTGCACAGATTACCAGGTATTATACAAGAAAGTTTGTTACTATAAAGGCACTTCAAAATCCAGGACATAAGAAAACAAGATAGAACAGAACAAAGAAAGGAAGGAGGAGCTGAGGTGCAAGGAGGATGAATGAGATGAGTTGATAGAGGAGGGTATAGTTGTGATAACAGTACATTAAGTTTTGTGCAGCAGAGAGTTATGGCAAAGATTCAGATAGCTATATTACCAGAGGTAATGCTACACTGTACTAAGTTGCATATGATCCAATGCAAACATGGAACAATATGCAAATGCAACCTAAATACAGTACTGTGTGCATGCATATGCAGTGAGGTACCTAATGCCTATTGTTTTATGAAATGCTAGAAGTTTACATCCCAAAAGTATATGCTGCATACTGTGGCAGGGTATGCAGAGAGAGGGCAGCATACAAACCAATGCCTGTCAGGAGATGTTTCCACATCACACACTGGTACCACTTGTGCAGAATGGAGCACCAATTAGTACAGTGCAAATGGGTGTATACTACAATGGGTAAAAGATGCATCATGTGATGAGACCACCACCAGCTGAGAGTACTTAATGTGCCATATAAGACAGAAAGGCAGCTCACAGGGTATCTAGGGGCCCGGCATACATAGTGTGTGGGATATGGCTTTTACCAGGCTATGTCCTCATAATCCATAAGATGCTATTTGTAAATGTTTCTTTTTTTAAGGAATGCTAAAGGCTGTGCTTATGGAGAAGCTCCAGTCATCAAGTGACTTCTCCTACAGTAATTCCCCCAAAGTGGGGAGCAATTTTGCCACAAATGGAGCACCCTACAAAGATGCTGCCTGAGAGACTCAGGGTGCTCATGCTGCATGAACACAGGCACTCCAGAGGTCTGAATGGAGAGATAACAACAGCAAGCAAAGGAGAGTAGTACTGCTAGAACTGAATTCATCTTCAAGTCTTGGTGAGTACCTTTATGAGGTGGACCTTGTTTTTTACATAATCACACAAAGTTAAAAAATAAAGACAGCTGAGTGCACAAGTCTCAGAATAAAAACGTCCCCAACCTTGGTAGGCAAACTGGTGCCAGGACTGGAAAAAAATTACAGTATTGTATCCTGAGGACAAGAAAACATTCCTACAATGAGGTCAAAGGGGTTAGGCCAGGTACAGGGAAGGATGCCCCTCCCCCCATTGTAGATGGAAGTAGTAGTCACAAAAATAACAAAAACTGATAGGCCAAAGAAGAGTCATAAAGATGATGGAGTGGACTATTGAGAATAAGAAAGAAATTATGTATTGCCATTATTATGCAAGAATCACAGAATTTCCAAACAGAAGATATACAAAAAGACTGAGAGAGAAATTAGAGGAATGAAAAATACTTGCACAACAAAAACTGTCAACAGCTTCAAATGCAAATTTGTGTTTATTAATGCAACAGGTTCATGAAAAACATTATACAGACCAATAACCCTTGGGCTGTTTCGAAAAATAAGCGACTGAGGAAGTGCAAAACTATAAAGAACAAAATTTAGAGATTTTTGAAAGCTATAAAAAAGAAATATGGACATGGGAAAGAAATAGATCTCATATGGTGCAATAGTTTTGCAAAGGAGAAAGCCAAATTAATCAATACAAAAAAAAACAGCCTCGAAGATATTCACAGAGAAATACAAGAAAAAGCACCTAGATATGGAAAATTTCACAATAAAAAAATAATATAATCACTTTGGGGAATGTAGAATTGAAGACTAGTAAA
Organism: Protopterus annectens; assembly: GCF_019279795.1. Classification (NCBI taxonomy): domain Eukaryota; kingdom Metazoa; phylum Chordata; order Ceratodontiformes; family Protopteridae; genus Protopterus; species Protopterus annectens. The sequence continues at coordinate 613,356,067 of NC_056750.1, read as the reverse complement.
AGTTGTTAAAATATTAGCAGATGTTATGGAATACCTGCAAAGTGAAGGATTTATTGCAGAAAGTCTAATACAAGTTATATCACAGCATGCTGGAACAACGAGTCCACCAAGTAAGGAGAAACAGGAGGAGCATGAGACATCTGAAGAAGAAATATGGACATGGGAAAGAAAGAGAGATTTAATATGGTGCAATATTTATGCAAAGTTGAAAGCAAAACCAATCAATGCAAAAACAGCAGCACCAAAGATATTTGAAAAGAAATACAGGCAAATGCATTCAGACATGGAAAATTTTACAATATGAAAAATAAGAAAATAAAGAGGAAAAGCACAAAAGAGGATCAGTAATGGAGAAGTTAAAGAAATAGCATTGGAGGTTATAGATTACCTATGAAGTTCAGTGTACAAAATCTAAGTCAGATGATATCACAGCTGGATAGAGCAATGGACCCACAAATTAAGGAGAAACCAGTGGAGCAGGAAACATCTGATCAGCTGCCATATGAAAATATTTTTAAGCCTTTCATAGGAAACCAGTTCAAATGTTCAGTTGGAGTTGCGCAGCAAGAGAAGTATCAGGAAACTGTGACATCTCTGACACAGTCAGTGTTGTGCAGTGATAGGCCAGTGAGCTCCCATATGAAAGAGCAACAGATGACACAGGATGAAACTGAAAAGATTGTGGCACAGGAAGATGCTCTGGAACTTTCTACAGAAGGCCCACAGGAAAAGGAAAACAAAGAATGTCCCCTCAGTTTAGAAGAAAATGATCTAAGAGAATTGTTGCTTGATTTACTAGAAATGGACAAACATATTAACATCAATGAAAGAAATACACTACAGAACATCAATAAAACCCCAAAAGTTAAAAATCTGATAAAACAAATGAACACAGTAATTAGGACTGTCCATAGATATTCATGTGATATAACAGAAGTAAATATGATATATTATTGTGCAGCTAAATTAATAACAGATAAAGTCTTACCATAAAAACACAGGGTAGTAAGGGAAAGGAAGGAGAGAAATCGAATGTCATCATGGAAGTATCAAATAGAGAAACCTATAAAGCAATTAAGACAAGGAGTGTCACTATTAAAACAATATAGAACAGGGAACAGATCAACAAAAATACTCAGACATAACAAAAGCAATGCACAGTATCAGAACAGATCAGGATCTGTTGTGCACTATCACAAATAATTAACTAAAAATATCAACACAGGCAGAAAAACTTAGTAGATATGGAGATTTTGGGGTACTGAAGAAGACATGTAGTGGAATAGTCTTAGTACATGTCATTGTTCTTGTTACTGTACTGCTTACATGTCTTACTGTTGTTATTGTTGGATTAGCATTAGTATATGCATTATTGTTGTATTAATATTATCAGTATATGTTGTATGCACATTGAGATCGAAGTAATGCAATGTCGTTCAGTTGCACTGTTGTGTGGTCTGAATGACATTAAAGTTCACTTTGACTTTGAGATAAATGTAAAGGAAAAGTACAAAATAAGCAATTTACTGATGATGCAAAAAAGTTTTATAGAGAATTGGGAAACATGCCGTGAAAGGGGTCCAGGGAAGTAAATACTCTGGGAAGAAATAGCCAGGGGATTGTTATGACTAGACTTGTATAGGGCCTATGGCCGATAGCCTAGTAGCAACATATGAACCTATGAAATATCACTAAAAAAAGAAGAAATAGATACATTTTGGAGAAATATCTATGAAGATTCTGTGGAACATAACAACAATGATAAATGATAGAAGTAAAAGAAAGAATAAGAAGTTCAAATGTACAGGATATGAAATGGGATTAAGTAACGGCCAGAGAGAGTGAAACAAAGTTAAGAAAAGCCTCTAAATGGAAAACTCCAGACCAAGATGCAGTACCTAACTTCTGGATAAAAGAATTAACATCTTTACATGAAGATTTAGCCATGAGTAAGAACTATTTATATGCACACCCTGACCAGACACCAGCCTGGTTAACAATAGGAAGCACAATATTCCTACTTAAGAGTGAACCTACAAGCTCTCCTAAAAAACTATAGATGTATAAACCATACACTGGAGGTGATGCCAACAGAGTTTATAGTCATTGAGAAGAAAACTCAATCACAGCAGTAAAAAAGAAGGGTAATGAAAGAAAGTGATATGGAAAAAAGGATCATTTGTTGTGAAATAAAGTCATAAATGAGGAATGTAAACAGGGAAAAATCTAAGTATAGCATGGATAGACTATAAAAAAGCACTTAACAGTATCCCACATTCATGGATATAAGAGTGCTTAAAATGTATAAGATACACCCTACACTAATCAGTTATATTGCAGCAGCCATGAAACAGTGACAAACCACTTTGCAGTTAAGCCATGATAAAGAACAAATTATTATTCCAGGGATAGCAATTCAAAGGGGGGTATTCCAGGGTGACTGTCACTGCTGTTATTCCGCCTTGCCCTTAACCCATTAAGTAATCTACTTAACAGATTAGGTCATGGCTACATTTTGGCACCCAGAAAACAAAGTGTAAAGACTTTTCTTTTTGCAGACGATTTAATACTGTATAGTTCATCAGATGAGGAACTGAAAGCACATCTGCAAGTGGTCAAAACTTGTTCAAATGATACAAGAATGCCATTTGGTCTTGGTAAATGTGCAAAAGCAACCTTTAAAGCAGGAAATCTGCAGCACCAAGAAAACATCACTTTGGGACAGGAATGTGATATAAAAGAAGTTGATCAAGAGGCAGTGAATAAATATCTGGAAAACATGAACAAATGTGAAAACAATTTAGTCAGGAATATTTTAGAAGCCTAATACTGAACACAGCACTGGCATCTAGGAACAAAGTCCAAGCAATAAACCAATTTGATCTTCCTGCTGTAACTTAAAGTTTTGGAGTGATTGACTAGCCCCAAAAGGTGTTGGATAGGTTGGACAGAAAAACAAAAAGGCTGCTTCGTGCTCATCAAATGTTTTATAAAAATCAGTGCATACCAAGATTATATATTCCCCACTCTGAAGAGGTATGGCCCTCCTTGACACTGATTACATGTATAGATCTGCAGTCGGGGTATTGCATACATATCAGCTGACCTCAAAAGACCCAAACTTAGTGAAAGTTTTGAAGCAGGAGGAGAATAAGTCTAAGATGGCTTCTCTGCTTAGTCTAGCAGAAGTATACCCACATCAAGCAGGAATGGAAATCAAACCAGAAGCAGATAAAAATCAGGCAGCAATTGAATGTGCCAAATAAAAGAAAGAATATAAGGTGAAGGATCAGATGAAAAGACAAGAAATGTGGAAAATGCATAAATATAGTTGCAAGTATAGAAAACTCTTGGAACAACCTCTTGTTGATCAGGATCGAATGCAGGAATGGTTAAGGAGAGGTGAATTTAAACCAAAGGATGAAAGGTTAATATTGGCGTCTCAAGATAGTGGACTATGTACACTTTGGTTTACATAGTCCACTGAACAGGTGGGAGAAACAGACAAATGTAGGTTTTATAAAACAGACATGGAAACAGTTGCACATCTCATTGCTGGTTGTGACATACTAATGGCAGAAGGACTATATACTATGAAAGGCATAATAATGTGGCAAGACTGTTGCACTGGGGATTGTGCAAATATTATAATACTGAAGTGGCTGAAAAACACTGGCAGCATAAGCCACAAAGCATCATAGAAAATGAAGTATATGTCACGTGGGATCATCCATTACCAACAGTTCAAAAAAATATATGTGAGAAAACCAGATATAGTAGTTCATGTAAGAAGACAAAAGTAGCATTGGTCATTGAAATTCCAACACCCAGTGACTACAGTGTCTTAAGTACCAAGACACACAAAGTCATAAAATACCAGGATGTGTAGGTAGAAATGAGGGCACTATGGAAGAAGGATAAGCAGACAGTTTCAGTAGTAGTAGGAACAATGGGTCTTATGAAAAAGAATTTACAGTCATACTTAGATATGTTACTGATATATGCAACTCTATACAAACTGCAGGAGTCATTACTGGGCACATTGCGGGTGCTGCGAAGAGCACTTCTGGCTAAAATCATATATTGAAACAATACTAATTTCATGAATTTTAATCATACTTTGGCTTAGGAATGGGTTTCATTCCCATTATGGTATTAAAACTCTTAAAGACTTGGAGAAATTAAAAAAAAAGAGAAACTCCCAAATGTCTCACAGAAGATAAGATCGAGCAAAGTTTGAAGACTGATAGAGGGGTGCTGTGTTTTCTTTGCTTCTTTAGCAGACCTGGGGTTTATCATTTTTTTTTTGCTAATGAATACAATTAAAATAAATAAATATGGAGTAATCAATCCTGAACAGTGTGAAAACAGACACTAGGAGGCACAAAATAAAAAAAAGGAAAAAATGACAGAACTATGAAAGTGAGGTAACTTTTGATCACGATCACTTAGGAAAGAATGTTACATTTCAGCTGTATGGCAAATAAATGCATGCTGTAATCACTGATAGGAGAGAGAAATAGTTCCAGAAAAGTAAAATATCAGGTGGGTATGCAGAGTGGTGGGAGGCAGAGATGAACAGAAAAATGATTCACTTAGCTGAAAGTGGGAAAACACTAACAGGAACATCAAAGGTGGTGTCCTTTAATATGGTGCCACCTCTGGGGCAAAAAAAAAAAAAAAAAAGAAACAAGTCTGGTCTGTTCTTCCCCATCTATGCTCAACTCATTCTTAAGCAGCAAAAACAGTTGTTCTGTACTTTTAAGATACTGTAATCTGATTGGTACATTTACGCCACTAGTGCCATACTGGCATTCAAGACCAGGTAGGATGTGTCTATCGCACTCCATTACACTTTGCACATTGAATGGCTGCACTTCACCCCCCTCTAACTATGACTCTGGGTATCACAGTTTCAGAACCATACATAAAATAGGGGAGGCAAGCAGAATTATAAATCCAGAGAATGGTTGGATGGGATTTCAGAGGAGGTTTGGGGAAGTGTATTATCGAAAGCTGAATACACGGTGGGTTTTGCTTATTCTCCATACAGCCATGCATGTTTCTTTAATGCATTCTGATTTCCTGTCATTTGCTAAAACATGATGCTTAGTCACTAATTCAAATTATCCCCACAGGTTGTTCTTACTGTTGCCCTTGTGTTTTGGGATATGGATGAAAAAGATTATGTATTAGTCCACTTACATGTTTAACATATAATCAAATACATAAAATACACTTTCATAAATATTTAAGTTGAGTGGTGTAAGCAATGCCATTTCTAAGACAAGACATGATATTATTATTGTTGTTTTGCATTCTGAGGTAGTTTTATATAGTTTTGAGGAAACACATTGATTGTAAGAAGGTATGAGAAATTAACTGGATAATGAACTCCAACAACTGAGACCAGTTCCAGGGAGTAACTGGAAGCCCATAAAGGAAGACAGGGATAATACCAGATAAGATGAAAAAGTATAATCAAGGTTACAAACTTTTCACAAATACTTAAAATATTTATTCAGCATTTTTTATGCAGTCTACCATCTTAAAACATCAACTTTCTGAGAAGGACTGAAGGAGGTAGAGTTCACAAAGCAAGGATCACATGTGTAGGCATTTACTCAGCAGCAGACTTTCAAGTCCATTTTTGTGTTTAGTAACCTATGAACAAGACTGCATGTTAGACTTTTGAAAAGTACTTCCCACACAAGTTTAGTGTCACATGTATAACACATACTTACCTGGTTGAACGCTATACATTTAAAAAAATTCCCTGTGGGCTGTGATGGTATTGCTGAAGGCCTCTGGATTAAAGAGCTTCTGGGAAAGTTCATTTCCATGATGAAATTATCCTAATGTTGACATCTGAAAGGCAAGGCAATGAAGAAAAGGAGGACATTAATAAAGAACATTTACATAAAATGCCCATCCATGGGAAGAAGGTTGTCTGCTCTCATTCTGGACACAGTCATTGCTCCAAATGATGACCTGGAGTCAGTTGTAGGGTGGTGGCAGATCATAAGTAGAGGCCAGACAGCACGTAGGCACGTGAGTGACTATCCAAGCTGATGATTGCAGCCCTCTTCATACAGACATGTTGTTGTTGTATCTTTCGGCTTTTCCCGGTTAGGGGTCGCCACAGCGGAACTCCGGTCCGCTAATGATTGGCAGTAGATTTTTACGTACAGAGTTGCCAGCCCTGATGCACAACCCTCAACGAAGGAATGCCCATTCACACGTCTCCACACAGAAGACGCTTTAGCTGAGAATCGAACAGGACAACGTATAACTGTGAGGCGATGAAGGAGCATTTACATAAGGATGACCCTTGCAGCAACACTTGTGACCACATCACCAGATAAATAGCCAGCAAGATTAAAAACTCTCCAGTGAGTGCCTGAATGATGGCACCTCCCCAGAGGTTTCTCACCTTAAGGGATATGGTGGGGTGCCCCATCACATGGATTGAATTGGCTCAAGTCTAACTGGTATAGGCTTGATGGTTGGCAGGTGGAGATGGGAACACAGAAAAACTGGGTAGTCATAACTACTGTTCAAGACTATTACTGACTATGCTTAGTACTAAGGTAACTAGACTAGTTCATAGCTAATGGAGTTTTTTATCTTTCTTTAAGAGGCAGGTAGTTAAGGTTACGCCTTATGAATTTAGAAGAAAAACGTGTTTTTCACAAACATATTTAATTTGCTTCTAATATGTTTTAAAATATTAAAAGGAATAAATAAAGAATGACCATCATTTTTAAACATCTTAGCAGTTTATGTTAGTGGTCAAGACCTTTATCTATCATTTAGGAAATTATATAATTTATTTTGTTCCTTTATTTTAGATACTGCACATTTATAAATGTACATTTTATGCTATGAAATGTTAAAGGTTTACAAATGCCTCAAGAAAAAAAATATTTTCACCATTTCTAAAAAATCGTTGCTCATATATCAATGGTGGAAGAAACTCGTATGCTGCATTTCCAATAGTGAAAAATAAACATTTGTCAATGCCAAACATTGTTTGCATTGGAAATTAACTACAGTAATCATGGTTAAACCTGCAATGTCAATAAATGCAATTGGCAGGTAGAAATTAAGGCAATAGTTATTCAGTGCACTAAAAAGTATTTCAGCATCTCCATATGCAATGATGGAATCCAAAATTAATTAGGAAATTCCACCCTGTACAGAAATATATATATATATATATATATATATATATATATATATATATATATATATATATATATATATATATATATATATATATATGTATTTTTTTAAACAAACTGTAGGCACAGTTTTCTCCCCTTGTTAGCTTACCTGAAGTATTTAATTTCACGCCCAGTCCATCACATATGGAATACATTCTTGAACACTCTGGAAAAAGAATGCTTAGTTCTCCAGTTCATTTCTCAGTTAGGATGCCTTCCAAGTATAATTTTCATGACTTTTTCTGCATGGGTTTTCACTTGGCGATGTGGTTTCTACCCACATAATAAAGCCATAATGTAGGTTAACAAGTGATTTTCCAAATCGCCTGTATTTGTGCTTGCAGTGTGTGTGTGCAGCGTGTCTGTTTGTGCATGCACATTCTGGTATTCTATCCATGATTAGTTTCTCTGTCTTGTACCAAATGAGCGCTATATAATAGGCTTTGACTTACCCATAGCCCTGAATTGGATAAGCAAGCAATCAGAGTGTAACCAAATGAATGCACAAAGGAATAAAGAAAAGTTTCCATATGTTGGAGGGATGGGAAGCTCTTTAAGAATGGTGCTAAAGCTGAATCGTCTTGAATAGAACATTTTGGGATCCCCTCAGATAAATGACTTCTACCAATGTGCAGTCTAGCAATAAACATCTACCTAACAGGTGATTATGTTTTCAAAACTATCCCTTGTCTAAGGAAAAAAAAACAGTTTTACAGGTCACAAATTAAAATTTCTCAAACAGATCAAAACAATTGTGGCCATTCACAAATGAAGGTACCTGTGAAACACCAATTCTATGCTGCTAAGTGTGCTAAGTTTTTTAACTAAGGTTATGGAAAAAGATGTCCACTAGCAGCTATCTAGTTACTTTACTTGTATTCAGTAAAAAATAACATTCCAAAATCTACATCAGGACATAGACTTGATAAAGCATTTATCAGCAAGTCACACAAAATAACAATACAAAGAACAAAGGGTTATTCATTGGAGGTACGTCAATAGACTTTTTGAAGCATTTCTGCACAGTCAGGTTCGTGGTGGTGCTGCGGTAGCGTTGTTGCCTCACAGTAAGACGTCCTGTTCGATTCTCAGCTAAAGCGTCTTCTGTGTGGAGACATGCGTGAATGGGCGTACCTTTGTTGAAGGTTGTGCATCAGAGCTGGCAACTCAGTACGTAAAAATATACTGCCAATCATTAGCGGACTGGAGTTCCACTGTGGCGACCCCTAACCGGGAAAAGCCGAAAGATACAACAACAAGATACAACAACCTACAATGCTGGAAAATAAAGTCAGTGACACCTTTAACCCAAAGTAGTTGATATAGTACCTGTTGCCTCAGAATGACACACAGTGTGACAATGCGAACAAAGACCACTGAGAGGCAAAGGAATGAACTCCACACTTTTAATATAAAAGAATAAAAATATGCAAAACAACACTCGTGAAGCACTTTTCATCCGGCTTAGTAGCCAGACTTCATCAGACAAACCACAGATAAAATCCATGCCTTATATAGTATGTGACACACCCTCCCTTCTGTTTAATTACCAATTAATTACTTAATTGATCAACTCAAAGGTCACACCAAACCAGCTTTTTTCTTTTTACTTCTTTTTTTTTTCTTCATACAGAAACATCCTAACACATGGAAAGATTCTTAGCTGCATAACATGGGGTATATAATAAAAGTGCAATGACCAGGAATTTAAAGCTGGAAGCCAGGAGTTAGTTTTCTCACCAGAAAATACATTTTTACGTAAATGGCAGGTCCCTTTGAAGACACAGAAAGACTAAATGAGGTAAACTATATAATTAGCCAGACTGTTAATGCCTTCAAGCGGCAGGTAGGCATGATGGATAAATACCTAAGATATGTAATAAGAAAGGGGGGATTGTTGTAAAACCCCAAAAAGAACAAGAAACACTGACAAATTGCTCTACATTAGGCACTAAAACCAGTGACAGTGTTCTTGTGAATAGCTGGCTACTCCTGAAAGTTTGTATCAATTTTGCAACATTAACATCTCTCTTCACAGACCTAACCAAAGGAAATATGCCTCTCAAGGTAATGTGGACACTGGATGCCAGTCAAAGGAAGAATTTTATTCATAACCTGCATTAGCATCTCTTGATTTTATCACTAATTGTAGTCTATAGTGACAAGCATTTTATGTGATTTGATTTTTATTTGGTAACCAGGGAAGAGCACTAATCGCCACTGACCTTTTTCAGACTCAGCCTGGAAGTTTTGTCTAGTTATGTGATTTGCTCAGATTCACACAATTAGACAATAAAGGCTGAAGTCATCAAACATTTAACAACTAGAAGCAGCTTATTACCACTTCCTTAATTCTCTGAGCTAACTGCCAGAGGAAGCCACATAGAATTAAGAGGAGTGCTATCACAAGACTGTAATGCAGAGGAACTTTAAGCACATTTCTAAGTCATACACTAAGCAAGACAGAAGCTAAATATTCTGAAATTGAAAGTTAACACATAGCTGGTGAAAGCACGTCTCCCTAAAATGCTACCTAACACAGATAATTCATTATAGTAATAGACCATGTCCCCATTTATTTATAAATGAATGGAAAGATGGGAACACAAAACTGAATTTTAGTAGATGCAAAGATAAGGGCCATCTGCAGAAAGCTCATCCTAACCCCAACTCCTACAGCACGAATGGCAGGTTACTGGCATATAGAGTATCCAACGGGTGTGACACTGATGATTTCAGGGTGGGTGGATCTTGGCCAATGGTGAAATACGAGTAGGCCACAACTGCTTAAATATTAATGCAAATAGTATATTTATAACATTTGGAATAATTGTGGTATACATTAACACAGCTGATTTCTGCTTTAATGTTTCTCTAAACTTTTTTTTAAGCACAGAGAAAATTTGCTGTATTAGTCAGACAAGATTTAGTTAATTAAGCAATTTAGGGTATATACAAGGATATCTGAGAAAGCCTCTGCAGAATGCGTTTGCCCTTTGAGAAGAGGGGTTTGATGTCCAGAGCAGGGGTTCTATTGAACTATGGGAAGTCAAGGTGTGAAGGCTGGCATTTGTCCCTGTTAAAAAAAAAAGTCCTAAGCTACTAAGAGAGAGAGAGAGAAAAAGTGAGGGTAAGAGAGCACATCCCCTGAAATAGACTGTAACCCAACATTATGGTACTGGCTGTGAATTTGTTGTTAGCCATAAGACTGTTTTTTTTGTATAATAAAAAGTGCATCTCTGCTGAATTTATGTTCTAGTGTGTGTGTGTGTGTGTGTGTATGTGTATATATATATATATATATATATATATATATATATAATGAGTACACAATTGTCCAGGACTGTTGACTTTATTCCATAGATAACTGAAATATTTGTAAGACTTCTGAATTACTATGTAACTATGAAAAGTAACTGAAATATAGGGTTCTTATTATATGATTAAAGATGCATTTTTTCGAATGCGTCTTGATCAAACTGAAAGCACAAAACGGCATATAAGTGATTTCTTTCCCTGGGAAAGAAATCTCTTGGCTGTCTCTGTTACTTTGCCATTTTCATCACTGTAGTGCGATCTCAGAGTTGGTATATTTAAGTAAGGGGGTGGAGGCGAAGCCCCCCCACTTTATGTAATGTTTTAAAGTTTTTTCTTCCCTTGGAAAAAAACTGGTGTTGTAAGCTTTCGCTTACATGGGGTCAATAAATCAGCATTCGCTTTTTTAAGCGTTCGCTGATTTAATATAGACCTGAAATAGAGTTGACTCAACAATGAATAAAAAGATGAATAAAAAGATGGACCCTGAATATGAAATTATGTGCTGACAAATTATATTTTTGAGCCTTGATTTACTTTATCCACATCAGCAATTATGCCTGCATAGGAAGGCATTTTCTAGTTTTTCATCTGAGTAGGAAGGAATTCTCCTGTTTTCTAATCTACACTAATCATGGTCTTCATTTGATTTCTGTTTGAGGCCAATATCCTAGATAGGTATAGTCAATAATGTCATATTTAACCATATGTATTTTTGGACCACTTTGTTTTGAATCTAAAATCTGACCTTACTCGACATGTAATCAGAACTTTTTCATGGAAAACAAATACAAATAATTTTAAAATTTCAAGAAATTTGCGATTTTACATATGTAATTAAAAAATACAAAATTACTTTCAGACATGGAAATGGGTCCAGATACCAGACGCATACCTTTCAAACCCTAGAACTGGCTGTTATTAGAGATTATTAAACCAACACATTACATTAATATTACAAAATTAGAATCTAAATAGAAAATTAACCAGCAAAGGCATATCTGAAGGCCCATTAAGATAGATGAGATTAGGCAAATACAGGATGAGTTAAATTTACGTTTAAGTAGACAATCATGGACTGAAGTAAGATTAATAACACTCTCTTAAGAACAGTCACTAATTTTTTCACCTTATTTAGCCAGATTTATTAAAGTTTAAAAAAGCTAAAATGTTACACTTCTATAAAATATAGAGAGAAAGACTATAGTAAACCTGGAGACACTAAGTGCCTCACACTTTGTATTTCCCTTGTTAACTTGGATATTTTCCTGAAAGAGTTGGGAGTTATGCTTGAGAGAACCTGCCCATTCCCACAGCACATGGGAAAATTCAACTGATACTAACTCATTTAACATTAAAAATAAAATAACATATGCTTCTGATGACTGAGTAATTTATTTTCTAAACTACACGCATAAATCACTTGCAAAGTCTTTACTACAAGGGTAAAAGATAAACTACACATATGTGAACCATTTAAAACTACATTTTTCCCAACATGCAATAAACATATTTTTTATCCCCCAAAATCACAGGCCTTTAGCCTTAATAAATACTGATAGAATATTTCCTCTGTTTCAACACAGTGTATCAGAATAGCTTTGATGTAAATTTTGTCACCATTTCTATCAGGCATTGTACTGAAAAAATATGCAGCATTAGACTCAAAGTTTAGAATCACTTTCTTGGTAACTATGTAAATTCTCTACTATTTTTGTTTTTACAGTTAATGATAGAGGAATTTAACAGAGGAAGATGAATATTTCTGTTAAGGATACTAGAAAAGGTTAATGGTTTAAATGCAGAGCATACAAGTATAAAGTCTGTATATCTACTTATCTTATTAATATCTGTTTAGAAACTGTTTTCATCCATGCCTTAAATAAAATGTTAATCAATTTCCCAAATGTATAATTCCACAATGTGATTATTGTCACTGATGGGACTTTTATATTTCATATCCTACTTCAGTTGAAATACTTATCCTGGCTGATATTCAGGAGCTTGCTCAATTTTCAAATTGCAAATTAAATTAGGATAAATATCTTATTTCTGTGTACTGATAGATAAACTTACCTAAATCCACTAGGTTATTATCCTGCTAAATCAAGACTCATTGAATTACCTGGGCCTGGCCTTTCCTCAAAATAACAGAAACTTTAAACAATTTGAGTGCGCTTTAAGTATGCCAAAATTACAAATGTCCTTATTTTCTGTTTTCTCAGAACTTTTTTCAGCTTCTCAATTAAAATCATAATTAATTGTTTAAGAATGTACAAAAAATAAATGTTATGGTTTGATAAGCCACTTGCAGCATTTGAGTTTAAGACAAAAGAATAAAAGCATGAGAATATTATATATAAGCGCTTTACTATGTTTCATTTTAATAAATTTGTTAGTGTCTTCATTTTAGAAACCAAACTTCAGATCATTTTGACAGACAATTTTTATATGATCATGATTTGCATGACAAATGAGTCAACATTCCATATCAGTAAGATAGTAAGAAGAATGAGAAATGGCCTAGCACCGGTCTAAACTTGGAAAGGCCAGGTAAAGAAAATATTAAAAAGTGCACATTTCTCAAGTGGAGAATTTATGGTGTGTGTGTGTGTGTGTGTGTGTGTGTGTGTGTGTGTGTGTGTGTGTGTGTGTGTGTGTAAAACATCTGTAAAATATGAAGCAAGTGCAACATTATTGTTCCTAACTAAAAAAAAAAAAAAAAATAACTGCTGTAATAGCATACCCCAACTTTTTAAAATACTAGAACTGCAAAGAAATCAAAGAGAACTGCTCACTAAAGGAGGACAAACTAGCAAATTACAATACTTACTGTAAAGTAATATTCAGGTTAATTTTGTTCTTAACATTATTAAATTGTGCACTTCCAGACTAAAATAATAATGTCCAGTCTAAGTATCACTGGCCATTCTTAAACCACATACGTTTGGTGTGATATCTGCCAATACAAGTTTCGCCACAGTGAGCACATTTTCACTGTTTTTTCTTCTTCTTTTCTCAGTATAGCTGGGCATGCTCCTTTAGCTCACGTTTCGTCGGGCATGGATTTTTTCACTCTTCACCATTATGAAGCCATGGCTATAGTATATAAAGGGATAGCTTCTCCTTTAATAGTACTTTCAAGTTACATCCCATGAGTTAAAAGGTCACTGAAATGTAATTCATAGTACTGGGATCAGTTTACTACAGGTAAAGCTGACAAATATATGGACTTACAGGGCATTATTGTTTGTATACACTGTACAAACCGTACATCAGTATTTGGGTATGCCTTCTGGTTATGACTCAGCTGTGAGATAATTTAGTACTTTACTTCATTTAGTCTCTCAAATTTGTGCTCATGCACTGGTCAGATCTCAGTAGCACTGTTCAAATATTACTCCCTTACAGTAAGCTGATACTTTTTGACATTACTCAGTGTAGCATAGAGTAATAGTACTCAAAAGGCCTTAGAAAATAGATATTTCATATCTGTTCATTGTTTCTGTACTCCCATCTGTTAATAATGTGACCATAGACTGATTAATAGCATATACATATGTGCTAAAATCACTGTAAAATGTTGGTACATGAATTATGCTCATTTATACTCAACAATGCCATTGTAGTACTGACCAAAGTTCACTGTCCAAATTTAAACACTATATATACTGCTTATTCTGATGAGTATCTTTGCTGGTAACAGATTTTAGGACTAATGTGCTGACTGTAATAATGTTATCTATTACTTATAAATTACTTTTACTCAGCAAATAACTGTTCTTGGGTACAGGGATTTCAAACTTTGGTGGTGGTGGTAACTGAGATTTTCACATTGTTTTTTTTCTCTGTGATATCATCAAGTGCTATTTACAGTTGCATTCATAGGACACAAATTAATTTGTATAACAGTTTTCCTCATCCAGATGACAATGCATGTCAAATGTTCTGTACAGACATGCTATACCCTGATATTGTAATGCAGTAGGCTATTTCTCAAAATTGTTATATTCATACATTACTGTGTTCTATCAGGGATACTGATAAAGTTGACTGTCTCTCTCTGGATCATTGTATATACCTTTATGGACTGGGTCTTGACCAAAAATTATCCCTAGACCAATTCACTTACCTGGCTAAAAAATGTAAAATACAATGCAATGCAATAAAATAAAGCCCTTATGCAAGGTGATCAGTTAATGGGAAGAGTGCATTTTGTGGTTGCATTACTTTTTTAGAGTGGTTTAATGATGTTCTCTGGTATTGGCCTTTTGTATACATTTAAATATTTGCTTTCTGGGGCTTGAAAAATCATGAATCATTTTCAGGTAATGGTAGAGCCCACATTCTATCTTGGGGAGTAGTACACTGATGGTCAATGTGCTGCTTCAGCTTGAGTAGGTTTGATATCTTGCGTAAGACCTTCAGCTGAGTAAGTACTTTGTTAACTTGGCCTTCAGTGTGAGTTGTAAAAGAAAGGCTTTGGTCAAGGAGGATGCCACAGTATCTTCTTTGCTTCATAGCTTTTTGGTAAATTATATCCCACTGTCAGGGCACCCTCTTAGCCTCTGAGGAGTGGTAAACAGCACGAGTGTAGTCTTGGTTGTATTACTAAGCAGTTTTTGAGTTGCTATCCAGTTCCAGATCAAAATGAAGTTTCCTTGCAAGGATTTAGAAGTACCATCTGTACAGTTGCCTGTGATAACTATCTCATCTGCATAAATCAGACAGGTAATATGAGGAAAGGCCAGGGTAAGGCATTAATGAAAACGAAAAATAGAGGAACAAGCACAAACCCTTGTGGGACACCTTTTGAGAATTCCTTTTGCAGTATAATCTTTTGTTCCTATTACCCTAAAAGAAAGGCTGGATAAGTAAACTTTAAACCATAGTGAAACTTAAAAAATCAGCTAGCTTGTGAATAGAACTATATAGTCTATTGTCAGGAAGGCACTTTTGAGGTCTAGAAAAGATAGTTCCACTAAAGCTTCACCCATGTTCCAATGTATGTGGTTGGTGAGTAACTATAGTGCAGTCAATTTACTATAATCAGGGCATAATCCATACTTGACAAAACACAGCGACAAAAAGGCAATTAGCAACAACACACCAAACAGCCGATACTTCTCTTCTCCTTTATTATGAAAGATCTGGTACCTCGGCAGTTCGCCTTCAAGGATCACAATTAATGACTACACAATGTCAGCTTTTATAATGAATATTCAAACAACCAATTAATCAATTTTTCAATAAATTATAAAAAAAGAAAAACATTTAAAGTGACCTTGTAAATAACAAATATCACAAAAATACATATTTAAACAATGCATTCTACATAAATTGATATAAATTTAATACAATATTTTTATAAATTATTTATAAATTATTTCCAAATATTTTATAATAATTAATTAAACTCCATCAAATGCCCAATTCTAAATTTAAGCCAAAAGGTTTTAAAGTATTAAACTTCAAAATCATCCTTGTCTCCAGCTCTAAAAGTTTATTAGAGATGTTTTCACCACTAAAAATAAAGGGCCTCCCTAAAATTCCATATTTTAAACTATCAGTCTTTCCCTCATGAATCTCCAAAAAATGCTTCGCTACAGGGCTCAATAAATTCGAATTTCGAACATCTCTCAAATGTTCCAAAATCCTAACTCTAACCATTCTCTTTGTTTGGCCAATATACCAGGTGTTATGACAACTACAAGTTAAGGCATATACTACCCCGGTGGATTTACAATTAAAATAATGTCTAGGGGTGTGGTTGATGTTATTGATAAGAGATGATATTAATAACCCTATCACAAAGACTACAAGAATTGCATCTAAATGTTCCTACGTTAGTGGCCCGTACTGTCTGTCACATATAATATCACTCTTGAGGATGTATTTTAAGATTTTACCATAAATTATTCTTTTACTAGAAATTTATTAAGAGGGCATAAATTGCTTATAGGTCAAAAATCTGCTTCCACTTATGGTGCAAGGGTTTTAAGAAGAGGTACTGAGGGTGTATGCTTAATACATGGTGTTGAGTTGGTAAGTGACAGATTATAAATAAAAATAATGTTTTTGCACATTACATGATCACCTTTCATAATGATCTTGTGGTGAATAATGTACAATTCAGGGTTACAACTGAAGTCAGTCTTATTAAGCAGATCTTTCACCTTTGTTTTATTAATGACTTGAAAATAAAAAAAAAAGTATATATGTAAAAAAAAATGAAGGTTGGGCATTGTCAGATTATGAATTATTGACTGGAGGAGTGACAGCTGTATTATCTTATTTTGCTTTGAAACATGTCAATCATAAAGGCTTTAGCTGTTGCCATTTTAATAAAGAATTTGTCAGTATCAATTGCCAGAATTGTTTAGGCTGGAAAAAGTGATGTTTGCATTTTTTAATGTCATGGGCTTTGGCAGAACGTACAGTTGTGTAAGATCTTACCATAACAGTAAATGTCCTACTTCTCACTGTTACAGTATCCTTTACTCTTGGTACATCCTGCAGAGGATAGCCTAATGTCTGGCTAGTACACCAAAGCTCATCAGATGTACATCCTACATGCAAAGCTTAAGGTACATATATGACAGATGGATACCTAACCCTCATGACTGAAGTGCCCTAGGAGAACCACAGCAACACTAAATAAAGCAATAACATGAATATCCAGAAAGGGATGTCCTTAAGTAAGGAGGCACAACCAAGAGTATCTCATCATAACAGAATCAGATGCAGCTGCCCTAAAACAGCCATCAAGCTGCATCACAGCTGTGTTTAATGGAATGGTGAGCTACCTGAGAGGCACAGCTCAAAAGAGAAAGAGCAGAAGTCTTACTGTCCGAATCAGGCATATCCATTACCCCCCCCCCCATGTGAGAGAAGAGCCAGGGCATATCTAATCATGTGAGTCTGATAATTAATGACCCTAAAAGCCAAAGTAGCAGAAATATACACTTTCCCCCCATACCTTTCCACAACACGGTTGTCCATTTCAGAAGAGTAAAACATTTTGGATGGCTTATTTTTGGACATAGAAACAGCAAGATCAGCTGAAGGACTTTCCTACAAGTATTTATGATCCTCAGGAACTTTATAAAATCCGTCTGGCTTCTTATGGGCCAGAGGTTGAGTCAGTAGCCAGAGAAGTTGCTGTAAATGTATCCAAAAGAGCAGCTAAGACAGGAGGGACTGCAGAAGGTGAGGTGAGTCCATTTACAGGAATTCATAATATCCCTTTTGAACCTCAGAATTCTGGAATCAATCCCACTTAAAGTGTTCCATCATATGGACCACTGTATCCCTAAAGGATAATTCTTCAAAAGGACAGCCAGGGAACAAAGAATCTTTTTCATAACACCATAGCTAGAAGAGAGTGGATCTTGGAGGAATATACCAAAGATTCTTCACCAGAATCTAATTCTTCATATATTCAGTTAAGCATCTTGTGAACGTACTAGATGAAGGTGTTAGCAGGTATTGAATATCTTGCTCATTTGTTTGACATCATGAGAGGTGGTGTCCCACATCTGCAGATGAAAGGTTGCTGTGGTTATCTTGAGCATGAATCATGGGTGCAGCTAATACTCAGCTGTGTTTGTGCTGGGTTAATGTCTACTACTGTTGGAAACAACCTATTTCCCATTCTGCAATGAAATGTGTGTGTTATTTGTTTTTTATGTTACCCACACCAATTCATGTTAAGGTCACCAAGAAGAGCTTGTGATGCTTTGTATAAGGTAGTATTGCTATCTAAAGTGGCCTTAATGAACATTGAAGATGGAGGAGAAATATAAAGAGTAGTGATGTAAATTTTAAGGATGGACAACAAATTGAATTATAAATACTAATCAATCCTTTTTCCCATAAGTTTGAGGGGTAAAATTAGCATCATCAGCAGCATCTTCACACTACCTCCTTGTCTAGTTCCAGGCCTGAGTCTATATGTTGGGTGTAACTACTCTTCTGAGCAAAAAGAGAGAGCTAGAGGGATTGTTTGAGCCATGTTTCTGTGATGGCAATTGATTTAACTTAATGTGGAGTAGTCCAGACCTCAAATTTGATCTCTTATTGCTAATGTTGTATTCATTCATGTAAACTACGAGACACTACCTGGTATACAGACTGTGAATTTTGTGTTCCAAGATTTAGTCTGGTATTTTCTGCCTGAATCATCATAATTGCTAGTACTGTCAGACTGGGGGTTTTAAATATTTTTTTTGTTAGGGCTTATCATATTAGCAGTCTGATCACATGGTTAATACCTAGTTTTTATCCCACTGGTGTTGTAGGTTGTGCATTTAATCCACCAGATAGGAACAGAGAAATTTAGTGAGGTATCCAATTTTGAAGGCATTGAGTGCAAAAATGATCCCAATATATAAGTGAGAATAAGACATTGTACCTGCTTAGCCAAAAAAGAAAAAAAAATTGCACTGTAGAATAATGTATTTTAGACATTGTGTAGTGCTAGTCAATTTGAGTACTGAGGGAAGTGAAGAAAAATGTACAGGCTGTAAGAGAAATGGAAGTGTGAAGTTTTTGAAGTAATTGAAGGTGATAATACATTGGATTGGCTATGTAAATGGGGGTGCAGTGGTGTAACTACACTGGAAATAATGCGGGACATGGTAGGAAAAGGGGTAGGGTAGAAGAACAAAGAAAATTTCAGCACAGTGAGGTATGTTCAAAGCTAGGCTTTCCCAAACCTTCACTTGCTAAGAAAATATGTAAAAGTAAACTCACTTGGAGAAACCCTCCTATTGAGAAACTGTGTTTTAGCAGCCCATGACAAGAGCTATAAATATAGTCAGGCAATAGGGAATGCTGCCCTGGCCACAAGATGTCAGGGGTGCTAATGGGCAATGCTGGCATTTGCTTAAGAAGCCATGGATGATATCACATCATCTTAAATGAATGCATTTGGTAGTTATTTAAAGGAGCTGGTGTGCTGCCTGTTGCTGTTTGAATGATAAGTAGAACAACAGTACTACACTTGCATTCTGACAATTGCTGAAATGTGCATAGCTCCCTTGGTCCCTTCTTATTCTGAAGACATTTTGTTTTTTTTTTTGTTTTTTGAATTGAAGGGGCACTAGTCTGCTTGCCTGCTCAGGGTGCCAGATAATATAGCATCAGCTATGCCAGTGAATGTAATGCTCACAATGGGGAGTAACCCTACACATTAAAGGCTACCTGTCAGAAGTAACTAGCACAGTGTATGTTCACCATACATAACTGTGTCTGCAGCTATGATACTAGTTGCACAAGGTGCTGCAGCACATGATTTGTTACAATGTTTACAACGAATACAAACAGAAAATGATTAACTTTAACAATTGGCTTAGCTTCTGGCGTCATTCCAGGGGAATCCAATACCTGACAGCCTGGGAAGATATGATCGACAGACCACGATGCTTTGCCACAGATGGCCTGCAACTATCTCACCTAGGCTTCAGGCTTCTGGCAAAGGCTCTTGCCTCTCCTATAGTGCCTTTTTTTAGGAAAAGTGATGAGGTTAAAACTGTCAACATAAAAATTTCAACAAAACACAAATTAAAGGTGATGCTGCTAAACGCTAGGAGTCTAAACATGAAACTGCACTCCTTGCAATCATTCCTAACCCTGGAAAATGCAGACATCTGTGCAGTCACAAAAACCTGGTTCAAAGCTGCAGAGAGCACCCCAACCTTACCTGGTTACTCAACCTATCATACATTCAGACCCCAAACTGTAGGCAGTAAAGCCAAAGGAGGTGGAGTTTCAATACACATTAAACACATGCACACCTCCAGGCTGGTCAAACAGTATGATGCACAGGAGACACTCCAGGTGCAGTTAACCATTGACAAGACCCCTATTCAAATCACAGCTAGCTACTGGCCCATATATCTGACTCAAGATGCCCAATTCACCTATTTGGACCTGTTTGAATCTATCAAGATTCAACCCTTTACCCTGATCCTGCGTGACTAACTTCCCAAACATAGACTGGAAGAACTACTCATGCCAGAACAAAAATGCCCAGAGATTCCTTGATTTTGTCAATGCAAATGCCTTGGAACAGCTAGTTGATACCCCCACAAGGGGTGATAATATCTTGGACTTAGTATTAACCAACAAGAGTAACCACTGCAGCAACCAACAAGAGTAACCACTGCAGCATCCCTATAGTATCATCCTCCCTGGTAAGATCTGACCACAAAGCGGTCACTTTCAAAGTCACCATCTCTCCAACCCCCCTCTAGCTACGATCAGACATAAAAACTTCTCCAAAGCTGATTACAGCCTCTTGAGGGATGGTATAAACAGCTTCACAGCCCCCCCCCCCGTAGGAACAGGCACCAGTATCCAAAACTACACCAAAACACTACACGAGCATTTATATAGATACATGGAATCAGGAATACCAGACAGGAACTAAATCATCCTCCACAAGGAAGAGTAAACCTCTAAGGAGTTTGTATGAGACTGAGTTGAGGGACACTGCCTTAAGCCTATCTGTGTAGGGTAGATGTCTGAGGCCCTGGATTCTCCTGGTGAGGAGCCTTTCCGCTCTCTCCAGCTGCTGCATGTGCTTTGTGAGGTACATGCCAAAAGGGATATTTTACTCAATAATTGGTCTTATAAGGGAAGAATACATGGATGTTATGAGCACCTTGTCTCTGGATGAGATACCCTTACTGATGAGGTGGGCCATGTAGAAAGCTTTCTGTATAATGTAGGAAATAGGGTAGTCAAAGGTCAGTTTGCTATCAACCTGGGTGCCTGAGTCCCTCATGACTGATTGCGTTCTTAGGACCTTGTTATTAATGTGATAATCCCCAAAGGGGATGATGATGCATTTTTTGGCATTCAGTTTGAGGCCATGTTTCTGGCAGCAGTCCTTCTGAATAGAAATTGAGTGACTGCTGGAATCCCCTGTCAAGCCCACTGGTAACTCTCAACAGAGAATGCACCTCTAAAGTCTAGAGGCACAGTCCTAAGGCTCACTAGTCAATAAGAGTGGTGTCATTTACAGCAATATTTAAAGCAATATAACTATTTCAGCTAAAAATGGGAGAAAGTCCGCTAGTCTTGGTGACGTATGGATTTCTTTGCAAGCCTTTGGTAGCAGGTTGGGCTGTGGAGTATGTTCCTCAAATGTTTAATTATTTTTCACTTATGAAATAAGGGCATTTCAACGAGAGAAATCAGCTCTCAGGCCCTTAAGCTCCTACTGTTTAGAAGAGCTTATGTTTTCAAGATGACTGCTATTTCCTACATAATTTAATATCAGACCAGTGTTACATTCTCTTTGAATGAAACTGCATTGCTTTCTCTTTTTGATAACACTTCTGACCAATCCATTGCCTCACACATGCTGCGTACACACACACACACACACACACACACACACACACACAGTGACTATCCACTTTCCAGCTTCAACATTTCATTAGCAGAGTTTCCATAAGCACCTTCATAAAAGTGGAGTAAATATTCTGTAGCTGTTAGAAAACGCTAATACTTATCTCATTCCAGCACTAATGCATAGTGATGCTGTGAGGAAGACAGTGGAAGGAATATGCCACTCTTTCCACACTCACTCCAGAATTGATCTCTCATAGTTCTACAGCACCTCAGACCCTAGGTGAACCACAGTTATTGACTGCAATAACAGATGTCATACCATCAGCACCAGCTGTTTACCAAAAGGCTTTGGATCCTAAAATTCAGTGGTAGATTTGTACTGGTAGCAGCTAAAATTTGGATATCACATGAAGTTTTCAGTCTTCTTACTCCCACCTGGTATGTCTCGCCTAGAAATGGTTTAACAAACTGCATTACCAAGCTGTTTTGGTGGATGCTTAGTTATAACAATGCTAAGCAGTTTATCATAAGTATTTTAATTGGTTATTTTGATCACTTGGCAGTCCATATGTAATGTATTTGCTATGAAGGTCTAGAAGCATAAGGAAGACTTTTTTCCTGGATGGGCGACTTTAAGGCTAGATAACAAGCACAAAGAAAATCAGCTTCTACTTGCACGGTATAGCGGAATCACTACCACATTTCTGTTTATTCCCATGTCCTGCTCAGCTGTTTGAAGGAAGTCATCACAGGGTTTTGTATGAGGTCTGAGGAAGCTACTGTGAACTCTGGCTAACAGAAGCAAGCAGCAGCAATTTCCTGAATGGTACAAAGCAAACTTACCTATCAAAGAATAATAAAGCAGATTTCATGAACGCATCAATATGACTGATCTCACTACTTAGGCTTAACAAGAGCAAATAAGAGGAAATTAATTCAACTTTTGAAGTTAAAAAAAAAACACAAAATATACCACTGAGTTTGTGATAAATGGCTTAAAAGATTAAAAATGCACAGCAATATGAGAATATGGTCAGACGGTTATTGTCACCCCACACAGTAACGCTACAGCAGAGGTGTAAGGGTATGTTCATAAGGACTTGTTTAACTGACACATTAAAATGGCACTCAGCTGACCTATTCGGGGGGGGGGGGGTAAATTGCTCAAGAACACTAACAATTTCACAGTATTATTTCATAAACTGTAACTAAGGGAATTTTGTCATAATTCAAGTCTCTATTAAGCATTCTCTGTCCACAAATAGTATTAGCATTTAATGTGATATTAGTCATTTGAGTTCAATCTCACAAAACTTTGAAGTCAATCTGAAAATGAATGAAATGGCAGATGCCGCTTTTGATGGTAAAAATACAGTAAATTCGTACACTGTGGTACATAGCAGCACTCCACAGCATGGCAGTGTGAAGGTGTGGTCTCATTCTTACACTGTGGTACATAGCAGCACTCCACAGCATGGCAGTGTGAAGGTGAGGTCTCATTCTTACACTGTGGTACATAGCAGCACTCCACAGCATGGCAGTGTGAAGGTGAGGTCTCATTCTTACACTGTGGTACATAGCAGCACTCCACAGCATGGCAGTGTGAAGGTGAGGTCTCATTCTTACACTGTGGTACATAGCAGCACTCCACAGCATGGCAGTGTGAAGGAGGTCTCATTCTTACACTGTGGTACATAGCAGCACTCCACAGCATGGCAGTGTGAAGGTGAGGTCTCATTCTTACACTGTGGTACATAGCAGCACTCCACAGCATGGCAGTGTGAAGGTGAGGTCTCATTCTTACACTGTGGTACATAGCAGCACTCCACAGCATGGCAGTGTGAAGGTGAGGTCTCATTCTTACACTGTGGTACATAGCAGCACTCCACAGCATGGCAGTGTGAAGGTGAGGTCTCATTCTTACACTGTGGTACATAGCAGCACTCCACAGCATGCCAGGTCTCAGAGAACAATGGTGATTTTACAGTTTGTCTGAACTTGGCTTGAATGGGCACCATCTAGCAGCTTGACTGAAGGGGGTTTCAGCCATAAGGAGAGGAATATATAGGAGGGCAGCAATGGACTTGTCTTTCTAGTTCTTCCTTATTTGCTGCATAGTGAAATAGTTATATCTTGGTGTGGTTACACAAGTTGGGGTGTCTGAGGGTTACCCCTAACTGAGCACTAGGAAAAGAAATTTATATGTGCCTATGGATGAGAGGAACTTTCTGCTGAACAGGCCAATCTGAAGGACTGGGCAGCTTTGTCTGAACCATCTGGTCAAGGCCTTTGATACCATTCCTCACTCAGGAATTATTGATAAACTCACCAAACTAGGCATCAACTCCTATATAATTAGGTGGGTTGCAAATTGGCTCACAGATAGAACCCTCAGTGTAAAAGTAGAGGACTCCAAGTCAGACTGCCAACCAGTCACAAGTGAAGTCCCAGGGGGATCAGTCCTGGGTCCTCTCCTGCTTGGTATCTACTGCTCAGAAGTCCAGGCCAACACAGAAGGACTCTGGCTGACCAAGTTCACAGATGACTGCAAGCTGGGAGCCATTATTAACTCCCCAAGTGATGCAGACATCCTACAGAAAGGCCTCACTGAGACCAATGACTGATGTCGAAACCATGGCCTTAAGCTTAATGCCAAAAAATGAGTAGTCATCCCCTTTGGGAAAAACTCAGTTCCCACTAATTACCACATCGATGGGAGCCCACTGAACACCGAAGGCATTATAAGAGATCTGTGGACACAGGTTGACAGCAACTTGTCCTTCAACCATCACATTGCCACTGTGGTCAGAAAGTCCTTCTATGCGGCACATCTCATTACTAAGGGTTTTGCATCCAGGAAGAAAGAAGTCAACTCTGTCTACTTTTCCTTCATTAGACCAATCATTGAGTATGACACTAGACACCTGCAACAGCTGGAGAGGCCACAAAAGTACTTCACAAAGAGGATCCTAGACCTTAAACACATGTCCTACACATATAGACTCAAAAAACTCCAGCTATTCTCTGTCACATATCGTCTACTAAGAGAAAGTTCACCCTGGGCTCTACTTGATAGAGGCACTGGGAACTAACATCAGGCGGCATGATGCCAGGGCATTTCTATGGGCTAGGCTTGTAAAGGCTCCAGGGGCCATTAGCCTAGTACACACCTATAAGCCTATGAACCTATGTGTATGAATCTGTATGAGCAGTTGAAATTACTGTTTTTTTTCTTCATGCATATGTTCACATATGTGTGCATTAACATGTTGGGAAGTAGGACAGATTAAATTATAATTTTGTTCAAATAATTCAGCCATGTTCCAGTATTTGGGTTTTTTTTTTTTTAGAACCATGTATAACAAAAGTCCCAGGCCACTTCCTGACAACCTTGACAATCATTACCACCACAAAAAGGATTTGGACTTAGCACCATAGTGTCCCTGGCCATAGACCATAATCCTGTTTTCTCAGCATGAGTGAGCAGGGATCCATTCTGACCCACAATCTTGCTCCAGACTATTCTTCTTTGACCAACACATATTCAGTGATCCGTCTGTAATCTAATCTAACTCTTGAGAGGCAAGGGGAAAGGAGATGCTCCCATAAACTCTACCTAAAAATATCTTACTTAGAGATAGGAGCACTTAAGGTAAGGTTATATTTTATCAGGGAATTCTGTTATTTCCAGCACTGTTCAGCAAATCTGTGTAAGTAAAGGAGGGCTTCACTGAGCTGGCTGGTGTTTCTGGCATGGCAACAGGGACAACGCACTTATTTTTTGCCATGAGTAAAATGTTTTATAGTATGACCTGGGATAAAAATAGACTAAATGGATTTCAACTTACCAACTGTGCATTGGCTACTCTAGATTGCTTAGCATATGTCATATGCCCATTATGAAAAGTATAGTTACTTATTTCACAGCTGAATGAATTTAAGTAGTTTTCAATGCTGATGGAAGTGTTACATTTACTGCTACCTCAGCACCATCTTCATTTAAATTCTTAGCACATGTGACATGGTTCTCACTATGTGGAAAACTTTCAGGGCTGTTCATTGTTCCTTGACAGAGTGATGCCCATCTGCTCAGAAATTGCTGATCACAATCATTATTCCAATATGTATATACAAAGTCTCATCAGGTGACTGTGCATGGGTTCATAATGATCAATCAACAACTCTTTAATAGACTGCAGATCAATCAAAAAAAGGCAGAAACAACTTTCTGCAAACTTGGAGTAAAGTTATTAAACAGGGTGGCTTGCCCCACCGTGCATGTTATGTGAGAGGACGACCCACCAACACCAAATTTAAATATACTTACTATATGGCTCTGGACCAGCTCATTCTGACCTTCATTCGAGGAAGCAACATCCTTCGCCTGTTTATCACCAACATGGAAGACCATTGCTCCACACCTATAGTCAATTCCATGCTGGTTAAATCTGACTACAGAATGATCACCATGGAAATCTCCATCTCACCTACACCCCCTGCTAGAGTGACTACCCTGAAAAACTCCTCTAAAGCTGACTTTGGGCTCCTAAAAACAGAGGTGGCTAACTTCTCGGCACCCATGCCAATGGAAAATAGCTGCATGACTGCTGAATCAAACACCAATGCACTGTATGAGCATGTACACAAATGCATGGACCTTGCCATACCAAATAGAACTAAAATGCTATCCTCCAAAAAAAAGGAAGCCAATCTGATGGTCCCCAGCCATCAATAAACTCTACAACAGAAGAAAGAAACTGTTGCAGAAAAAATGAAGTCACAAGACTGGAAAACCTCCCTTATCAGTCTCAAAAACAAAAGCTGAGATCCCTTACCAAATTTTCTAAAGCCAGCTATGAAGGCAGAATTGCAGCTGACACCAAAAACAACCCGAAAGCCTTCTATAGCTATATCAAAAAACCTCAAAGACAATACACAGATTTGCTCTGAGTTATTGCTAAATGGCACCTCCTATAATGAGCCAACTGATACAGCCAACATATTGGCCAACAGATTACATGCTAACTTTACCCCTCTCCCCTCCCCAAGGGCCCTATCACAATACCAGAAGAAAGCCTGGTACCCACAATTTCTGCAGCACAGGTAAAAGCTGCATTGTCCAAAGCCAAGACTATAGCATCCATGGGACCTGATAATATCCCTGTCTGCATCCTTCATGAGCTACAAAATGAACTGACACCACATCTGTGTGCCCTGTTCAATCACAGCCTTATCTCAGGCTATGTCCCTAACAAATGGTGCACTGCTACAGTCATCCCACTCCATAAAGGGGGAGCAACTACAGACCCTGGGAACTATCACCCCATTAGCCTGACGAGTCTGGAATGCAAAGCTATGGAGCGCATCATCATGGACCTGCTTAACAAAGATATAGGCAATCTCCAAACTCTTCACCCCACACAGTTTGGCTTTGTCAAGGGGAGATCCTCCCTGCTGAACCTGGTTGACTTCTTCGAGGCAGTCACCAAGGCTGTGGATGAGGAGGGTAAGGCAGTGCATGCAGCCTACCTCGACCTGGTCAAGGCCTATGATACCATTCCCCACTCGGGTATCATTGATAAACTCACCAAACTAGGCATCAATCCTTACATCACTAGGTGGGTTGCAAATTGGGTCACAGACAGGACCCACGGAGTGAAAGTTGTGGATTCCAAGTCAGACTGTCAACCAGTCACAAATGGAATCCCACAGGGCTTGGTCCTGGGCCCTCTCCTGTTTGGCATCTACTTCTCAGAAGTCCAGGCCAACACAGAAGGACTTTGACTGACCAAGTTTGATGATAACTGCAAGCTAGGAGTCATTATCAACTCCCCAAGTGATGCAGACATCCTACAAAAGGGCCTCTCTGAGACCAATGACTGGTGCCAGAACCATGGCCTGAAGCTTAAAGCCAAAAAATGCGTTATCATCCCCTTTGGAAAAAACTAATTTCCCATGAATTACCACGTTAATGGGAGCCTACTGAATACTTTAGGGGCCATAAGAGATCTGGGCACCCAGGTCAACAGACACCTCACCTTCGACCACCATATTGCCACTGTGGTCAGAAAGTCCTTCTACATGGCACATCTTATAACCAAAGGTTTTGCATACAGGAAGAAAGAGGTCATCATCCCTCTTTTCTCATTAGACCAATCATCAAACATAACACCTTGTTTGGCATGTACCTGACCAGACACCTACAACAGCTGGAGAGGCCACAAAAGTACTTCACAAAAAGGATCCAAGGCCTTAAACACATGTCCTATATGGACAGACTCAAGAAACTTCAGCTGTTCTCAGTCTCTTATCATCTACTTAGAGGTGATCTCTGCTCGACTTACAAAGTCATGTCCAACCCAGCCCTACTTGAAATGCTACACCTAAAGGAATCCCAATTCCCCCATGCCACATGCTCCAGAGATCACAACCTCATTACCACAATTAGCAGAACATGCTGGAGGAACAGGTTCATCTCCAAAAGACTGCCCATACTCTGGAATAAGCTTCCCATTCATGTCAAGCAGAGCACCTCACTGGCCCTCTTCAAGAAAAAGCTTAACGAGTGGATGGGTAACAGAAAGTTCACTCCAGGGATCATTCCAGTTGCCCTATTGGATAGGAGCACTGTGAATTAACAATCGGGTGGCACGATGCCTGGGCAACTTTTTTGGGCTAGGCTTGTAAAGGTTCCAGGGCCATTAGCCTACTGCACACCTATGAGGTCAATCAACAGAGAAAGATGTAAACTTCCTGGTCAATGAAAGTTGTTTTTTTTCCGAAATTCTTTTGCTTGATTGTCTCTCACACAACTGTCACGAATAGAATAAGGGACTTTTGTTATAGAAGCAACAGAGACTCAGTGCTGAATATGCTCCAACCATTGTTCACTGTTTTGCAGTAACACTGCCCTGTCCATAGTGGATGATGGCTTGAATAGGGTGTAGGATCTAAGGATTTGGCAGAAATTTTCAGCAATGTGCCTCCCCATTACAATATCTCAGCAGCCTCAGGAATATGGGTGTACAGGCTGACATTTCAGAGCTAGAAATCAGTTACGTAGTCCAAGCCCAACTCCCATATACATGGCAATGCTCCTACATGATTAATCTTTGGATAAGA
This sequence comes from Protopterus annectens, assembly GCF_019279795.1. Lineage (NCBI taxonomy): Eukaryota > Metazoa > Chordata > Ceratodontiformes > Protopteridae > Protopterus > Protopterus annectens. Next base: position 613,327,043 of record NC_056750.1, on the reverse strand, counting down.
ATTCTACTTTAGTTCTACAAAAGAGGATGGTTCAAACTTCTTTCCAATGACTTAAAAGCTAAAACAATGAGTGAGAAGGTCACTGAAAAACCAATCAGTAAAAACAAAATGAAAACTCCAGCAAAGCTAAAACTTCCACTGAGTGACCTCCCAAACCTCTTGTATCAGAGGCACATGGGATATATGCAAATCATCCTTATGAACATCAGGTGTTTCAGCTAATTGGCGATTCTAAATGCCCATGACATGTTTCATCATTTTACTGGACAATTTCAGGCCAACAAAGCCAAACCCCACTAGCTGTCAAACACACTACTTGTGCTGTGCTGACGAGGTCATAAGGCTGAAATATGCATATCCACAGCTAGTGAGGTTTGACTTTCTTGGCCTGGAATTGTCCAGTAAAATGGTGAAACAAGTCATGGGCATTCAGAATCACCAATTAGCTGAAACACCTGATGTTCATAAGGATCATTTGCATATATCCCATGTGCCTCTGATACAAGAGGTTTTGGAGGTCACTCAGTGGAAGTTCTAGCTTTGCTGGAGTTTTCATAATGACTTAAAAACTGGTAAGGTTTAGGTGGGGTGCTCCTTGTGGTATAATGACACAGAGTACAAGAAATCCAGTCTTGACTAATCATGTCAAGAAAAGAAATTATATCATAGGCATAGCAACAGTTTTAAAACACAATGTATTCTGGTTATAAAACTATGCAAAGACCACTTGGGTTTACAATAACATGCTCAAGGCTCAGAAGGTAGAGTTTATGTGTGCAAACTCTACGTACAGACAGTTGGAATGTCGAATACCAACATTACTGGTTTTCTGAACTTGTTCCCCCTTCCAGACCCATGTTAACACTTGATACTGGGTCTGAATCAGTAGGGAGTTTTGGCATTTGGCATATTATTTGGTTATGCGGGTATTCAGCATGCCGACCTTTGCAGTAAGGTTGTGGCTATTGCTCAACTTGACCTACCTAGTGTTAAGCATCAAATTGTAAACCTTTAAAATGCAGTCATGTCTCCTTAAATGTGATATTTTCCATATACAGCCTTTCTGCAATGCTTTGGAGAATTACATCACAGTTAAGACACATACAGCTACTACTTACAATCATCATTAATAAATCCAATAACTGCTAATACTGTGTTTTTAACAGTACTAGTTCCTTGCTCTGTGGTATAAATCTGTATAAATAAAAATGCAGGGCATTCATGTCAAATTACAGATTATTTAGTGGAATAAATGTAACAGAATAGAACTGTTTGTGGCACTAAAGTTAAACAGTTTCTCTATCTGCTTTTGCATTATGCATACAAAGTATATATATGCTGACTACCTAAAACCATCTTGGAGATGCGTAATTTACACTGAGTACATTAAGTGGTGTTCTTTTCCAAGAAACATATAAACTGGCACCTTAACTTGAAAATGTCCAGTAAATAAGTAAATCTTACAACTAAGTGGCAAGTAAATTGTGTAAATACTGGCTTATCAGTCAACTGTTTTGCAGTGTGGCTGTGTTTTTCTGAAGAGTGAATGGTACATTGCAGAAATACTCAATGCATTTTCTTTGTTTTAAACTTGCATGTAGAAATTTTAAATTATTAAATATACAAGCAAATTGTACAAGTAATACTCCATGTATACACATCTGTTGTTCAATTCTTCAGTTATATATGGAACTATTAAAAAGGAAATTAAAATTAACATTTTTAGAATTACTGGCCAGAGTGTAGTAAGGAGATATAAAGTACGAGAATCCTGTCTTTAGTTTTCCATTTCCACAGTATGCATGACAACCACAAGCTTTCCATTGCCTGAAAGGCATCCTCACACCAAAAATCTTTGCTGCAGTTTTGTGAACAGCTGTCTTTCACGGCACTTGCTTTGCATGCATCCTCAGTGCCCTTTTTACATTTCATGCTCAGCTAATCTCGAAAAGCACTGTCCTCAGCTCCATTTTTATAGTCCAGACTAACAGCAAATATTCATGGCAGCAGAGGGTGGTGGTTGTGTTCTCATGTGTTTTGCTTGTGCATGTGCGTATGCAATGGAGTAGACTGCAAAGAAAGACACAATTCTATTTGTGGAATGCAAGATAGTGTGACAGTGTGGTTCTCTTAAATTACTCTAAGGCATTTCCCTTCACGAATTTAGACCACGAAAGCAGTAGCTGCAAGTTTATTTAAATCCTTAAGCAGCTCTTATACTAAAGGTGAATTCTAGGATTTCTAGTACAGTGATGAAACTTATGACTCCATAAATAATGAAATACTAATATTAGAATTTTTACCTCACCTCATAAAAAAGCTGTGTTTCCTATTTACTCTGAGCCTATTGTAAACTGGAATCAGTACAATCTGATAATATTAGTCAGAGAGCTGGGTAGTACAGTACGATTTAAGCTTGCATTGTATTTACAGGCACAAAGTTTGGCATCATTCCAGAAAACAATGTAAAGGTGGATAAAATAAATGCAGGCTACTTATGCATGTTTCATAAAAAGTCTTAAATAGCTGATAAACTCTATTCTGTAATCAAAGCTCAGAAAATAAACATTTATGGTAATAAGGGGAAAACAGCACTACTTCTAAATATAACCACACCGATTTCTTAGTACGTAAAGTATGTAAGTAATAATACAGTCTGCATGACAACGTGGTTATTTACTACAGGACGCCTACTGTATAATGTCACAAGGAAACTGAAAATGGGTTGTTCAAGGCACTACAAATTTTTTAATTAAAAAGCAACATCTCTGAATTAACTCTAGTAGCTACTTTGCAGTTTCTCAGCAGTAACTGGTATGCAAGTCATCAATTAACTCTGAAGTCTTCTCCCAGAAAATCATCTTTGTGTGTTCTAAGATACTGCCTATAAAGATTACTTGCAATATACATAACTTTTCCAAGTTTGCATTGCACCACCATATAACACTTCTAAAGAGTTAATAATATCCCTTGTAATTCTTCAAGTGCATTCTGTACAAGCTTATGCTCTCTGATACTACTTTGATATAGTTCTAATGAATCTTTTTGGCATACAAAGGTGAGCATTAACACTCCTGCCAGCTATTTCCAGTTTGCCTCCAGTTATAATGTAGCAAATAATAGTGCATCAGAACATTTTTGCACTTGACTAACAGTTTCTAGCCCCTCTACTTTTATCCACAGACCAAAACTTTATACCAACAAGCACCCACACATTAGAGGTATAGTGTTACCTGACAAGTGTGTTTAAATGTTGACAGATATTATACCATCTCTAAAAACTGCCTAAGCAAAGGTTTATCAAAAGGAGTTTGCATGTTCACTATGGCATGCATCTTGTTAGCCTTTGGCTGTAACAAAGCGACCAGTGTACTTCAGAGATGTAACATCTGCCTCACTTTTGCCCTTAAGATTCAAGTCCTCATGACCTTAATCTTGTCAGCCATTCTATTAATTTCTTGTTATGCTCTTGCTTCGTAGCACTGTTGACTAAGATGTCAGTAATATTAATAACACCTTTTAGCTCAAATGTTCATAGATATACATTAGGCACAATTAAGACGCTGTTGTAAAGTCACTTTACCATACCCTTTGATGTAAACAGTGTTTTAATTGTTTAAGCAAGAGCTTGGTTTATGTTGCTATTTGCCAACAATGCAACAATTTTTATATAGAGAAGACCATTAACTCCTTTAATAAACGCATTTACCAAGACCTATATGACATACGAAAAGGCAACATGAATAATTCCTTAACAAAACATATCCATGAATTTCCAAATCACCACTTTAAATTCAATGCATTAGAACAAGTAGTGAACCAGGGGAGTGGGGACCCACCCCATTGTTCCTTGAATATAAGGAGCTAGTGTGGCAACTGAGATCTGATGCCACACACCCACCTGGACTCAATGATATGGCCTCCATTTCTAGCTTACTAAAATTAAAGAAAGATTTTCATATTTGAAGACATTCTCAAATAAATGGTATTTAATAGGGCTTGTGTAAATGAACAAGCTATGGCCAAACTTGCATATTGCACTTTATTTATTTTATGTTGCACAAACATTCCTGATTGTATTGAAGAAGGTACTGTGATGTTGTAGTGGATTTTATTTTATTTCAATTTAATGTAAAGCTTTTAAGAACTGCATTATTCAGGGATCATGTGACTGATTTTGTATAAAAGGAAGTGATGTTTTATGTTCAGTTAATCTGAAGAAGTCAGATGGTTTTACGCTGATGAAAGTACTCATATTAAAGTGTAGTCTGTTCCTGTGAGCTGATCTTCGTGCTTTATTATTTTTTATAAGTTTCATTTGTGTTTTGTGAAATTAGAATGTTAAAATGAAAAACCATCCTAAAATGCTTTGATGTGATTTCTACACTATATGGCTATGCAAGTTACATTCTATGCCTATGTTAATTTAATGAATTAAAACAGTTAAAGTTGGGCAGAATATTTAACAAAAGCACTGAGAAAAATGCACACAAAAAATACATACAAAGACACATATGCGATATAACATATATTAGTCATTAGACTTTCTAGGTATAATAAGCAAAGATCATAAATGACCAAAACTAATATGACTCCAAAGGTAAATTGTCCACTCAATTTGAAAGTAACAGAAATACAAATTGAGACCAATGCATGTTCCAGGGCTAAAATTATTTAATAAACTAGAATATAAAAATAATAAAAGTTGGTGAGTGCTTTCACAACATAAACAGTTGCTTCATCAGACCAATTTAAGACAAGGGTCTATTACCCATAACAAATTTTCTACCAATCATAAATACAAGCAAAAAAACAACATAACCCAATCATGTCACAAAGTTACTGACCAAGATACAGCCATTTAGGCTTTACTTAGTTTAGAGTTGTAGCCAATCATATTTCACAGTTAAAAACATATAATACAGTGACCAAACTAAGCAGACAATGCAAGTTAAAATAATTTAGTTAATAACAATTGCATGTCAACTAGCCTTTGGCTTATCCTCACAATAACAACTCCCTCCTAACATATTTCCACACTGTTTAAGAAACATCTTCTTCTTCTCTTTCGGCTGTTCCCGTTAGGGGTCACCACAGCAGATCATCTGTTTCAATTTCTTCCTGCCCTCTGCATATTGCTCTGTCACACCAACCACCTGCATGTCCTCTCTCACCACATCCATAAACCTTATCTTAGGCCTTCCTTTTTTCCTCTTACCTGGCAGCTCCATCCTTAGCATCCTTTTCCCAATATACCCAGCATCCCTTCTCAGCACATGTCCAAACCAATGCAATCTCGCCTCTCTGACTTTGTCTCCAAACCATCCAACCTGAGCTGACCATCTAATATACTAATTCCTAATCCTGTCCATCCTTGTCACACCCAGTGCAAATCTTAACAACTTTAACTCTGCCACTTCCAGCTCTGACTCCTGCCTTTTTGTCAATGCCAATATTCTCCATCCCATACAACATAGCTGGTCTCACTACCCTCTTGTAGACCTTCCCTTTCACTCTTATTGGTACCTGTCTGTCACAAATCACTCCTGACACTCTTTCCACTCATTCCACCCTGCCTGTATTCTCTTCTTCACTTCTCTTCCACACTCAGCATTACTCTGAACTGTTGATCCCAAGTACTTAAACTCATCTACCTTCGCCAACTCTACTCCCTGCCTCCTCATCATTCCTCTATCCTCCCTCTCATTCACACACACATATTCTGTCTTAGTACTGCTGAACTTCATTCCTCTCATCTCTAGAGCATATCTCCACCTGTCTAGGGTCTCCTCAACCTGGTCCCTACTCTCGCTACAGATCACAATGTCACCTGCAAACATCATAGTCCATGGGGCCTCTTGTCTGTCAACCTGTCCATCACCATTGCAAATAAGGAAGGGCTCAGAGCTGAATCTTGATGTAACCCCACCTCCACCTTAAATGCATCTGTCACTCCCAATGCTGTCTTCACCACTGTCACACCATCCTCATACCTATCCTGTACCACTCCAACATACTTCTCTGCCACTCCTGACTTCCTCATACAATACCACAACTCCTCTCTAGGCCCCCCTATCATATGCTTTCTCCAATTCCACAAAGACACAACTCCTTCTGACCTTCTCTATATGTGTGAACAATACTAAAAATTTAAAACTCAGCTTAGCCTAGAATTCATTGTAAGGAACCTATACAATTGGTTATAATACTACACTAAGTGGAATCTGAGTGGATTTATTACTGTGTTCTAAGCCACTGAATGGTTAACAACTGTGTAGTGTGATTGGTTACAATGTTATATTAAGCCACCTATCATTGGTGGTAATGTCTTATTCTAAGTTTTCTCTGATTGGTTTTAATGTTACATCTAGTGAAATTTGAATGGCCATCAGATGGGTAGTATATGTGTAATATGATTGGTTATAGTGCTTTGTTTTTCCTCCTGTGATTGATGACACTGTCTTATTTAAATGTTTCACTAAAGTGCAATATTAAATCAGTCTGATGAAGCAACTGTTTATGTTGTGAAAGTGCTCACCAACTTTTTATTATTTTTATAGTCTAGTTTATTAAAAGATCATAATGAATGAAAGGTTGGGTCTCAAATGCAAGGGACTGGTTCATTATACAGAAACATGTTCATTAGATTTTAAATCAAACAAATAGCCCTTAAGAGATGTCTTGGAGCATTCTAGGTGGAATGTTCTTGAAGCAATCAAAGCAATAGGTTCCAAAGGCAGCATCACTAATATGTAAAGCACAAATTCCTGATGTCTCCAGATATGAACGTAGAACTACTAGCAGCTCATGGGAAGCCAAGTGCAGTACCCAAGCTGGAAAATGAGGCACAATTATCTCCATCAAAAAGGATGTAAACTGTGTAGTGACAAATATGCCACCAGCAATACTTTGAAATTTATGAGGTCCAAAACATGGAGACAGTACAAATCTTGCAGCACAGGTGCAATGTGCCAAGCAGTTGCCCAGCTAAAGTTTTTCATGCACTGCAGACAATTTATTTCTGTATTGGAGAGCCACACAACAGCATTACAACAGTCAAAGTGGGAAACCTGCCCGTAGCATTTAACTGCAAATAGATCTTCTTCAAGTATTAAATGTCTGATCCTGTAAATATTCTGATGATGGGAACAAAATAACTTTAACATAACTGGCATCTTTTCCTAAATGATGACCAGTTATCAAGGATAATGCGAAGTCTACACACTTCAGAAACTCTGGTCTATTGCTACTATAGAAATTAAGTGGGTGTAAAAGTTTGATTCATTGGTGTAGAGGATGGAGCCCTTCCTGCAGCTCAGGTGACCAAGCTTCAAGGAGCACCCATGAAACTGAAACAGTCTGCCATGGTGGGAGAGGAGTGAATATATATGGCCTGATTACATTTACCAGGAAGAAGTGGAGGGTTATAGACTCTTGGCAAGCACATAAGGAAGCACAATTTCTCTGGTGGAGTCTGGGAAATCAACATCCTCTGTATGAGGGAACAGGTGGGGCTACTTGCTGAAAATATCCTTTGTGGAAGTGAGGGAGAACCAGTAAGGTCAGGGAACTATACACTTCCCTTCCACTCTGTCAGCTGAGCATCTGCAAACTAACTTTAGGACTTAAGAAAAACCCTCAAACCACCACTTCTGGCTCTCTGAATGATGGCCCCTCCCAGTTGACCCTTGCCTCAGTGTTGGGAAACAAACTGGCTGATTGATTTGGAGGGAGCTGATGATCAATTGGTTGTGGTAACAGAATATAAACAAACTCAGAATAAATAGTAGTAGTAGCAAAGCTGTTAAAGGCATCAGAGTGGCTTATACAACAATAGCCTTAAGGTACACCATTAGTAAATTACCTTCAAATCATATACAAGGGATCACAAGCTTGCTATTTGATCTTGAATAGAGAAGAGGCATAGCTGAATGTTGCCGGCATAAACAACAAGATGGTAAACCTCTTCAATTACAATCTCCAAGGAGCAACATAAACATTGTGAAAAGCAAGGAGCCCAAGATTAAATCTCATGTTACTCCACAATCAAGATAAGAATAAGAATTCAGTCCCAAGACTACTCTGTGTATACAATCCAAAAGATAAGAGATGAACCACAAACAGCAATTTAGAAAATACCACAGTAATAATATAAATGGCCTCTCAAGATGCCAAGATTGACAACTTTAGATGCTGCAAAAATATCCATCAGGATCAGTAGAGTAATAAGTCTGGTGACTAGCCAGAGAAGATGGTTCACTTTCATAATGAGGTTGGTCTCAATATTATATTCATAGTGAAAACTTCACTAATAAGCATACAAGAGTTTATCACCTATAATGTAAGCTTCAAGATGAATGTAAATGTCTTTCTCAGTAACCTTACTTTGAAAGTGGGGGTGGGTGGGAATGAGGGTAGGGAAATGGAGTGAGCCCAAGCGTAGTGAAAGGGAAATGAGTGGGAAGAGCCAGGCTCTTGTGTTGTATTCCTAAATAACCAATCAGTAGAATCCTGTAAGTACAAATATCCAAAGTGGATTTCCTATCTTATGATTCTTTCTTTTTTGTTTTAGTGGTCTTTAAGTTTAGCTATTGTGGTAATTTATGCCCAAAATGTAAAACTGGCTGCCAAAACAGCATTTATGTGAGGGAGTATGTCAGGCCAACAGGGGGAGGAAGGGACAAGGGCTTTTGTCCTTGCTTGGTGTGCAAGCCACAGTAAGTTATTTTAGATATTGTAATAACCTTAGCCACAAATAATGAAAGACTATAGGTTCCAAATATGATTTAGAGGGCAGGAGTACATACACTGCCACAGAGAATGCAGAGAGCCTTTGGGTGCAGGTGTAGTTGTTAGTTGCCGGTCCATTAGGGAATTAGTAGCTGGAATGGAACAGAGTGTGAGCAATGGGATTGTCTGGGCTTACTACAATATAAAAAAAAACAGGGAGAAAAAAACAAAATTGGTGGAGGTTAGCAAAAGAGAGCATAGGGAATAAGAACTAGTCTACAGTTGTGAACATTTTACTTCAAAGCATCAAAAATAGCATTAGCAACATGGATAAGCAAGTAGACACATTAAAAGTTAGCAACCAGGTAAAACTGGTGTAGTTTAAGCAGTTCAGTATTAAAACCTTTCAGTCTTAGCAGATAAAATATAGGTACAGGAGTTTAACAGGAAGCATATAAACAAAAAAACAATGCAAATGAATAGGATTTGCACATGTAGCACTTCTAATATGTCTAGGTACTCCTGCAGGTTAACTACAAGCTATGCAGTTCAAAGCAATTTTGAATATTATAACCAACAAGGTATACAATTCCAACAACTCCTTAAAAGAAGGTAAATTCACTAAATATGTAGGACAGCATAAGACATTATAGTAAAAGTTGCAAAACAAATAAAGGCAGCAGTAGGTATAAACATAAATGGATAAATGAATTATAATGCAGTACTATTGAAAACTTACTTTGGCAAGCACATCACACTGGGACAGAAGGGGGTAGACACTACTTCAACTGCTACTTTACAAATGGCACCCAGATAAGAGACTGGTATACATAAGTTCTGGTAAGAGGGGATTGGTCCTTGCAGAGAGGTTACTTGTGTACCCCCGGGAATTTTGAAAACAAAATAGCCAGGCTCTCATGGTTTCTTCCTAAATAACTAATTAGTAGAACCCTATAAATACCAGTATCCAAAGTGGATTTCCTGTCTTATGATTTATTATCTTTCTTTTTGTTTTAGTATTCTTTGTTTATGTTTAGCTTTTGTGGTAATTTATGCCCAACATCTAAAAATGGCTGCCAAGATCGCATTTACGTGGGGAAGAGTGTCAGATCAGCAGGGGGAGGAGACAATGGATTTTGTCTAGGTCTGCAAGCCACAGTAAGTTATTTTAGATGCAATAACCTTAACCATAAATTATGAAAGACTTTAGGTTCCAAATATGATTTGGAAGGGAGGAGTATGTACACTGCTGCAAATAGTGCAGAAAGCCTTTCGGTTCACATATAGTTGGTAGTCGTCAGTCCATTAGGGAATTAGTAGCTGCAGTGGAACCAAGTGTGAGCAATGCGATTCACTTGGCTTAACTGCCACAAATAGTGCAGAAAGCCTTTGGGTTCAGGTGTAATTTGTAGTTGCCAGTCTGTTTGGGAATTAGTAGCTGCAGTGGAACTGAGTGTGAGCAATGTGATCAGGTGAGCTTAACTGCCACAAATAGTGCAGAAAGCCTTTTGGCTCAGGTGTAGTTGGTAGTCATTGGTCTGTTAGAGAATTAGTAACTGCAGTGGAACTGAGTGTGAGCAATGCGATTGTCTGGACTTAACTGCCACAAATAGTGCAGAAAGCCTTTCAGTTCAGTTGTAATTGGTAGTTATCGCTCTGTTAGGGAATTAGAAGCCGCAGTGGAGCAAAGTGTGAGCAATGCAATTGGCTGGGCTAAACTGCTGCAAATAGTGCAGAAAGAATGGGCTTAACTGCCGCAAACAGTGCAGAAAGAGTTTGGGTTCAGGTTTAGTTGGTAAGTCGTCGGTCCGTTAGGGAATTAGTAGCTGCAGTAAAAGAGAGCATGAGCAATGCAATCAGCTGGGCTTATTTGACAAGCACACCACGCTGGGACAGAAGGGGGAAGATGCTGCTTCTACAGCTATTTTACAAAATTAAAGCACTGTAATAATATATTAAAGTACTCCATATTGAAATAGCATTTTGGCATTCTAACTATATGCTGCCAAAATACTGTACAGGCACAGTAACAAATATCTTTATACTATAACAGCCTTTTACTCGCTACACATTTACAATAGCACTGTTTTATGCTGTAATAGCAAAAACCACCATACAGTTAATTCACAAAAACATCCAGCTGTAAAGCTTTCATATTTTGCTCTGGAGGTAATCGAAATGAAAAAATACACACACACACACATACACACACACACACACATACACATTACTAAACATCTGCTGAAAACAGTATTTTATACAGCACTGCTGAATAAAAACATAAGGGTTCATAAGCAGATATAGAACATTTGTTTCCCTTTACAGTGGCAGATTGATTGCTTTCTCTTTACAATGATTGTAAATCATGTACTATTTTTAAATAATTCCAAAAGCAGCATTTCACACTGAAGTACTGAGTTAGGAATACAACTCGACACAACTACATAATACAGGACAGTATTACACATTAATATTAATGATAATTGTATAGGAATTGTATTGTTCTAATACTTTTTTAGACAGCTACCAACTTTATTACAAATTACCATTATCACTGCAGATAGATAGGTTCATATTACGTTATTGAAAGATAACAATCGAACGATCAAAACTTCTAAGATCGCACTACAGTGAGGAAAGGGCAAATATTTCAATCCTCACTGTACTGCGATCCCACAATACGATCTTCGAAATGCTGCCATTTAGAAGTTTTGATTGTTCAATTACATTATCTTTCGATAACATAATAGGAACCCCAGATAGATCTAGGATGCTAGAACTCTATGCTACTGTCATTTATTTAACAACACTCAGTTTTAATAGTGCTTACCTAGGCTGGAAGATCTGTTTTAAGATCTAATTACTTTGCATGGTTCTCACAAAAGAATTCCACGGGTGCAATGCACACAAGCCAACACAAACAGTTATGACAAAAATAAGCTTATATATGGAAAGATATGCAAATATGTGAAATCATAACTGAATTACCACCATTTTCAATAACTACAAAAAATGGACAAAAGCTACCCAAATCTAATACTGACCAATGCTCAAACCAAAATTCTAATGAAAAAAATAAAAAAGTTAGAAAATTGTATTTAAACAAATAGTAAGCACTTTCATCTACTTCCATCTGTATGCATTTTATCAGACCTGATGAAGTCTGCAGAGAAAGCAGATGAAATCAAGTATTCAAAAAGGAAAAGATTTGTTTTGCCATCTACATTTAACACTAATCTTAAAAAGTAGACATAAAGCATGATAAAGATGCAGCAGCATCTGTTATACCTAAACTTGTTTCATGCTTTGTTTCTTAAGAAATTATTACAGAATACTGTCACAAGGCTTAAATTAAACGTGTGTGAGAGGGCTTGGTTGGCAATAGCAATGGATACTCTAATACTAAGAGAAGCAGAGAGAGTTTTCTTTTAGTTGTGGTAAAACTTGAAGGGCACTGTTCTTACAGAAACTGGTTGCAAAACAGTGTTAAACTGGAAACAAATAATGATTTTGAACCAAAATGTATTGCAGGATTTAAAATCAACTGAATTGCTTGCTTTGCCCAAGGAAGTGTTATGTGAGAAAATGAAAGGTTTAAGCTTGTCTGATGGTCACATTTACCATTTTGTTGAGTCCATGGATGGCATCTAAATTTTGTAAAGTATGTTACACTTTCCAATGAAATAAGGAATGAATGAATGAACAAACCGCATGAAAAAAGGCATCATCAGTCCTATGAATAGTAGTAAATTAGCAAATCTGATTATCCCTTTTTACAACAGGAACAATGTCTTACTGTATCTCCAGTTACTATAAACTGGCCATAAATCAGGGTTGTAAGTAGTGAGACTTATGCTCTCGAATGGAAGAACTGATTGTCATGACAACTGGTGAAACTGTGTTTCTAAAACAGATACTGAAAATTTGTTCTTTAATAATCAACTCATACTGAACCCTAAAAAGACTAAACTTGTTCTTCTCCTCCCTAAATCACTCTTCCATCACAAGGCCACATTTACCATAACATATCTTAACACAACCATTAAAGTCTAAACCTACACTAAGCTTCTTGGTGTCATCATAGATGACCAACTTAAATTTGACCTACATGTGTTCCAGTGCATGAAGACAACCCATCAAAAATTAGGCTTACTATGCAGAACTAAAAAGTTCCTATCAAATGAATCTAGACTGACACTCGCCCACACTTATCTCCTCCTTAATCTCTTCTATAGTTAAATAAATCTTAACTAGTTTACAATCCAATCTCCTCTCTAAACTAGAAACCACATATAATAAAGCAGCCAGATTCACTTCTAACCAGACACATAAATCTCATTGCTGTCTTGTTCTTAAGATGCTAAACTGGTTAGAATTTTCTCACCATCTCCTTCTTTCTCAACTTACTATCATCCATTCCATCCTATACAAACCTTTCTCCTGCCCTGACATCTCATCTTTACTCTCCCTCTGTACATTTATCCAGAACTCTTAAGAGCTCCACTCAATATCACCTAGAAATATATAAGCCCAAAGGATCTTGTGGACAAAAACTGCATAGCTACTTACCAGCTCTACCATGGAACCATATCCCCTTGTCTCTAAGACAAATAAACCAGACTCAAGAATTCAAGAAAGCTCTAAAATGTCACCTAAATACTACCTGGACTTGTCACTGTAAAAATCCTCCCTGAATCTCTCTTCCCTCCACATACCCTTTTCCTTCATCTCTCCAATTTTTTCATCTATATACTCTCACAGGTACTTCATCTTCTCCCATTTAGATCAACTTACACCTTGTTTTGCTCATCTGTCCTCTGGACCTAACCTTCCCTCTCACGTAATTTTTCCCTTCCTTACTGACCACTCACTATTTAATTACTCCTTCTATCTTACTTCTCTTAACCTTCAACCTTAACTGCAGTCTCTCTCTTTGCTAACTCTCTTTTACTTACAGGCTTGCTTCCCTGTACTCTTTTGCAACAATGTACCTTACTCTTTTATAAATTTCCTATTCTTAAATCATGTTGCATAGTTAGTAAGTATTTTGTTCTGTGTAATACTACTCAAATGTTAACTCTGTAAATAGTCATGTGTCATAATGTTTTATATCTGTAATGTTTGAATTTTATAGTTTTGTATTTTTCTGCAGAGCTTTGCTCCCCAGGTCTCTGATGAAAAAGGGCTTTAGCTCAGTCAGACTTTCTCGGTCAACAAATGTCACATAAATAAAAATAAAATATTACTTAATGATTCTAAAATGTGATGATTAATGCAAATAAATGCTGGCGTATGTATGACATTACTGTTCAGCGCAGAGATGAGTGACATCCATTTTCAAAGAATATAAAAAGGTACTCCAAGCTTTAAATGCAATTATGAACAGGAATGTTTTACTTATTACTGGTCAGATATAAACTGAGCTTCTCAGAAACAGAAGGGCTGAAACAATTGCTGAACTGTGGGCTGAGAATTAAACATTCAAAATGAGTTTGGTAAATGATGTATGGAATACATGTGGCACATGCTAGAAATGAAAACGATATACCCCCATGAAAGAGAAAGTGAGGCCATTCACAATATGACCTCTCCCAACACATATGAAACAGGTAAAGGGGCTTCATGCCAAACCAAAGAACACTAAACACTCCTCTGTATTTGTTGCTCAGAGGAAGTGTGTTTTAGTAGAATACATTTCTAAATATTCCCTCAGTACTATCTCCTCTTACACACAGCCATAATCTTCCTTCATAGAGCAGAGCCTGTGGTCACCACATCTGATTTTGATATTGCAGGAACTCTGCCACAGGGCCCTACACTTAGAAGTTTACTGAGAATTTTGTCAGAGTTTAATCGCCTGTGGTTACTGTATCTGACCCCAAATATTGCAGGAGCTCTGCCACAAGGCTGTACACCTACAAGTTTACTTACGAATTTTCAGTGTTTAATGTAAGCATATTTATCATTACTTTTAAATTTATTTTCCTATTTTAATTGTGTGCTTTTTGTAATTTCTTGTGTTTCTAAACAAGTCTACCTTTGTACTTTTTTATTCATATTACTGTTTTTATGTGTTGAATTATTGTTTATTGCTTGTATTGGAGCTTTTCTCCCCGGGCCTCTATTGAAAACGGATACATGTCCAGCTAGACTAGCCCAGTCAACAAATGTAAAATAAAATAAAATAAAATAAAATAAATAAATAAATCATGAAGAACCTTGCTGCATATTAACTTACTTTAGCTAAACACATGCCTGCTCTGTGACTGGAAGTCTCTGTGTAATAGTTCATGCACTCTAAGGACCTCTTACTAAGTTGCCCACTGTCCCCTTTTGCTTGACCAGTAGACTTTTCTGCATATGCCAGTTATTTAGTCTGAGGAAATGACAGAAACCTGTTTTACTTGCATCTCTTTGTTAACTGTTTTATTCTGGCTATAAATTCTGATTGCTCTCAGTAAACTGACTGGGTAGGATCTTCACTGTAGTAGAATGAATTGCTAAATATCCCCTCGGTGTTGTCTTTTCTTACACTCAGTCACTACCTTCCTTCACAGAGCAGGTATGTGTCATATGCTATAACATTTCCAGAGTATTTGTTCTAAGACTGTGTGTAACAGTGAGAAGACTTTGGCAGTGTATTATATTTGTAACACTTTCATTCAGATTGGATATGCTTTATGTATGCTGAACATGTTTCCTTTTAACACATATATATGTAATGGGAGTTGCTGGTGTTCTCATACATATTGCACTGTTTTGATGTACTGGTTAATCCAATGCATGTTTTGTAAATGATGGTGTTATATTGTGCTTATCAGTGTAGGTCCATGTTCTGATAATTACTTGATACAGCTGGATATTTACACTTGCATTACTGTGGTTCTCTTATCAGTATGCTTCCTGCTAAAAGTACTTTGAGCTTACATTTGTACACTTTCTTATCACTGTACTCTTCGGTTTCCCCTGTATTCTCATGCTCTGATTTACTGTGGTCCTTCCTCAATCTCTTTTTTGTATAAGTACCAACTTTATTGCCTGGATATAATGTTATAGCTTAGTAGTGTTTTTTTTTTTCTTTCTTTTATTTCAGAGCTTGCTGTCACTACATCGGACCTTGATATTGAAGCAGCTCTGCCACAAGGTCCTTCACCTACAAGTTTACTGAGAATTTTGTCAGAGTTTAATGTAAGCATATTTATCATGAAGAACCTTGCTGCATATTAACTTTAATCAGTTAATACATGCCTGTTCTGTGACTGAAAGTCTCTCTGAAATAGTTTGTGCACTCTGAGGAACTCTTACCAAGTTGCCCACTGTCACCTTTTGCTTGACCAGTAGACTTTTCTGCATATGCCAGTTATTTAGCATCAGGAAATGACAGAAACCTGTTTTACTTGATCACTTTGTTAACCGATTTGTTCTGGTGATAAACTGATTGTTCTCAGTTATAAACTGACCTGAGGGTGGGAAGCCTGCTCTGCTTCACTTCGCTCCCTTACTCCCAATTTCCACCCACCCCTTCTTACTCTAATATTAGACTTCCTACATACACATTTCACTTGTGACTCTTATTTCCAAATGACATTACTACTTCTATACATACACTTTTTCTTATTTCCTACCTCCCTATCTTTATTTACTTTTTAGCCCCATTCCCAACTATCTTTCTCCTTCCCATAATGTTTGCACTATATCCATTTATAATCACACTTCCTAATAGTACATATCTATTCCACATTGTATCTTTTTCTTTTCCCAAACAAACCCTCATTTCTTCTTATTTTGACTACATTACTATACTTTAGTATTTAATACCCCTCTACTCCTTACATTCCAGAGAAGATACCAGGACAACCTACTTCTCTTCCTTATAGAAAATACTTCTGTCCTTACATATCCTCTTCCAGCCTTCAGAATCCATCATCACTGAATCTCCTACTGTCCTGCAACTCTGTTCCCCGTTTCATCGATACTTCCCCACTTTCTGACATCTATAAAATAGACTCCTGTACTTAATTATGCTACTCTTCAGCTTACCCTCTATTTGTCTCCTCCTTCTGTGCTATCTTTCATCCTACTCAATTATATATCGCAACATCTCTGCAACTCCTTCCCAACTGCGTATCCATACTTCCTCTGTACACTCTCCATACATTGCACAAAACCTATTTAATATTGCCCCTCACCTTTGTTCAAAGGCTGATTATTTGCAATTAATCTCAAACCAAAACAAAAGTGCAAGTATCATCTCCAAATTAACAAGTATGCATAGTTCCCCAGTATACTAAAATCCTTCTTGGAGGAACTACACACCCTAATCCTGGCCCCACCTATCACAATGAACACAAAGAGAATTCTCCCCTACACACTTCTGTAACTCAACAGTAGCCAGTCCCTCACCCTGGTGATTGAATCTTTGCTGCAATAAATGTGAAAAGCATAAGAAATAAAACTACTGAACTGCATTCCTGGCAACAATACAGCTATACTGAAAGATATCTTACATTGGATATCCATGAAATTTCCACAGGAAAAAATACTGTTAGGTGATGTGAATGTCAACTGGTTGGACATAAACTCTAACTCCCCTACCTTTAGCATGGTTATATGGTTTCACACAATTAATAGCCCCACACATTGTAGCAAAACATCAAATTCTGTATTAGACTGGATCCTAGTATCATACTCTACCAAATACTGCATCAACAGGTACAATGTCAGAATCTGTTACAAAAGTAGAACAAACACAGGAACCACTGTGGGTTCAGGTTCTGAGGAAGTCCTTGTAAGGAGGAGGAAAGAGCTCAACATTGTGAATAAAGTGTGGATTTTTCCAGTTGTGTTGAGTCCTGGTTTGTGGTACAATGTCAGACTCTCTCAGTGATCATCTCCCAATCTGTACAACTAGGATATATTACTGTGCGTCAAAATTAATAACTGATAAAGTTCTACCACAAGAACACAGGGTACTGAGAGAAAGGAAGGGGATAAACTGAATACCATCATGTAAGTATCAAATAGAGAAAACTATAAAGCAATTAAGACAAGAAGTATCACTGTTAGAAGAGTGTAGAAGAGGGAACAGATCAACAAAAATACCTAGAAAGATAAAACTGATAAAAACAATGTGCAGTATTAGAACAGATCAGGATCCATCATGCACTATGGCAAATAAACTAAAAATCTCAGCACAGGCAGAAAAATTTAGAATATACGCAGATAAATATAAATGACCCAAAACGTTTTACAGAGAATTGGGAAACAAGGTAAAAGGAATTGAAAGAATGCCAAAAAAAGAATACATACATACATTTTGGAGAAATATCTATGAAGATCCTGCGGAACATAAGATGCTAAATGGATAGAAGTAGTAAAAGAAAGAATAAAAAATTTAAAGATACAGGATATGAAATGGGGATGAAGTAACAGCCAGAGAGATTAAAACAAAGTTAAGAAAAGCCTCTAATTGGAAAGCCCCAGGAGCAGATGCAGTACCTAACTTTCGTTTAACAATATTAACATATTTGCACCAAGATTTAGCCATGAATAAGAACCATTTATATGCACACTCTGAACAGACACCAACCTGGCTAACAACAGGAAAAACAATGCTCCTACATAAGAGTGAACCTGCAA
Source organism: Protopterus annectens (assembly GCF_019279795.1). Classification (NCBI taxonomy): domain Eukaryota; kingdom Metazoa; phylum Chordata; order Ceratodontiformes; family Protopteridae; genus Protopterus; species Protopterus annectens. Next base: position 613,308,674 of record NC_056750.1, on the reverse strand, counting down.
GCTACCCTAAAAATTGTAGATCAATAACATAAAGATGTATAAATTACACACTGGAATTGATGCCAATAGTGTTTATAGTAATTTAGAAGAAAACTCTATTATGGCACTAGAACAAAAGGCCAATAAAAGAAAGTTGTACAGAACAAAGGATCATTAGTTGTTAAGTAAAGTCATAGTGGAGAACTGTAAAAAGGGAATGAATCTAAGTATGGCATGGATACACTACAAAAAAGCATTTGACAATATCCCACATTCATGGATAAAAGAATGCTTAAAAATGTATAAGATACACCCTACACTGATCGACTACATTATAGTGACCATGAAACAGTGGCAGACCACTTTGCAATTAAGCCATGATAACGGACAAATTATCATTCCAGGGATAAAAATTCAATAGAGGATATTCCAGGGTGACACTGCTTCTATTATATCTGGCCCTTAACCCATTAAACTGTCTACTTAACAGCTTAGGAGCCTTAGGTCACAGCTATAATTTGGCTCCTAGAAAACAACAAAGTGTAAAAACTTCTCATCTTCTCTTTGTCAATGATTTAAAAGTGTATAGCTCATCAGCTGAGGAATTGAAAGCACAACTGCAAGTTGTCAACAATTTTTTAGATGATATAAGGATATCATTTTGGTCTTGATAAATGTGCAAAAGGAACCTTTAAAGCAGGAAAAGTGCAGCACCAGGAAAACATCAGTTTGGGACAAGAATGTGATATAAAAGAACTTGAACAAGATGGAGTGTATAAATACTTGGGAATTGATGAAGGATCAACAATAAAACATGAACAAATGCAAATAAAACTTAGGAATACTTTACAAGGTTTAAATTAATCCTGAAAACAGCGTTGACATCTAGTAAAAAAATTCAAGCTATAAACCAATTTGCTATTCCTGTCTTAATTTACAGTTTTAGAGAGATTGACTGGCCCCAAAATGTGGTGTATAGATTAGACAGGAAAACAAGAAGGATGCTTCATGTTCACCAAATGATTTATAAAAATAAGTGCGTACCAAAATTATTTATTCCCCATTCCGAAGGAGGGATGGACCTCCTTGAAATTGACTACATATATAATATTTGCAATTGTGGGACTGTACACATCTGCTGACCTCACAAGACCCAAACTTAGTGAAAGTTTTGAAACATGAGGAAAATAAATCTAAGATGAGTTCTCTGTTTAATCTATCAGAAGCATATTGGCATCAAGCAGAAATGGAAATCAAACCAGAAGTAGATAAAAATCAGGCAGCAACTGAATGCACCAAAAAAGCAAAAGAAAGACAATAATGTGAAGGACCAGATGAAAAGACAAGAAATGTGGAAAATGCATAAATATAGTGCAAGTACAGAAAACTTCTGGAAAAACCTCATGTTGATCAGGGTCAAATGCAGGAAAGGTTAAGGAGAGGCAAATTCAAACCAAGAGATGAAAGGTTAATATTGGCGGCACAAGATATTGGGCTACATACACGCTGGTTTACAAAGTCCATTAAATATGTGGGAGAAACAGACAAATGTAGATTTTGTAAAACAGAATTGGAAACAGTCGCACACCTCGTTGCTGGTTGTGACATTATAATGGCAGAAGGACTGTATACTGAAAGGCATAAAAATGTGGCAAGACTGTTGCACTGGGGATTGTGTAAACATTATGATACTGAAGTGGCTGAAAAACACTGGAAACATCAGCCACAAAGCATCATAAAAATTATGAAGTCTACATCATGTTGATCAGGGTCAAATGCAGGAAAGGTTAAGGAGAGGCGAATTCAAATGAAGAGATGAAAGGTTAATATTGGTGGCACAAGATAGTGGGCTACATACACGCTGGTTTACAAAGTCCATTGAACATGTGGGAGAAACAGACAAATGTAGATTTTGTAAAACAGAATTGGAAACAGTCGCACACCTCGTTGCTGGTTGTGACATTATAATGGCAGAAGGACTGTATACTGAAAGGCATAAAAATGTGGCAAGACTGTTGCACTGGGGATTGTGTAAACATTATGATATTGAAGTGGCTGAAAAACACTGGAAACATCAGCCACAAAGCATCATAAAAATTATGAAGTCTACATCACATGGGATCACACATTACCAACAGTTCAAAAGATAGATGCTAGAAATCCAGATATAGTGGTCCATGTAAAGAAGACAAAAGTAGCATTGATCATTGAAATTGCCACATGCTGTAACTACTGTGTCTGTCTGTATTTAAGACATTAAGTCATAAAACATCAGGATTTGCAGGAAGAAATTAGAGCAATGTGGAAGAAAAATACCCAGACAGTTCCAATAGTAGTAGGAGCAAAGGGTCTTATAAAAAAGAATCTACAATCATATTTAGAGATGTTAATAACACATGTAACCATATAAATTGCAGGAGTCATTACTGCGCTGACATTAAAGATTGAAACAATACTAATTTCATGAACTTTAATCGTACTTTGACTTAGGAATGGGGACTATTTCTGTCATGGTATTAGAAACCCAAAAGACTTGGAGAAATAAAAAAAAAAATAGACATCTGACAGCATGTTTATAAAACAATGTGTAACCTTTCCAAGTTTAACCAAGAAATGTTCATTACTACACTATCATCTATTAACCGGAACTTCCTAAAAATCCTCCCCTTAGACAATGCTGTAGTTGCATTCAGTACAACTGTTCTAGATATCCTAAATGGCCTTGCATCTCCTCGAAGGAAAAGACAAAAAACAAATAATGCAATTTGGCTGTCCAAGAGTAGAATACTGATGCAGGATAGGGAAAAGGCATGTAAAGAATGACAAGAATTTAAAACATTACGATATCTGTAAAACGTCAGAATGTGAAACAATCACACAAAGTAAATACATGAAGACAAAAAAGCTATACTATCACAACTTTCAAAATAATATTAAAACACAACACTAAAAATCTTTGGACATCCATTAAAGAAATCTTGTATCCCAGCAAAAAATGTAACCAAAACTCCTCTCCGGATAACTCACCACTCAAAACTGCAATACAGTTCCACTCTTTTTTTATGGATAGTAATAGCATCTTTAACCAAGGATTCCTCAACATCTAATGCCAGCCCTGCCCAGTAGCCACATATTAACCACATCCACTTTCACCTTCAAACCTGCACCCACATCCTATATAAAACTACTCAAACAAACTGTGCTCTTCTTCATCTGATGACCTTCCAAGCGAGTGCCTAAAAATAGCAGCCAATATTATTGCCTCTCCTGTCTCCATCCTTATAAATAGGTCAATCCAGGAATCCCACATTCCCTCTGGAAAAAGACACACATTATCCCTCTGCACAAAGAAGGAAATTCAACAGACAATAATTACTTTAGACCTATAGCAATCTTATCACCCTCACCAAAATAAAAATGTATTCAAAAAAATTGGTACACTATCTCCTGCAAAAAGAACTTCTATCCCCTACACAACATGGCTTCCATCCATCCCACTGTACTAGCACTGCCATTCTAACCAATATAGATACCGTCAATAAAGCTAAAGATAATGGCAAATTAATCTTTTCCTTATTTCCAGACTTGTCTAAAGCTTTTGACACAGTTTGTCACAGCAAACTTCTACTTCAAATGTCCTCACTAGATGTGTCTCAGCCCACCCTTCTGTGGTTCAAATGCTACCTGTCTAATTGGTATCAAAAAGTAAAATGGCACACCATGCTTGCTTCCCAGTCGTGTGTCACAATGCTCTATCTTCTGTTCCCTCCTCCTTAACATTTTCATCAACACCCTCTATACATCCGCACAAAAGACCACCCTAATACAACACACAGATGATTCCACTCTCATTTGCACATTTGATGACATGGTACACCTCCAAAAAAATTACTCAGGAAGCTTTAACAGTCACTGAAACATGGCTTTGTAACACAACTTATCCTCAACCCAAAAAAGACCAAACTATTACTTTTTTACCACAAATCCCTCTTTCATTTAATGTCCTCTCTCTTGATAATACAACCACTGAAGTCACTTCTCATAGGAAACTATTAGGGGGTGATAGTGGATGATAATCATAAATTCAACCTCCACATACAAAACTGCATAAGAAAAACTCATAAAAAAACTAGGGATGCTTTACAGAGCCAAAATCTTTCTCACAGATATAACTAAAACTATACTTGCCACTACTTACTTCCTACCCACTCTTCTTTATGGTGCTCCCATCCTTGCTAACCTCCATGCTTTTTACAAAAAATAAAACTTGAATAATGCTATAACAACTTTGCTAAATTTGGAACACATATCCCTTTCAGAACTCACCATTGTATAACACTGAAAAGCCTAACCTGGTTAGAACTGCCACATCAGCTAACAGATACACAACCTCTTACCACCTATAAAATTATCCAACATCCATCTGCTTGTCCAGCACAAAAAAAAATATACACAACTATATTCCTAGTCGGTCATTGTGATCCTGTGACCAAAAACTCCTGTCCATCTACAAATCTACCAGATCTGCTAGGCATTATCTGTACTCGTACAACATTGCTAAAGCCAGGAACTCCTTACCGGTTTCCATCAGGTCTATACCCTTCCTCTCATCTTTCAAAAGCACTCAAAAACTTCCTAGCTAAAACCTGGCTCTGTTCTTGCTCAAAACCAGGATAAACTGTATCCCTAAATGTGAACAAGTACCTTTTCATTCCTTGTACCTCATTACTTTAAATATACCATAAGCCTGTTTTCCCTCATTACATATTGCAATTCCTATTTGTATTACACTAACTTACCTTTAATTTCTGTACCAGCTGTCTAAAATTTCTCTAAATATTAAATTATTGCCATATACCTTGTATCAATTTTTAAACAGTGTTTTTATATTATGTCTAAATTGTTATAATTATTTAAACTTCAGATGTTTTATTTTTGAAGATTGTGAAATAATTTTTCTTAAAATGTTTTGTAATAACTTGGAGCTTTTCTCTCCACACCTCTGCTGAAAACAGGCTTCTACCCAGTCGGACTTTCCTAGTAATAAAATGTTGATAAATGAATAAATAGTAATGGAAATTTCTTGGGGAAAATGCTTTCAGAAAATTTAAGGAAATGCTGTCATGTGATAATGTGTCAGTATACTATGACGAGGCACTGTGAGTTGGAATTGTTTGTGATTCCCCAGCTTGTGACATACATGGAACATTTCAAACCATCATTCCTTCAACCGATTAAAGACCAGTTATATGCAATTCAAAAACCCATTCTGTTGCTCAGAGAAAATATTTTCAGACTGAGAAAGAAACATTTAGTATGATTTCTGAAGTAAAGAAATTCCATCAGTACCCCTAGGATAACAAAAAAATCCAGATGATTACTGATAATAAATCATCATTAACATTGGTGAGCATAAAAGTTAACTTACAATGGCAACTGCAGGAACCATAAGTTTAGCATTGTCAACTTATTTCTGTAAGACTCATGCTAATGTGGATAACAAAGTTAGTTTGACAGCATGTGAGAATAGAACTGACTTGGAAATTTCCAATTAATGAACCTTATGATGAAAGGCTAGCCTGCTACAATGGATGAGAGTTTGAAAATGTTTAGTTGGGAAAAGGTTGTGTACTGTGGGGGACTGGAGTAATCATTCTATAGAAACAGATAAAAGGTGTTTTGGTAGACCTGCAAAGTAGGTCACCATGGCACAATTACAATAAATATACTAGCTAGAAAGGTAAAATGTTAGAACAAATCAAAGCTATGGGGTAAGAATGTGTACTATATCAGAACATACAATTTTCAGTTGAATGATAGAGAAAGTTGCATATGATTTCACCAAGTCATCAATGAACAGCATATTCATGACTAGAATCATAGGAAGTTCGTAAGCTAATGGCCTTAGGGTCCTTACATGCCTAGCCAAGTTCTACCCTTATTTCCACAATCAGCACCTAATGGCCGTCATCCAGACTGCGTTTGAAGATGGCCAATGATTGATGTGCCTGTACATTCAAAATGGATAGAAGCCATAAACTACTCACTTCCTGTGCTTTTTCTGAATATATTCTCACTAGCTATGATATAGTTCACTTCATAAGAATGCTACTATCTGGTTAAGCAAAACAGAATAATCATTTCACTAGCACACAGGGGCATTCAGCAGCAAATGGTTTATATAGAAATTCAGTGCAAACCTTTGAGATGGGTATGCAGAAATATTAGGAAAGACAATGAGGACAACATCTATCATTCTGTTACAACAGTGAAGAACTCCAAATTGTACTAAAGGACAGTGGCATGCAAGATTATTCACGAAGACATGGAAGAATAATTGATCTGCTGAAAGTAAGCTTAAGTGGAACTATTATAAAGACAAAGTACTCAAATCATATAAAATAAGCAAGGCACAGATCAGTCAAGGATAAGGATTCATGATTCTCCCTTAGATTCCATTGGAAGAGGACCTAAACATCACCTCAACTGTGACCATGTCAGAAATGCTGCTGACTTTCTCAGAAAACTTGAAACCTTATGGCAGCATTTTCCATTGCTGTGATTTAAAAAAAAGGCTATACATACACCTACACATGGTCACAGTGCTGCATGGCTAAGATGATGTGAATGAACTTAAAAAAAATGCTACCAGCCTCCTGCTCTCCAGCTTAATTACTTTAGTCTCTCTAGCCGATGTCTTTGATGGTTCACACTATTTGTGCATGCACTGTTCCACATGCCTGGATATGCCAATTCTTTTGGTTTGTTGTGAATGTCTCCACAAATATCTATCGTCAGCTGACTCTTGGTCAGCGGTGCAGCTCCAACAATCACATTCTCTATTCCATTAAAAGCACGGTTTCATATTTTCCTAATGTGGGAGCATTAGGCCATCACACTTGCCTGCCATCTACATTGTTTGAGACATGGCAGCTATTGAATGTGTGTGAAAACATTGCATAGTCACTTACCTTCCCTAGCTGCAGACTCATCTTTCATGTCAACTAGCCCATGTGTGTGCATGACTGACACACTCACTTATTACACAAAATCCAAGTCTGCATATTTATCTGGCTTATGATTTAGGTCTGTACACACAGGACATGTTTATATGAATTATACACAGACATCCACATGTGACAGGGCTGGTATGCAATTGCTAGTAAGAGTTATTACATTTCCCAGTGATGATAGGTTGACGGAGTATACATGCACATTAGTGACCATTTAAATCTCATCTGTATACTAGTGCACTATGGGAATACTACAGTAAGCATTTACTGCCAGACAACAGACCGAAAGCAATAGTTTTTTGGACAAATAAACACTCATATGTTCTTATGGTTACAAATGTTTACCAGTGTTAGGCAAAAGATTTATCCAACAACTGGGTTGTTAGTGTAAATAAAGTAAATTTGTTAGTGCATGAAACAGAGGTGTTATTGAATGCTATTCATGCAGATGGCACTATTAATAGTTAAAGAAGGTGATCAGCAGCTGTGTTGGGGAGATGGGGAGAAGCAGTAATTGGCATAAATGCTGCTGGTGGGCAGGAGTGCCTTGGCTAAGAATGCCAGTTAAGAGCAAATGACAAAGGAATGGACCAAACATAGTAAAGCCCAGTATATGCAGATCCATCAGAAGAATGAGAGGCCACTACTATCAAGGATACATAGTGCTTTTGTCCCAGAGTTCTCCGTCTCGGACATTCTTGTAGTACGGCTGATGATGTGCCGAGGAGGCCAGGTTTTCTTTTTTTAGTTAATTCATAAGTAGAAATATTACTGTAATGGTCACTGTATATAACAGATGCTGACTCTGATGTGCAAACCTCAACTGTGCAGAAACAAGTTTATAGGCTGCCTTTAGCAAGCAGCAAAAGGCAACCACCACAGCCATACAATATTGTAAACCTTTATCTTTTGGGGGAGGGACTCCTGCATGGCTGACTACTGGTGCTTCTTTCAAGTTCCACTGCAGCGTTGTGTGTTGTCACTTGGCAGTCTCTGTTATATACCAGGCAAATTATGTCACTGTTGCAGTCATCATGACAGAGTCCACTGAAGACCATCAGGCTGTAGATGATCATGGTCACAGTGGCAGTGGGTTGCAGGATGGGCCAGTTAAACTGTAACCACAGACAGTAGGTGGGTCACAGGTGAGTGGGAAACTGTATACCGTGCATATGGAGGACACTGCTTTTCTACTTAGGGCTCCTTTAATCAGTGTGTCAGAGGTAAGCAAATACCAAATTACAGTAGCTCATGATCTGAGGCCAACCATGCTGATATTTATAATATGTAACAGGTGCACATACCCCACCTATATCTCAGTTTTTTCGGGCCATCACAACACTCAGCATCGTACATGTTGTTGCAACTGCTGCCCTTTGACAACAGAAGATTTGCAATGTTGTACAACAGATACAAAGGCTGAAACAACAAAAGCAATGCAGGCTGTCAACCATTTTATTTGTCTTGTTTCTACAATAATACAATATGAGAACACAGAAGCAGGATGCCATTGGAGCTTATCATGATGTTGCCATTCTACTAACAAAACACTATCCTTATAAGGCTGTGCTGTAAGGTTCACATACTGTATTCACTGTGATCTTGTGAAGCTACAGGCATCTATGCTGTAAAATGTCTGGGCTCTTGCATGACTGCTGCTTAAATTTGTACTGCACATGCTTACAGAGAGAGGATCAGTCCTCTCTCCCTCCAACAGAGGGGGAAACCTAGAAGAATTTAATGTGTGGGAGTACAGCGAACATACCAGCAAGCTAAGTATGGCCAGTGTGACAAAGAGGACTACTCTTACTGGTACCGGTAGTACTAAGGGAACTGTCCAGCTGTGGGGCTTCTCTATGGTCTGCTTACTCTATATGGCTGTCCACTGCCTGTGAACTAATGATGTAACAATGCTGATCCTTTACCTTACATATTTTTGTAAGTAACCATTCATGCATTAAGTTGCCTCTCATATCTGTATGCATACACCTTCCATAAAATGCTTATCTGGGCCTTGCCTAATTTTACTGTTTTATTCCAAGCTGTATGCTCCTACCAAAATATTTGCTGGATGACTGCAACTTTTATCATATGTGCTTGTCTTTGTCAAGGTTGTATGTCTAAGATTACTTGGAGGTGGTGAGACAACCTGCTCAAAATTAGGATAACTCTAGTTCTTTGCTGCAGGGTGTGGTGTGAGCATACCTCTCAATCTCTTAGGGCAAGAAATTTTAGACAAAGCCAAAAATAACGGGGGAGCAAAGGCCCAGGATCAGGGACAGAAGTTAAATATTGCTCTTCTAAACTTAGAAAGTTGATAGAACAACAGGTTTTGCATAGCGATGGATTTTCCAAAGGATAAAACGTCTGAAACTCAAATGTCTGCTATAATTTAGTGACTTCAATCCTCAAGGATTTGCAAGGAAACCATAAGTTTTATGAGGAGCAGACCAAAAATGAGAGACAAAAATCTTGACAGTTGGCAGGCATGGCATAAGAGCAGTATCAGTAAGTTGTGAAATCTGCAACATGCTTGGACTGTGTTGTCGGGTTGCACTAAAATTTCATTATGTTGACAAATGAGTTCGGTTTTATTCCTGATCCAACTGTGAGATCTAATGCACGCATCCACATCTGGGGTTTAACATGAATGTACTGAAGTGAGCAGCCATTCATCCAAAGAATATATGGCATCTCCTGGAAGAGCTATGAGGAATCAGACTATTGGCAAAGATACGACATAATGCAGTACTAGAGTGCCTTACCTTTGCTCGTCTTCCACCTGGATGATGCACATATACATTAATGACCCAGCTTTATGGACACATACCACCTGACAACAGAAATGAATGAAATCCATGCCAGATAATGCATGAAGGCACATCATAAGTGGTTTTCTTCTGGAACTCAGAGTATATGGTATACAGTGCCCCAGTATTTTTGTCAGGTGAGACACTGGGTGGAATCAATGCATGACCAGCACCCATTTTGTTTGCAGTATCTACATATACATCCCTGCATTCAGCATCAGAGTATAAAACAACTGCTGTAGGATTTAGCTAGGGGATGCCTGTAACATTACAGCAATATCTTCAGAAAGCCTCTGAAATGTTGCAGTGACCAGGGCACGTAACACTAACTTTCTTCCCATTATTTCAGAAATGATCAACTAGCTCATGTCTGAAGAGTGTTATATATGTCAATAGGTCCAATAAAGCAAAGCAGATCCACAACCTGGAAGCTGGCTCTGGAAGCCCAGAATGAAAAGTTAAAATATGACAATGCTGTGCTATCTTCTCTCCCAACAGATGAGGAAACACAGTATTGTGCGACCACTAGAACGTTTATTAGAAACAATAGTGCATAAAACTGCTTAATACAAAGTTATCTTGTGAGTTAAGCGCTTTCACCTATATATCATAGGCTTCTTCAGAACTCATTCACATAATTAATACGCCATTTTAAATAAACTTTTTGGCGCGAATCTAGTCTGACAGAACTAGTGTTTAAAGTGCCACTGTGCCTGTTAATTCATATGAATTGCAAATAAAGCGCTTAACTCACAAGATAACTTTGTATTAAGCAGTTTTATGCACTATTGTTTCTAATAAACGTTCTAGTGGTCGCACAATACTGTGTTTCCTCATCTGTTGGGAGAGAAGATAGCACAGCATTGTCATATTTTAGCAGTTTTTTCCTCGCAACGTTTTTTGTTCCGTAGTTGTCATGGAGGGGAAAACAGTGTTACCGACCACACAGGACGAGACACCTAGTGGATCCAACGATGGTACCCGTGCTGGGGAGTTGGCGGAGATCAGAGGTGAATTGAAACAATTAGCGCAAATGCTAACCTCCTTTATGTTTAAAGTAGAGCGTGATTTTAAGTCTCTTGGTTCCAACTATGTTCGTGACTGTAACATTGTTCACAACCAGAGCAAAGATACTAGCAAAGGCATTAAGGAGCAAACAGCTTTACACTTTAAGGACACGGCCAAATTGTGTCCTATCAGTTCCAGTAAGCAAAATGACTGTATGCTTAAGAGCAATGCTAGTGTCCGTTCCAGTCTTGAGACGCAGCTTGGTGAATGCGAAGCGGCTCACAAACGGAACACTACCAACGGTTCAATTAGCCGGCTCAATTCTACACCGGAAAATCTGTCCGATGGAATAATATCCACTAAGCATAAAAACTTTTCAGGAGACAGTGCCGACATCGATTTACCAGCTGGTCAGTGCACAAAACATATTATGGAAAGCAACAGAATGGACACTACAGGATTTACTTTTGATTTTTCTATCTACGATTTTGAAGAGGACGATGACTTTATGGTGCGTACTGGGACCAAACACAAGCGTGTCAAGCCTGTAAAGACCTACGCTCATTCAGTGGGTGCTTTTAAGGCTAATAAAGGTACTGAATTCAAATCTAGTATGCAACATAAGTCTAAGGAGGATAATAGTAATAACTGTAATTTGAACAACTTTTTAAGCAGTGAATGCAATTTTGATGATTACAACAAAGGGAAGGAAAGGTTCCCCACCAACAAAGGTGTTAATAACTTAGCTTTGAAGGACAAAATTTACAAGTTGGGTGATACAATGTGCAAACTGGACAATATAAAAATTGAAAATGCTTACTTACACAAATGTTTAGTTTTAAAGGTAGTCCCAATGGGACTACGTTTTTTTAAAGTACCATTAGGTATTGACATCAATGAAACTGTTATGAAAGATTTTAATGACTTTTTTGATGAGTGTGGATTTAAGTTTATGAGTATGTTAATTAAGTACAATGATGAATTATTATCACAACTCATTAATGAGGTTGAGAAACTAAATGTAGAGATAGAAGGTGATTTATTATTTGACGAATGGAACAATTTATATCGCAAACAGTTTACGATTGTGGAAAAGAAATCTAAATTGACACATGAAAGAAAATGCAAGAAAATAAATAGAGATATTGTACAGTAAGGACAAAAGGGTATATAAATGGAATAATGAAAGAGGTAACAGGACTAACAGGCCTTTTGAATATGATGACCGGTTCTATAGACAAGAGGGTGGGAACATTGTAGTAAGGGTAGAACGTTTTGAGGAAGGAAATTTTGAGTGGTATGACGATCAGGAGGGATATAAACAAAATTTTCAGAGGAATTGGAACCCTCAGTATTGGAAGAAAGCAGGTTTCAAGGGGAGGAATTACAACAGTCGTCAGAATCCACAATTAGAGTTTCACAGGGGGAACAAATGGAATTGATATCTAATAATACAAATGATAGAAAAGATGATATGGAGACAGAAATTTCAAAGAACGAATATGATATTAATGAATTTGGTGATTTCAAAATTTATAATTTCACCAATTTTAAAGTGGAAAAGGTCCATTACAAACTTTTATCTAGAGGTATGAAATTCATCCCCACCCCTAAATATGGTTTGGTTGACCATTTAATAGAAACCAAACTATTTACACGCAAATTGAATCTATCTATTATGTTTCAGAACAACACCAAAAACAAACAAACAGCTGAGGGGGATGTTAATTTGTTAAAACCTAAAAGTACGTTTGTTCCATATATGAACCCTGTGGTTGAGTTGTTTGAAAAACAAGTACAAAGAGATCTTTATAAATTGACTGACACAGTGAAGAACATTAAAGTGAGGGACAACATGTCCAAGGATGAGAGAAAAGAGTTATACAATTTGAGAAAAAATAATAACATACGCATCATGAAGCCTGACAAGGGGGGGGGGATTGTCATTTATGATCAAATGGAGTATATGTCCAAAATACACACAATTCTCACAGAGACAGGCAATTATACTATGGTATCTTTGAATGAAATAAATATTGCCTATCAGAGGATCAGTTCATATTTGGAGGAATTTTGGATTGACAATCGAATAAACAACGATTTATACAATTTTCTAAAAGTGTCACATCCCAAAACAGCGACTTTGGTGGGTATTCCCAAAATACACAAAGATTCAGCCAACCCCCCATTCAGGCCCATTGTGTCAGGCACAAAGTCAAAAACATTTCCATTAGGTAAATTAGTTGATGTTTGGTTAAAAGACATATACAAGAGTATTCCACACCTTTTAAAAGATTCCTGGGGATTTTTTAAGAAAATTCCCTACAGTTATTGACACTAGCAATTTGTTTTATGTGACTATAGATGTCATTGATTTATTCTCGTGTATACCTAGTGCACAAGGTTTACAAATGTTTTGTGAAAGTATTAGAAAATACACGAATTTGGATTGGGACAAAATATGTCTCATCATGGACTGTATGTCCTTAGTTTTGGAGAATAATTTTATATCGTTTGAAGGAGAATACTTCAAACAATGCAAGGGAGTGGCAATGGGTTCAGCTAGTGCCCCCATTTATGCCAACCTTGTCATGTTGTACTGGGAGGAAGAAATACTATTCAAGAGTGAACATGTTTCACACATCTCCCATTACACCAGATTTTTGGACGATATCTATATCCTATGGAAGGGGAATATGGAAGAATTAAACAGTTTCATGATCTTTATAAACAATAGTAGTGATTTTTTGAAATTTACCTACGAAACTAGTAAGGAAGGTTTACCTTATCTAGACACTATTGTTTCGAATGATGAAAAAGGTTTCAAATCCAACATTTACAGGAAGAACACTTTCTCCAACGACTATTTACAATATGATAGCAATCACCCTAGAAAGATGTTGCGTAATATATTTAAGGGGCAACTCATTAGAGCGGCCAGAATGACATCCAGATATGAAGACATGATTTTAGAGGTTGAACACATTACTAAAATGTTTATAGAGAGGAAATATAATAGAACTATGTTACAAGATGTTCAACAGTATGTGACATCTCAGAGGGAAACCAAATATTATCCGATTTTAGGAGTTAGTCTTCCGATAGAAAATGAGACAGCATCAAATCCTACAAGCAAATACAAAATGGCTTGTATCTTGCCCTACACACCTTTTGTTAATACTGTGAAGGAAATTTTGTACAAACATTGGGGAATCTTTTCAACAAATCCTGAGATATCACGTATACTAGGAGAGAAACCACTTATTGTTTATAAAATGTCACACAATTTGAAAAGAATTCTTGAAACTGGGAATACAACTAATTCCAGGGGTGGAGGAAGTGGAATATACACATCTACCAAAAAATGTGGCAATTGCAATCAATGTAGATTTGTTATGGGTCAAACAGAAATAGTTTTAGGCAATAGCAACAAGACAACAATCAGATTTATGAAGGGGAATTGTAACACGATGAATGTGGTTTATATTGCCAAATGTGACATGTGTCCTGCATACTATGTTGGGAAAACTGAGAGGGCTTTCAAAAAAAGAATATATGATCATTCATATTGTATTAGAAAGAAAGATCGTAATAATGCTTTGTACAGGCATGTTGAAAGCAATGGTGACCAACATAGATTTAAATTTGCTATTATTGAACACATTAAATCTGACTTTAAGGGGGGTAACATCAAGGAAGTATTAAGTTACAAAGAGATTTGGTGGCAGCTATATACAGATGCTGCCACATTACCAGGATTAAATGATACTATTGCCATCAAGCCATTGTTAGTTTGACCAACATTTAAGTTCCACCATATTCAAGTATTAGTTTTTTAACGTTTTTTAACATTTTTTAACATTTTTCTACATTTAGTTTTTTATAAACACATTGTGTTTTTTAAAATATTTGTTAATGTATTTATATATATTTATTCTATAATTTATTTATCAATATATTATTATTATTACACACTATCAATTAATTTCAACATATTTAATACACATTCATATGAACATTTTATTAAAAAATTTATTAAAAAATGTTTTCAAATATTTCATAATGAAACTAATTCACATTAAACTAAGCATCGTGAAGTCAATGAATTTTAAATTAAACACAAGTTTTCAGGTTGCATAGGAGTTGATTTATTTACACACAAGTCCATATACAAGTTTGCACATTATTTCGCCACAACACATGAATATTACTTATATTCTGAGTTTTAACATCTATTTTTTACATTTTTTACAATAACTACATTTTGTAATAAGTATTCATACACACTATACATTTAAAGTATTAATTCACTAGCTTATTTACATATTTCAGTAATAACCAATCAGTTTGAGTTCAATTTTAAGGAATTTATTAACATTAGGGAAATGTATTTTAAATGAAGTAGTCATATTGTATATTGTTTATTTATTTAAATCAAATGTTAGTATATGGTATGTATATGGAGGAGGTATAGCGGAGCTTGCTTGTAAAGGTTACTTTATTTGCAATTCATATGAATTAACAGGCACAGTGGCACTTTAAACACTAGTTCTGTCAGACTAGATTCGCGCCAAAAAGTTTATTTAAAATGGCGTATTAATTATGTGAATGAGTTCTGAAGAAGCCTATGATATATAGGTGAAAGCGCTTAACTCACAAGATAACTTTGTATTAAGCAGTTTTATGCACTATTGTTTCTAATAAACGTTCTAGTGGTCGCACAATACTGTGTTTCCTCATCTGTTGGGAGAGAAGATAGCACAGCATTGTCATATTTTAGCAGTTTTTTCCTCGCAACGTTTTTTGTTCCAGAATGAAAAGTTGATGAAATGCTGATATTCCTTCTTCCGCAAGGCAGAAAATGAAAGGCTGCAAATTACATAAAACTTTCTTGCTTTAATAACAAACAAAAATCTCCTCAAGCGCTTTCGCTCAGCCTGGTGCTGAGCTTTTTCAAGATCTTGAAAAAGCTCAGCACCAGGCTGAGCGAAAGCGCTTGAGGAGATTTTTGTTTGTTATTAAAGCAAGAAAGTTTTATGTAAGTTGCAGCCTTTCATTTTCTGCCTTGCAGAAGAAGGAATATCAGCATTTCATCAACTTTTCATTCTGGGCTTCCAGAGCCAGCTTCCAGGTTGTGGATCTGCTTTGCTTTATTGGTGCTTTTCACTTGTTCTTGGTTTTCTATATGTCAATAGGTACATATTAGACTACTGATCTGTGAGGATCTTACGAAGCCTAGCCATACTTACCCCTAGTCATTTTTTGCCCTTATATTTTGTGTACAAATAACCCACAGACGAGAATAACAAGGATATTTTGTGCAGATCAGAGTGTAGGTGCTGTATCTTTAAGAAGCATATCAAGGACTGAACGTGCAGGAACGTGCTATACCCAGTACCATTTTGAGAGTGCAGTCAGAGAGCAGAGAGTGAGCTTCTATGATTGCAATAGCTAGTTTGTATACAAGTTACTTAAGTTAAAGTCAGTAAACTTCTATAGTGATGTGTTTGTATATAATGAAGCTGCTTGAACAGAACCCACGAAGACTCTTCTACTGTATCCAGAGTAGGAGAATGACATTTTGGGACATTTACTTGTTTCTATCCATGAGGCATATGGTTTCTAAACTGGGGTAAATTTGTGGTCATCCAATTTTTATATGGCGAGGAAGGCAATTCCAAAGAAGGGGTATTCTCTTTGATGCATACCTATCCCTCCAACATGTTCTATTTATGTTGCAAAAGAGAAAGTAGCATGAACTTGTAACAGTATAATAGGTTTGGCAGGATAGGGGCTGTTGCGGCTCTGTACATGAGGCACAGGTCACTTCTTAGTAGATATTATGAGAGATAAGGCTTTGAATCAACTTGCAGAGTTTTGTGATTTAAGCCTTTAATATAAGTAAGTGTGTGTGTGTGTGTGTATGTGTGTGTGTGTGTGTGTGTGTGTGCATTTTTATTGAGAAAGAATTGTGGCGGTTCTATTTGTGACAAGTGTTTGGACAGGCCTATAACAATTGGGGCATTATATTCAATGATCAGCTTGATGACAGTGGAATAATTACATCCCTGGACTTGGACACCATACCTTCAGATGTAAGCTGTGCATTGAAAAAGGACCCCCTTGCAATAGTGGACAAATGGTAATCAAATGACAGTTCATTGTCAATATAGGTTCTCAGATCACTGAATACAGGATCAATTTTCAAGGGTTTCTTGTCAATTTGATATTTACAACAAAAGTTGTGCTTGCTAAAGGATATGATTATACATTTCTTGGTATTTTTTAGTCTACATTTTTTGTTTGGCAAACGCTGTCTTGGAGGATTTTGGTGTAATCTAGGGAGTTTATGATGGCATCAAGTTTATAGCTATTTGCAAGCTTAGTCAGTTATAAACCCATAACATTTTCTTTGACGTCCAAGTAGTAAATGTCAAAGAGGAGTAACCCAAGGACTGAACCTTGGGATATATTACTAGTGATAGGTCTTTTGGAGGACATACAGTTGCCCACCATAACTTTCTGAGTTCTGTTTGTGAGCCAATATTCTATCCAATGAATTACACAGGGACTTGCATTTAGCTGGGAGAATTTATCTATGATACCGGAGTATATGGGGTGGTGCTAAATGCCTTTGGTATATGATATGTACCAATTTCCTTGCATCCTTCACTTCAGTAATCTTCTTGAGGAAGGTGAACAAGTTAGACAGGCAAGGCCTGCACCTAATGAATCCAAATGGGCTTGGGTTGAGTGTTTGTAGATTACCTATGTCCTTATTTATTAATTCCATAATGCTCCTTTCTGCAACCTTACAAAGTTGGTAAGGCATGTGTGTCTATAACTACCTGGCTTCATTGTTGCCTCATCTTTATGCAAAGGAATAACTGTTGCTGTCCTGCATTTATCTGGCATGAAGCCTGTTTGGTGGCTAATACTGAAAAAACTATGAAGGTGTTTGACTAGAAGGCAGCCAGGTAAGTTATCCCACTCCAGGGAAGAAGTGTTCTTGGCATTGGCTAGCACCTTGAGAACTTGTTCCTGGGAAAGTTGAAGGGGGTATATGCAGGTATGTGCTCTGGAAATACAGGAGGGAGAGGTTTGAAATTTATATTGAAGATGTCCAGAAATTTCTAGTCATACTTGTTTGAACATGTTTAAGTCCACTAGTTAACAGAGTAGTCCACCAGTTAATGAAGTGAGAATTGTGTTTGGCTTAATGCATAAGGACTTCATACTGGTTAGGTAGGAGATGTGGGTTAAGGGTGACGTTAAGGGGTAGTGTAGTTAGCTATAAATTCAGTAGCCACATCTGGCTATGCGTCTTTGTACAAGTCTAAGGCACAGATCAATTGGCAGCACATGTTGCACATTAGCTGCTATAATTTTTACACTAATTAATATTCATGTTTGTTGTATTTATCTATGATTATACCTTATCTTAGAAGCCAGCACAAGAAGAGTGGGGTTGATTGTAAAGCTTATGGTCTGTTCTAACTCATACCAATGAGAAGGGGGAGTCACCATTATGTTATTGGATTTTAGATGTCTCAACAAAGGTTGGACAACCCAAATGGCTCTGTCCTCAACTGCTTAGTCAGGCATACTGAAGACTGCTTTTCTGAAGCACAGAAGGGAGCATGCATGCAGCAGAGATACTTTGTTGCATAAAGTCACACAGCATGCAATAATGAAGGAGGTAAACTCCTTCATGCTGCTATATCTCTCAATGAATGAACCCAGCACCATTAGAAGGCACAATGACAATCTCTTCACTGGGCATGTGAGACTCTTATGAGACACATGCAGGGATAGTGAGCAGAGTGTAGGGATGAAAGCTAAGAACCATATGAAAATAAATCTGAGTCAGAGAGATTCAAAATGTGATTTGTGATTTGTTATATGTACATTGTGATGGGACATTCTTTGGCCATTCTGAAATACACACAGTTATCTGTAGCCTTAAGTAAGACTGTACCTCTCCCACATCCATATAAAACTGTGTCCAAGATCAGAATGTACTGCTCCAGTGAGAATGCAACAGCCCGAGTGGACATTTCTCAATAATTTTACTCTGTTGATGAGGTTAGCCCACTAATGTCCCTTTACTGAAGAGTCATGTGGAGTAGAGCTCCATTAATTTGTAAAGCCAAATAAAAAAAAAAATACAGTAATACTATGTTCAGCAATTTATGGAACACCTTAAATTACTTTATATTGCTAAAGCACAAATTATTTACAGTCATCTTACAGCTAATTAAATTAACCCTTACATTACTTTACAATAAATGCATATTGTCTTGAACAGAGTTATTGGTTAAATAGTTTTCATTACATATGAAAAAGTAAATGTGAAATGCATAGTTGAGCTACACTGTAGCTTGACACCTTGTATGCAGATTTTACAGTAGCTATCTGACTTGTAACTTCAATTTTTATGAGGAACATTATAAGATGGAGTAACATAACACTGGATAAGTATATGTTTGTTGTAGAGGCCATGTTGTTTTATTGTATCTTACATTAGATAAGAAGTCATATAAACTGTAGTTTGTAAAAGGGGAAACAAAATGTATGGTGAGAGTTTCCCAAACTGGAGTCAGTGACAGGTCAACACTAAATATGCCTTAATCCTTATTAAAGAAATACAAGAAAATATAAAATTGTAGTCTTCTGCTTGACATGGTAAGAGTTTAAGACAACTAAGAAAAGGCTTAGAGAATTAATTACATTTTATTTATTTTTCCTTTGTTTACCAGACAAGACTAACTGGGTTTAGCATTAATTCATTTTCAGTGGAGGATGTGGTTAAAAAGCTCCACATATTGTACAATCATAAAAACAATCATAAAAGTTAAAACACAAATTGGAGAATTGTATATAGTATAACAATTAGGCATAAGAGATATTAAGCAAAAAGAAATCAGACATTACATACAGTACAATAATCCATATCAAATGCATGTATCACATACATAAAAGGAAGAGATATTTATACAGAGAGACAATGAGTTTACCTTATGGAATGCATTGGTCTTAGCAGGGGGTCCTTGGTGTTGTAAAATTAGTTTTGTGAAAAAAATGCTTCTAAAAGGAGAGAAATATTACTTTAGGAAGATAACAGTAAGAACAATACAGTTATGTGAGAGTAGGGGGAATCATTATAATGAAAAATCAGAAGTGAGGCAGGAAGTATAATCGGAACTGTTGTAGAGCTGAGAAAAAAACATGTTGCCTAGTGAGATGCAGGAGCAGATCCATTTTTTTCCTCAGGGGACATTTTAATTGTTTTTTGAAGGAATGTCCATTTTGATCTGTTTTTAGTGAGAGGGGGATGGTGTTTTATGTTCTGAAATTTTGTTTGATTAAGGGGATTTCCCTTCAGAGTTGTATGTGTCATGGTGAGCAGAGATTTGTTTTTTGATCTTGGCTTGTTTGAACCAAGCTGAGCTGAGGTGGGCTACCAGCCACAACTCTGAGCTGAGATGCCAGATGACTAGAGGCTTCTAAGCTTCCCAAACAACATAAGTTGCCTATTTTTTATATTTATTTGCTTGATTGCACTATTTACTGCACCTTTCCTTGTGTTCTATTTAATACTATATTTTAATAACTGTAAACTAAACTACACTGTTTGCACTGCATTTGTCTGCCTTACTGCCTGTCAAATCATATTGTGTTGCTGTTTCCACTGTTGCAAAGCTTTTTTTTTTTTTGCTATTTCCACTATTTGCATAGTATATATTCTGTTTTCCCACCAAGCAGTGTTTTAAATAACTGATTTATTTGCTGTTTAAAACAGTCTTTAGTGTCTACTTGCTGTTTTTCTGCTGTTTCAAACATTTTTAGTGCTCACTGCTGTTTAAAACATTTTATAGTGTCTCACTGCTGCTGTTTAAAACATTTTAGTATTTCCCACCAAAATTAGCATAGCTGGTAGCTGTTTGCTGCATCTGGGTCTGTTTGTAGTGATTGTTATATTCTGAGCACATTTTCCAAGCCATATTTGATTCAAAGGAGCCCTTCTGCACCTTTGTGAGAGAATTGTGCTGATTGGAATCTGTCTGGTGAAGAGTGATTGGTCCAGAGCTTGGAGTCTTACTGACCAGGGGAAGGAATGAAAGAAAATAAGAAAAATACCTTGCAAAACTGACAAAGAGACAACAGCCAAAAAGAAGGACTAAGGAAAAACCCTAACAGCAAGCATAACAAGTCCTACAAGGCTGAGAATGAGAAAGAAAACAGTAAAGAAGGTCTGACAAAAAGAAAAATGAAACAAGACACCAAACAGCACTACTGGACATTAAAACTTAACCTAACAAAGAGCAAAATCTTACTAATATCCAAACACACACCCCAAAGAAACCAAAATTACGAAAGGAACATTAAATCAAATGCAAATCACCCTGTAATACTGTGAAAAGAGAACAAAAAAAGGAAAGGCCAGAAGGAACTTAAAGGTTATCTGTAACAAATCAGGAAGGGAAAAACATGAGAAACCCATTCATTAAACAATTGTACTAATACAGACAACTGAGCATCACAGAGAGACACAGCGGTAAAAATGGTAAGAAAGACCATCCAACCCTGGGGCAGCATCAGCCTGGAAAGAAGGAATAGCCCTCCGAACTTCAAAGACAGAGGGCACCAAAAGCTGTCCTAGAAACAGCAGGCATCACAGGTATAGGCCAATATTTCACAGGCGTAGGTTTACCACCATAAAAAGTGTACAAATGAGAATTAACTTCTTGCAGAATACTCTTCTTAGTGGTAACATCACTTGAAGAGGACGACAAACTGTCAATAGTGGTCTCCTTCCTAAGAGTACATTTACCAACAAAAGGCACAAAAGACAAGGAAGAAGATACCACTTCAAAGGTAGAACAAAAAAAACAGTAATCAATTCAGGTGCGACAGACCCATGAGAGTAAGTAAAGGCAGGACGACTACATACAGTAAGAGCAGCCAAACATAAAATGTCCTTCCAACGGACACTAGTGTCCTGTCTGACCCTAGAATACCCTGGTAATACACCACAGTTAAAGTCACCAAAAAAAAAAAGAAAAAAAGAATAGGACAGTCAATTAAAAATAAGGTCACAAAAGCTAAAATAATAAGTGATGCACAGACACTGGAATAAAGGCATAAACAATCACTAAACGTACAAAAGAATGCCTACACAACAAATCCACCAACAAACCCCTACCAGGCAAAACATGAACAACATCCCTAACAACCACAACAGATTTATGATACAGTAACCCAATACCAGACCTGTGATCTGTCCCTAAAGATTAAACCACCCCATCCCTCCACAAAGTTTCCCACTGGGAACAGTGAACAGAGGAAAGTCTACCCACATCCAACAGGCAAACAATATCAGAGTGCAAGGCAGAAACCCAGGAAAAAACAGTGAAATGCCAGGGCAATGACACCATACCATTAATTTTACAAACAGTCAAAGACAAGTTAGCTATCAGTACCAGGATGAGAAACCCCTTCAGAACCCTTCCTATGCAGCTTGTTTCTAATATTTCTGCACCTAGAAGCTGAGGTTCACTGCTGAGAATCATCCATATCAGTGCACAAATCAGATTCACAACTAACATTATCCTTAGAAGCAATACCATCACCAATTAAAGAGGTATCAGGTGTACCAAGTAATTTCCTATTAGACTCTAACATATCAGTACCAGTAGGGACAACAAAAACAGCAGGAGAAAGAGGCACAGTAGAGTGAGAACCAGAAGCAACAGAAACAGGACAAGGAGGACTAGAAAGAAAAGAAGGCAGAACAGACCCCTCCAGAGAGGAAACAGAAGTAGGAATAGAGACAGAAAAAGTGGGGGGGGGGGACAACAGTTTGCATTGGGGAAGATGCTACAGGAACAGCAGCTGAAACAGAAACACCAGAAAGTAAAGTCTGAGAAGACTCACTAGAAACAGGCAACAAAGAAGGTACAGCAGGACAAATGGAATCAACAGGAGAATAAGAACATAAACGGCACCACTGTGGACAAACTCTAGCACAATGAGCTGTGGAACCACGATGAGCCCATTTCCCTAGCAGGACAATCAGACAACAAGTGATAAAAATCACCAAAAAAAAAAAAAAAACAGGACTTAGGTTGACCTGCATACCTCAGAATGCCTCTCTGACCAGACAACAAATGCACACCAGGCAAATGGGAAACATGAGAATCAAGGACATGCAAAGCCACCCAGGCCTCCCACACCCCATCCCAAACTCCACCAGCACTGAATCAAAAGATTTCTTAATAGAAAAAACACTGGCACACTGAGAAAGTAAATAATCCCAAACTTGTGTTTCTATAACATAAATAGAATGAAAATACAAAATACGTTTACTCTTACAAGAAACATGAACTTCACAAAGCACAAAATCAGACCAAGGCTGTTGATGTTCTTGTGCAGCAAAACAGGAAAAAAAAGTAGAAGCAGCCTCTTGCTCTTCAAAATAAACATTAGCAAAAGCACCCCTCCTCAGTGAATAACAATACACAGACTGAACAGACACTGACAAAGCCTCCCTCCCCCAGTGAATAATAATACATACAAAGACTGAACAAAGATAACGGTTTCAGTGAAGAATGCCAAATAAATTTACATGAAAGAGACTGACTTGGAGCAGACTTAAGACAAACCAGAGGCTTAGAAACAATCCTGGACTGCCTCAGAGAGCTAGGCTGATTCCCAGAAACAGAAACTGCCATTTTCGCCGCAACAGCACAAGACTTAGCCTGAGAAATAACTGCAGAAGCAACAGAAGACACAGTACTACCAGAAGTAACCTGGAAAGCTGTAGGGAGAGCCAAAACAGCAGAAACAGAAACAGCAGAAGCCAAAGATCCAT
This sequence comes from Protopterus annectens, assembly GCF_019279795.1. Classification (NCBI taxonomy): domain Eukaryota; kingdom Metazoa; phylum Chordata; order Ceratodontiformes; family Protopteridae; genus Protopterus; species Protopterus annectens. Next base: position 613,284,990 of record NC_056750.1, on the reverse strand, counting down.
CCTGAAGCTCCATTTCATCTCTCCAATCAAGCACAGACAAATCACCAGAGTCATGCAACACAGCTGAAGTCTGTGAAGAAGTCTGACACACAGATAAAGTTGTCAAATGAAAAGAAGACAAAGTAGAAGAAACAACAGGAGAAACAGAAACACTAACCGCAGTACCCGCAGCAGAAATGACTTCCATCTTGCTTCACCTGGAGGCAAAAGTAAGGACATCCTACAGCTTGGAGTAAGCACTGTCATTGGTTCTTTTGAGTTTTTAAAAAAGCTTTTAGCATCTGGTATTTAAGCCCTGCATTTGAGCTGGTTTATGCTTGTTTATGCACCATGCAGCACTGCTCACTGCCACAGTATAAACAAAAAATGATTGATTTCAATAATTGGCTTAGTTTCTGGTGTCATTCAAAGGGGATCCAGTTTCTGTCAGCTTGGGATGACATAGTCGACAAACCTCATTGCTTTGCCAGAGATGGTTTACACCTGGCACCACTAGGCTTTCTGCTGCTGGCAAAGGCTCTTTCCTCCCCATAGTGCCTTTTTAGGCAAGGTCTCAAAAACAAAATTGTTGCTGTGAAAATTGCCAGCCATAACAAAATAAGGGTTATGTTGCTAAATTTTAGAAGCTTAAACCAAAAACTGCACACCCTGGTAGCACTTCTATCACTAGAGGATGTAGATGTTTGTGCATGCACAGAAACCTGGTTCAAGGCCGCCGAGAGTTTCCCGGCCTTGCAAGGCTACAATGCCTTCCACACCTTCAGACCACAAAATGTACATGTGAGGACCAAAGGAGGTGGTGTGTCTATCTATATTAGAGATAAATTCACCTTCCGACTAGTTAGACTGGACAACTCCATGAAGTTGCTCCAAGTTCAGATTACTGTGGGTAAGACCCCCATTCAAGTCATAGCTATTTATAGATCCCCCTCTATGGATCATGATGCGCATGAGGCCTACTTGACCAAACAGGAGTCAATCCAAATATTGCCAAACACTCTGGTCATGGGGAATTTCAATTATCCCACCATCAACTGGGAAACCTACTCTAGCCCTAACTCACTATCTCAAAGGTTCCTTGACTTTGTTACCTCAAATGCCCTGGAACAAATTGTTCAGACCCCAACAAGAGTAACAAACGTATTAGATCTGGTTCTCATTAACATGATAAACGTATGTACCACCACAACTGTTGGACCATCATTAGTTAAATCTGACCACAAATTAGTCGCCTTCGAAATGGTAGTAACACCAGAACTCACAAATGGTTTAGTCAGACTAAAAAACTTCACCAAAGCAAACCATACCCTCCTAGGGAAGGTATAAATGCATTCCAAGCCCCACCCCCAGCTGGAAGTGGTAACTACACCAGAGCTTATATGAAAGCCCTGTACAATCACTTGTATAAGTGTATAGACTCAGCTGTTCCAGAGAGAATCAATGTCAGAGCCCCAAATGAAAACAAGCCACCCCAGTGGACATTCAGCATCAGCAAACTTTGCAACAAACGCAAACACTTGCTGTATAAGCAAACTAAGGAGAGGCAAAACAATGGAAAGTACCGTCCTCAGCCTCCACAGGCAAATAAGGCAACATGTCAAATCCTCAAAGGGGAACTTTGAGACAAACTCAGTAATCACAGCTAAGGGTAGCCATAAGACCTTTTACAGCTACTTACATAGCTTAAAAGGTAGAACTTAAGCATGTGCTGAACTAGTGACTAATGATATCTCATGCACTGATCATGCAGAGATAGCAAACCTGCTAGCAGACAGATTTGGTGAAAATTTCATTGCCGTATCCCCTCCAAACTTATCACAAACCTTACCCCAACTTCCCCCACCCTACATATCCTAACAGCAGGTCATTAAAGCCTTATCTAAAGAAAAAAAAAAAATAAAGCCTCTATGGGACCAGATGGCACCCCAGGTTGTCTTCTAAACAAACTAAAACATGAACTAGCATCACCATTAAGTATCCTGTTCAATCGCAACTTAACCACTGGCTTTGTTCCTGCAGCATGGAGAACAGCAACAGTTATTCCCATCCACAAATGTGGCTTAGCAACAGACCCAGGTAATTATAGACCCATAAGTCTGACCACCCTCATCTGTAAAACCATGGAACGTATCATCATGGACCTCATAAAGACAGATGTGACCATCAAACCATGACTCTGACCCAGTTTGGTTTCATTAGGAGTAGATCCTGCCTGTTAAACCTGGTGTATTTCTTCAAAAATGTGACCAGGGCCACTGAAGAGGGCAAATCAGTCCACATAGAATACCTCAACTTGACCAAGGCCTTTGACACAATCCCACTCTCAGGTATTACTGATAAACCTAGAAAAGTGAATGTAAACCCCCTTGTTGTAAGATGGGTTGCCAACTGGCTCACAAACTGGTCACACACACACTATCAAAGTGGGTGACTCCACATCAACTAGTAGACTTGTCACCAGCAGCATGTCACAAGGGTCAGTGCTGAGCCCCCTACTGTTTAGTATATAATTCTCAGTAGTTCAGGCCAAAACTAAGGGGCTGTGGCTGACCAAGTTTGTGGATGACTGCAAACTGGATACAATTACCGAATCCCTAAATGATGTCAGTATACTTTAGGAGGGACTTGCGCAGAACAACAACTGATGTCTTAGTCACAGTTTCAAACTGAATGCAAAGAAATGCATCATCATTCCCTTTGGTAAAAACAATGTCCCTTCACACTATCAAATTAACAACAATACCCTATGTACCTATGAAATGGTAAGGGACCTGGGATCACAAGTAAACTGCGACCTTACCTTTGATCACCGTGTGTCAACTGGAGTAAGGAATGCTTTCTATGTAGCACACGATTAGCAAAGGCATCGCCTTTAGACCAAAGGAGGTTATAACCTCTCTATACTCGTCACTAATCAGTCCCATAATTGAGTATAACACCACTTTCGGCATGTACCATACAAAGCACCTGCAGCAATTGGAGAGACCTCAGAGTGTTTTTAACTAAGAAGATCAAGGGACTCCAGCACATGCCTTACACAGTATGACTAAAGTCACTGTCACTATATTCAGTATCGTATAGACTTCTTACGGGAGACTTATGACTGGCTTGCAGAGCAGTCTCCAACCAAAACCTAATGAATTTGCTGCACATCCATAAATCAAACATGACTAAAGCTACACATTCCAGGGAGCTAAATATGGTGTGGGACTTAAATAAGACATGCTGGAGGAACATATTTGTCTCCCAGTGACTGCCACATCTTTGGAATACGCTGCCAATTCATGCGAAGCAGAGCACCTCTATGACACTGTTGAAAGGAACCTGGACAAGTGGATGGGACACTGAAAATTCTTACAGAGGATAGTGCCCATAATCCTTCAGGACATGGGCAGCATTTAATAAATACAACCTGGGTATTGACTAGTATCTATGGTATTACATAGGGATGAAATGACTAGGCTTGAAATGACCTCCGGGTCGATAGCCTTGTAACCTCCTATGATCTCAGTTGTCTTTGAGGTGAATAGGGTTTTATGATTTTTTTTTTTTTTATGGTTGGATATTTGTCTGGTTTATGCAAGATTTTGTGTGTGGTAACAAGTTGCATTAAAGATAGGTAGTGGGGTACTTCAAGCCAGTTAAGGTCTAGGGAAGATGTTAGAATTCAGTCTAGTGTAGATTGTCTGCCAGTAACTTTATTATATCTTGTTGGGGAGGTAATTACTTAGGTAAAAATATAGAGCTTTATAGTGTGAGTAGGACTGACAGAGTGTATTGCTTCCCAAGCTATATTTAGGTCCCCTAGTATGATAGTTCTATATGGGATTCTGGATGAGGTTATGGATAGCAATTCCTCAAGGGTTGCTATACTGTTATCTGGTAGGATGCATGGACCCATAATTGCTAAGTTCTTAATTTTGTTTAGTTACAGTGGTAATATAAAGGTTTCTGAGTTAGAAAATGTTGGAATTAGGTGTGGGTAGAGATAAAGGTGGACAGTATGTCTATAGAAAATGGCAGCTCCACCTGCTTTTTTATGAACTCATTCTAATCTAATGGTGCTGTACCCAGGAGGTAGAATTTCTATATCTTTAATTTCTTTCCAGAGCCAGATTTGAGTAAAAACTAGTATATTTGGGGAATATTTAATCACAAGTCACAGCAGCATAGCTAGGTTGGGGCGAGACAGGCAAAGTGTTGGGAGGCTGCAATCCTGATCTCTCTTTAATGCAATACCGCCTTTTAAAAGCTGGTATGCATTTGCAGTAAAACCTCCATATGTGGCCTAAACTGCAGCAACTGCTTATTACACAGTTTCCTACAGTTTAAAAGTAAAAAAAAAAAAAAAAAAAAAAAAATGTAACTGAAACCTGAGTGCTCTAGTGCTCCATGCAGGCAGGGTATAATCTTTAACAATTGTTTGCTATATTTGTATCAAGCATTTTGCATGGCAGTATAAAAAGAAGAATTTTTTTAAACTAAAACCTGAGTGCTGTACAACTCCATGCAGGCAGGGCAGAAACTGTAGCAACTGTTTGTAGTTTGCTATAGTTTAAAAAGAAGAAATTATTTTTTTTAATAGATTCAAAGAAACTTTATTGTCATTTAGGAAACAAGTGCTACATAAACAAAATTTCGAGTGTCAGCTCATTTACAGGAGAAAACAGGCACAAAAAGACATGATTAGTATTAAAGAATAAACAATAACTATAGTACAAAAGTAAATATCTCGGTAGCTGATGCAAATGCTTGTACACCATTTATATATGCTAGACAACACTGACTACTAGATTGACACATGAAAAGAAAAGTACACTATACACAGAGGTGAGCTTGGGTGATACTGCACATAAGGAAATGATTGGAATTGCATTTGAGAGAGAATATATTAAGTTTAGTTTGCAATAAATAAATAGAATTACTGTCTCAAAAAAAAGAATGAGAGTGTAACACTCTGTTATAGTTTTGATACATCCAGATTCATGTCTGCATTAACGAGTCTTATTGCAGTTAGATAAAAACTGTTCTGGAGGTCCTGCAGAGGATACTCTGTAATCTTCTACCAGATGCAAGTTTAGTGAACCAACCATACATTGAATGAAAAGTGTCGCTCAATATTTTGTGCAACCTCTTTTTACATCTCATTTCACAGAGCTCCTGTAAGGTAGGAAGATGAGTGCCCACAATCTTTTCTGCTGCTCTTCTTATTCTTTACAGCTTCTTCCTTTCAGTCATTGTACTGTTACAGAACCATACAGTGCAGTTGCTGGGGATAATGCTCTCAATGGCTCCTCTGTAGAAGGTATTTAGAGCATTCATAGAGAGCCTTGCTTTTCTAAGCCTTCTTAGGAAGTGTAATCACTGATGGGCTTTTTTAATTAGCTAGCCTATGTTTGTACTCCAAGAAGGATCCTCTGATATATGTACCCCCAGGAACTTTGTAGTTTAAACTCTCTCCACTTCTTCGCCATTGATCTTGAGGGGCAGGTGCATGGCAGAGCTCTTTCTGAAGTCAATAATGATTTCTTTTATTTTATTGATGTTCAGGTCAAATTGTTGTTATTGCACCATTTAATCAGAGAGTTGACCTCATTCCTATACCCACTCATCATCACCACTTAAGAGTCCCACCACGGTGTTGTCATCTGCGAATCTGATGACATGGTTGTTGCTAGCTTTCACAGAGCAGTCATGGGTAAGGACTGTGAACAGTAGAGGACTCAGCACACAGCCCTGGGGTACACTGGTGTTGATTGTAATACCCCCAGAAGTGTTGTTACCAGCACAGGTCCTATGTGGTCTTCCAGTCGGGAAATCGGGGATCCAGTTGCACAGCCCTTTATTTATGCCAAAGTTGATTAGCTTTTCTATAAGTTGCACTGGAATCACCATATTGAATGCTGAGCTGAAGTCTATGAACAGCCTGGCATAGTTGTTGTTCTCTTCAATGTGCTGAAGTATCACCGAAATGTCATCAGCAGTTGATCTGTTTGCCCGGTAGGCAAACTGCAGCAGGTCAAAGGATTGGGGTAGTACAGTAGTCAAATGCCTTTTAACCAGTCTTTCGTGGCATTTCATCACATTTGATGTAAGGGCCACCAATCCGTAATTATTTAGGCAGGTGGGGTTGGCTTTATTGGGCAGAGGGATTATACTGGTAACTTTGAGCATGGTGGTACTTTTTCCTGGACAAGCGAGGTACTGAAGATGTCCATCAGGACTATGCTGAGTTGATCTGCACAACCCTTCAATATTTTCCCAAGACTGATATCAGGGCCAGCAGCCTTTCTGGGGTTCACTTTCCTCAGCTGGTTCCTCACATCCACAGCACTGAAGTTGAGTACTGCCTATTTTTGGTCACTGACAAGCTTTACAGCCTCCAGGTTGTTGTTCTCTTCAAATCTGCCATAAAATGTATTTAGATTGTCCAGAAATTCAGTGCTATCATTGAACTGAGCTGACTTGATCTTGCAGTCAGTTAGCTTTTGAATACCATGCCACAGGCTTCTTGAGTCTTTCACATCCTCTATGCATCCTTGTATCCTCTTTCCATACTTCCTCTTGGCTTCCATGATACCCTTTTTTAGATTAGCCCTTACCACACTTAGAGCCTTCTTATCTTTTATCCTGAAAGCAGTGTTTCTTGCCCAAACCAACTCATACACCTTGCTGTTTAGCCATGGTTTTTGGTTGATTCTTACTTTAATATTTTTTATGTTAATTACATTCTCCACACATTTAAATTTATAAGCCATAGTACATTCATCTATGTTCACCATGACTGCCTCCCTGAAGACATCCCAATTTGTGGTATCAAAGCAGTCCCTGAGACTTTCCATGGCTCCTTCATGCCGGACCCTGATTTGTTTCACAGTGGGCTGGTATTAGTTCTATGGAGATGTGATCAGAACCACTCAGGTGTGGTTGTTGTACAGCTCTGTATGTCCATTTTACATTAGTGTAAGCCTTGTCCAGACTATTTGCTCCTCTTGTGGAAAAATCCACAATTTGGTAGTAATTGGGGAGCACCTCCCTGAGATCTGCTTTGTTGAAGTCACCAGCTATCACAAATCCACAGTCAGAATTCTTGCACTGCAGCTCACATATAGTAGTATGCAATATATTCAGTGCTTAAGTGATGTTAGCACTCGGTGGTATATATACAGCTGCTACATAGACACCATTTAGTTCTATGGGTGCATAAAATGGTCTGCATTTCAGTATCAGAAATTCCACATTCACAATGTTACAGTTTTTTGCACCAGCTATCATTCACAAAAGTGCACACTCTGCCTCCCTTAGCTTTTCCACACAGAGCTAGGTTCCTATCAGCTCTGAACAAAGTGAAACCATCAAGGTTTACAGCACTGTCACTAATCCTGTAATTTAACCAAGTCTCTGTAAAGATTAAAAACTGCACCAAAAGCTCACACACCAAAGATTTTATTTAAACAAAAAAGTAAGCGCTTTCACAACTAACCAAGTTGCCTCGTCAGACAGCTAGTAAAATACTATAAAACATTTGAATAAATAAAAGACGTCAGGTGATCAGCACTGCTAAGGTCATTGGTTATAGTTAATTAAAAAATTGTCATGATTAGTTAAATTAAAAACACATTAGCTTACTAAGCTCTTATAAATGTAGAGAAAGCATTTCACATAACAATAACACTGCACATAACAACAAGCTAACCATTTCTGTATATATCATACTAAAAATTAAAGCTTTCAAGGACAAGTTACTAGAATTTATGTGGCAATGGACGTGCTTTGAGAAAAGTTTTTAAGAGAAGCAATGCCATTCAAACCTGGGGGATTTTCAGCATTAAGCTTCAGTATCCATTCTTGCTCAATGCTTTCTGTGTGATTCTCAATGTCGCCCCCTCTGATGTCAGGATGTATTACTTGTATCACAAAAAATGTAAAAATATGTGTAGGATCTTCACAGCTTACATGGTTAGCTAATGCACTGCTGTCTTTCTTATTTTTAATGTCCCTAATATGTTCAAGCACTCTATCTTTGAACATGCTATTCGTTTTTCCTACATAAAATGAATGGCAGGACACACACAAAGAGAAGTATACTACATTAGAAGTTCTGCAGTTGGCAAAGCATTTGCTCTTAATGTTAAAGCCTAAAGATGGATGGGTTTTAACTGGTACTGACATGAATGTGTTGGCAGGCTATGCAATGCGTGCAAGAAAATGTGACAAAGCGATCATTTTTACCAGTATGCTGTGATCTCTTTTTATTGCACAGATGCTGTTTCAATGAGATGTTATTCCTAAACGTAAAAGAGGCGGATTTTCCAATTTTGTCTGTCAACCCAGGTGTTTCTTCTAAAATACTCCAATGTTTTTTAATGATGTTGGTATATTCATTAATATCACTGGAATATTGCATAATAACCCTAAAACCATTGGTGTTGCACTCCAGTCTCTGCCCTGAATCCAAAGATTGACCTTCACTGAGATATGGTTTGCATCTGCCACTGCATTTCCTCCAGGCTTCAGAAATGGCACTGTCAATGTCTTGTGCACTATATCCTCTATCTAAAAATTCTTGTTTAGCTACTTCCAGAGCTAGTTGTGCTGCTCGGTCATCACTGTGTAGTCTCAAAATCCTATAAATTTGTCCTTTGACAACATTCTTAGAAATGTGTCTAGGATGCATGCTGGACCTGTGCAACAGAGCATTTTTACTCGTGGGTTTTCTGTAAATGCTACTATTCAATTTCTGTTCTGATTTTTTAACTAATACATCTAAAAAATTAATTTCACTGTATGAACATTGATAAGTAAATTTCAAAAACCTACTAGTAGTGTGAATGTATTTGACACATTCATCCAATTCTTGATTGTTTCCCTTCTACAGAAGGAAAATGTCATCCACAAATCGGACATACCAAAGAATGTGTTCAAAAAAAAGGGTTTATCTCTGTCAGGAGATGAGACTGTTCTAGGTTGGCGTAGCTATTGGCACAAGCTGTGCCCATAGCCACGCCAACCTTCTGAAGGAAGAACTCATTATTAAACACAAAAACATTGTTCTCTAAGATAATATCTAATAGGGCACATATAAGTTCAATCTTATTATTATCAAGAGAGCGACTGATATTGAGAAACTCTCTAATCATCTCAACTCCCCAATCAGGGTCTATATCATATCATCGAACTCTTAAAAAAGCGAATGCTGATTGATTGACCTAATTTAAGCGAAAGCTTACAATCTCGAACTGTCAGATCAGCGATTTTTTTCCCAGGGAAAAAAATCGCTGATCCAAAACACACACACACACAACACAAGCACACCAAACAAACAGAAATCCACACACATACACCTAAAATCTGATACCTAACCCTACACTAAACTATGCACACACCACTAACTACCCACTTACCTTAACCCAAACCCTAACCCTAAAGTCCATCACTATCGCACACTCACCTCACCCGCTCCCTAACCCTAACTCACTTAAATCTGCCCTAACCCTCATGTCCACTCAATCGCACACACACCTAACCCAAGCCCTAACCCTAACTCACCTAAATCACCCTAACATTCACATCCACACAATTGCACACTTACCTGAATCTGACCAGTAACTTTCCACCATAACACTGAAAATACCGAAGCAACAGAAACGGGCAACCAAATTCTTTCCCTAGGAAAAAATTCGAGTTTCTGCTGCTTCGATATTTTGCAGTTTCACGAAAATAAGTTAGATCAATCAGCGTTTACTTTTTTAAGCGTTCGAGGATATAATATAGACCCCCCAATCATTGGATATAGATGTAAATAATGCTTCGATGTCCATAGTAACCAACATATACTCACAATCAATAGTCTCTAATCTATTATGTAGTCTTTCAAGAAAGCTTTTGGTGTCCCTGAAAATGGTGTAGCAGTCATTAAGTAATGTATGTAAATTGCCTTCTACATAAATGGATGGTGCTTCTGTACACCATCCAACAGGTCTCATTGGTGGTATGGTGGCATGTTTATGCATCTTCGGAAGGCCATAAAGTCTGGGAATAATGGGATTCTGAGTATTAAAAAATTTAAATAAATCCTCATCTATCATACCTGTCATAAGTAAATCAAAAATTAAAAAAGCAACCTTGTCAATAGTACCTTTAACAGTTGCAAAAGAAATACATTGATATGTAGCAAATGCACTCAGTAAATCATTCATTTGTTGTAAATACAACTCAGTATCAAGCAATACAATTCCACCACCTTTATCAGCCTGCTTGATTTCAATGGAATTCATATTAACTAGTTCATGTAAGGCCTTATTTTCATTGCTTGATAAATTATAAAATTGAGTATTAGTACCTTTAGAAAAAAGAGATCTAAAATCTCGTTCGCAAACATTAATAAAAGTTTGTATCGCAGGGTGCGAAGTAGGAATGAAAGTACTTGGTTTCTGATAACGCTTATGTACTTCAGCATTGTTTACCCCAGAAGCAAAAACATTTTTCAGAGACAAGTTCCTTCCCAATAACCTCAAGTCTGTTAACATAGTAACTGGGTTGGCTCGTTTAGCTGGAACAAAGGACAGTCCTTTATTCAATAGCGCAATGCGTTCACTACTGAGCCTAAGAGAAGAAATGTTAAAAATCAGATTGTGGCTTACATTCGTTTCTGCTTGGTATGATTCGGATTCCATTCCATGCTCCCTTGTCTCGATCGATTGTCTTGATTGTTTAGGCTTCTCGATCGTGCCCTGATAGGTAGTGGATTCTTCAAATTAATCTGTGTATCTTCTGGAGTCCCTAAAAAAGTGCCATGTAGATTCCTTTGTGTTGTCGAAGGGCCAGCAGTAGGCTCCTGTATCGTAGCTCTATGGCAGTTATTGGCAGTTGCTGCTTCCGTTAGCAGATTCTCTCTAACGTTTACTGTTTCAGCCACTGCTTCGGCTAAGGCTGGGGTGTGAGGAAGGAGGTAATGCTTGTGCTGTAGACGTAGTACGAATGGTTGTTGCTCTAGTTTGATCTTGCATAGAGTCTGGTTAAATGGAGGTTATGCCTTCATTAACTGTGGCTAAGGGCCTGTTAATTTCTCTTGGCCAGGAGAAAACATGATTGTTATCAAAATCCCTTTTATCCCTCTGTAACTTCTTGAGTTTTAGAGCCTGTAGTTTCTTATCATACACAGTAATATTTTCTTGTAAACTATCTAATTTCTCTAAAATAACATCAATAGAAAAACAAGTAGAAATATCACTTTCAGCAGCAATAATTTGTTCTTTCAGTTCATTTTCTATTGGCAGAAAAAATCAATTAGCAAACGCATATACTGTGTACTGAAATAAAAGTTCAATTCTTGCCATCTTCTCAGTAGATCAGGGTATGTCTCTCTATAGGTAGGCATATTCAAAATACATAGTCCTCTGGGAATAATCTTATGTTCCAACGAGGCTTGCAAATGTAGCCATTGCCATTGCAGCCTCTTAAACTTGTACATTTTGTTTTCCAGATCCCTGTAATGTTGCAGAAATTCAGGTACTTGATAGTTGATATTAGTTTCATTATTATCCACAGAGCAAATATAGTTCAAGTCCGTTAAGGGATTATTCTGTATATGTAGAGTCGACGGAAATGGTCACTGAAACCATTTATAGTCTCATTAGAATCCGAGTTCTTCATAACTAAAAATAAATTGGTGTGCCCCCTTCTGCTGAATGAGATGCGTAAACAAGTAAAAGATAAAGCAGCTCCAGGGAAACAGAGCAAGGTGCAGAGAAAATGAAGAAAAATAGAATAAAAACTGCACCAAAAGCTCACACACCAAAGATTTATTTAAACAAAAAAGTAAGCGCTTTCGCAACCAACCAAGTTGCTTCACCAGACAGTTAGTAAAATACTATAAAACATATAAATAAATAAAAGACATGTCAGGTGATCAGCACTGCTAAGGTCTTTGGTTATAGTTAATTAAAAAATTGTCATGATTAGTTAAATTAAAAACACGAGTGCTGTGCATTCTATAGCCTTACTAAGCTCTTATAAAAGTAGAGAAAGCATTTCACATAACTGTAACAATGCACATAACAACAAGCTAACCATTTCTGTATATATCATACTAAAAATTAAAGCTTCCAAGGACAGGTTACTAGAATTTATGTGGCAATGGACGTGCTTTGAGAAAAGGTTTAAGAGAAGCAATGCCATTCAAACCTGGGGGGTTTTCAGCATTAAGCTTCAGTATCCATTCTTGCTCAATGCTTTCTGTGTGATTCTCAATGTCGCCCCCTCTGATGTCAGGATGTATTACTTGTATCACAAAAAATGTAAAAATATGCGTAGGATCTTCACAGCTTACATGGTTAGCTAATGCACCACTCTCTTTCTTATTTTTAATGTCCCTAATATGTTCAAGCACTCTATCTTTGAATATTCTATTAATTTTTCCTACATAAAATGAATGGCAGGACACACAGAAAGAGAAGTATACTAAATTAGAAGTTCTGCAGTTGGCAAAGCATTTGCTCTTAATGTTAAAGCCAACACATTCATGTTAGTTCCAGTTATACCCATCCATCTTTACGCTTGTTGTTATGTGCAGTGTTATTGTTATGTGAAATGCTTTCTCTACTTTTATAAGAGCTTAGTAAGGCTATACAATACACAGCACTCATGTGTTTTTAATTTAACTAATCATGACAATTTTTTTAATTAACTATAACCAATGACCTTAGCAGTGCTAATCACCTAACATGTCTTTTATTTATTTAAATGTTTTATAGTATTTTACTAGCTGTCTGATGAAGACTGAGGTGGTGGTGCTGCGGTAGCATTGTCGCCTCACAGTAAGATGTTGTCCTGTTCAATTCTCAGCTAGAGCGTCTTCTGTGTGGAGATATGCATGACTGGGCGTACCTTCGTTGAATGTTGTGCATCAGGGCCGGCAACTTGGCACGTAAAAATCTACTGCCAATCATTAGCGGACAGGAGTTCTGCTATGGCGACCCCTAACCGGGAAAAGCCAAAAGACACAAAAAAAATAGCTGTCTGATGAAGCAACTTGGTTAGTTGTGAAAGCGCTTACTTTTTTGTTTAAATAAAATATTTGGTGTGTGAGCTTTTGGTGCAGTTTTTATTCTATTTTAATTTATTTTCTCTGCACCTTGCTCTGTTTACCTGGAGCTGCTTTACCTTTTACTTGTTTATGCATCTCTGTAAAGATTAACAGACAGGAATTTCTCACCTTGTTTGTGGTGGTCAGCTCCAGCCTGAGAAAGTTCATTTTGTTGTCTAATGACCATACATTTGCTAACAGAATTGAAGGAAGTGCAGGCCTGTGAAGGTTTGTTTTCAATATGGCAACAATTCCAGCTATGCAGCCTCTTTTTATGGCTCTGTTACATCTCTTCCTTTGGGTCTCATCCTGATTGTTCCAGAACCTTCCATTTTCCGATTTAGGCACTTTGAAGCTTGTTTGGATAGGATGTTGAGTTCTAGCAGTTTTGTGAGTTTTATAGGCCCCCCCAGATGCTGTGTAGTAAGCAGGAATCCAGCCAGAATGACTGCATAATCGAATACATGATTACCAGAAGTTTATTTCTGCTGTAAGTAAAAGGAACATCATTTAAATGACTGGAAAATGATTTTCTTGTTTTTTTGCCAGAAAAATAAGACAAATTAAGCAATCCTGCATCATGAGCTAACACAGCTGCAGCCTCCCTGGGAGCCACCATATTCTTTTGTTTTTAACATGTCAGAGGAGCACTGGCGGCAGGGTACAGAAATGGGAACTGAATGGCTGGGGCAGAAGCATACATCAGGCCACCTGCTTTTTTTTTTTTTTTTTTTTTTTTTTTATTGCTCTTCACTTGAGAGCTCTCAGAGGGTGGGGCATTCATTCATATTACCGGCCCAGTGTGCTGGTTGGACCAGATACACTTCTGTATGTCTGTACTGGTCCAGAAAATCATTGTGTTGTACTAGGATAAAAATGCTACAATCAATTATCAGAAGTGTTTAAATATGTGCAGAGTGCCTTAGAGTCCAATTCTTCAAATGATCTCTGCAACATTTAAATGTGCATCATTTGAGTAGATTTCTGAATTGTAGACATGTTCACATTTACTGCGGTGGTGCTGCTGCGGTAGCGTTGTCGCCTCACAGTAAGACGTTGTCCTGTTCGATTCTCAGCTAAAGTGTCTTCTGTGTGGAGACATGCATGAATGGGCATACCTTCGTTGAAGGTTGTGCGTCAGGGCTGGCAACTCGGTACGTAAAAATCTACTGCCAATCACTAGCGGACCGGAGTTCCACTGTGGCGACCCCTAACTGGGAAAAGCCGAAAGATACAACAAGACATGTTCACATTTAAGTTTCATTGAGACAGATTTACTTGTGTATAACTACAATTGTACTATAAGCCATCTTATATAGTTTCAAGATGAAAGAATGAGTCTTGAAATGAGTGCCTAGAGCAAATCTGGATACAGCACTGAAGGAGTGGATTACTTTCACAAATGATGCTTAGGATGAACATGAAACACTACGTATCTTTACCCTGTGAGAAAACAAAACTATCAATGACTCTCTCCAGAGTCAGAAAACAATTTATCCAGAAATAATTTGTTTTTTTTGTTTGAAACACAGTAGAGAACAATAATAATGGCTGGGGACTTGCATTTCCAGAAACAGAAAAATTGATTCAGTAATATTAGTAAGGAAATTATTTACAACATGTTTTCAGGAAAGCATGCTAGACATTGTTTGTGTTGCTAACAAAATTATTGTTACTGCATATGTCTGATTTACCACCTTTGATGTGCAGTGATCACCGGGTTATAAAGGTTAATTTGTTACTAGATAATTCTTCCAAACTGAAATCAAAACCAATGCATAGAGGATTAACAAATATGGAAACAAAACAGTTGTATGTAAAACTAATTGAAGTGATGTGTTCAGTGGGAAACAATGTGAAAAATTTTGAAAGAGAAATTGTTTGAATGCAAAAAAAAAAAAAGTTTATCAGGATCTAGGCACATAACTTCAGGAGAATATATTTCCTAAGAACAAGATACTGTATTAAGGTAAGAGACAAAAAATATGAGAAATGGAAAAGATGTCAAATGACAACTTTGAAAACTGAAATAAGCAACGTAGATAAACAAATTAAACAGTGTGAGACAAGATCAAGAAAAAATGCAATAAAATTTGTATAAAAATATTAAGCATAATAAGAAACAATTTTATAGATACATAAGATGTGGTAAGAATAAAGATGAAATTGATAAACTGTGTGTAGATTCTAAAATGTATTCTCAGACACAACAGATTATACATATGTTTACAAAGTCTTATGCAAAGCAGCTTGGCTCCACAAAGGGGGTGATAAATTGTCCTAGTTACATCCAAGCAACCTCAGATACTGAAATCAAATTAGATTATCCTGAAAAAGAACTACACAAACGGGATCCAAGCAAACACAGAGAGGAGACTGAATTAGTAATAATGGCCTGAAAACCCTTCAGCATGAACTTACAGTGCCATTATACCTGGTATTTATTAGGTCATATAAATATGGGGAGATTCCTCAAGACTGGAGCCATGCACTTGTGAAGCCTGTATTTAAGGGAAAGGAGAGTAGGACAAACAGGGTTATACTGAATAAATTCTCCAAAGCGGAAAGGGTGGAACTTGAAACCATGTATCAGCATGCCTATGCTGACAATAGATCTATTATCACCTTTAACATGATGTTCTGTAACAATATAATAACAGGTATGAATGAAAAATTGTGCTGTGATGTAATTTACATAGATATAACTTCAGCATGTGTTAGGATCAAGCACAAAACACCAATCAATAAATGATCACAACTAGGTATCAATGTACACTTGATAAAATGGATAGTAAGTATCACACAGCAATTGGACAGGTGAAATTCTTACTTACAGTCAGGATGTTCCACAGGGCTCTGTCCTAGGCCCTTACTTGTTATCTTTCAGATCTATCTTTTTTTGTCTTAGGTGTTCTACAGTCTGTATGCAGATGACTTGAATTGGGTAAACTGATTAAATGTGTTACAGATAGCAGATGACTTGAACTGGGTAAACTGATTAAATGTGTTACAGATAGCAGATGACTTGAACTGGGTAAACTGATTAAATGTGTTACAGATAGCAGATGACTTGAATTGGGTAAACTGATTAAATGTGTTACAGATAGGGCATGTCTTCAAAATAACTCGACTACATTGACCATTTAGACACAGGCAAATAATATGCTGATAAATACATCAAAAACTAAGCATGTGAGATTTGGAAGACATAAATTGAAAAGCGAATATTTAATTAAGCACTCAGTATTTGAAAATGTGGATTCATTTAAGGGCCTGGGTATATGGGTAGATGCAGCTTTGAGGTTTTATAATCAGATCAACCAATTGGTTAAGGACACTTATAGAACTATAGGTTGTATAAAAAGATTTATAAAGTATAGGAAATTAGAAATGATGAATTCATTGTTTGCTAGTTACATTAGACCCAAACATTAATATGGAACAACATTATGGAAACCTTGCAAGAAAACAAGCATGGGTAAACTAGAAAGATTACAGCAGAAATATACCAAGGGCATCCATGGATGTGAAAAAATTAAGTTATTCTGAAAGACTAAATAGCTGAATTTTGTACAGTGTTACATACTGATATATAAAAGGAGGCCTTACTCAGGTGTATAGGGCATTTAGAGACAGCTACCTCTGTGAATATTTGGTGCTATCAAAAATAGTAGAAAATCATCAATACAACCTATGCAGAAGATACTATAAGAATGAGAAGTATACTCATTGGTTGTCTGAGAAGGGAGCTATTGCATGGAATAAACTACCAAATTACATTAAACCAAGCACTAGTTTAGATATTTTAACATCAGCCTGGACACTTATTATGGGAACAACTGTTTTGGTATACTGGCAGGCTAGAAGGGTATTATTACTGGTGCTTGAAATATTTGTATGTATATATCACTCTGTTACTTACCAGCTCTATTCCATTAGGCACAATGGTCATAAATTCAACCTAATAAAAGTAAATATGAAACTTCTACAGAAAGAGTGACCAGTATGGCACCTGATAACAATCAGAAAGGAATCATAGACATTGCACAACCATTGTGGTTACAGACATGGAAATGCATGCTGTAAAGTATTAAATCAAGTATGTTAATCCATTCTGGTAATAACCATTTAAGTCTACATAAAATAGGAACAAGTACAGTATAAGAAATTAAATTGTAAAGACTAAAGAATAGTCTAAAGCACAAATGTTTGTGGGTACTGTTGAAATGCATCCAGTTAATAAAGTGCATGTTACATATAGTCTCACTGCATTTGGTAATGGCCAGACTGAATGTGTACATCCAATCTAAGTTGTGAAGAAGGGCAAAATTAACTTCTGGTCCGAAAAGCTATAAAGGCAAAACAGTTGCTTTTAAACTGGATACTGGCACAGAGTGCAACATAATGGCAGAATCAAAATCCAGCATTTAGACATTAAGTTGCAGAAATTTGCATGCATGCTGCTATCATATTCTGGGCAAAAATGCAAGCTTTGACTCAAGTGTCACTGGACTAGGTTTATAAAAATAGAGGGGACAAGCTGTTGTTACAGATAGTAATACTGCAAACTCTATGAAACAATTATATGATCTTGGCAGAAATGCAGGCATTTTATATAATTGCTATGACAGAAAGAATTCATAGATTTCAGATACAAATTGTTTTCTGACATTTTGTTGTAGAAATTAACTAAGTGTACAGTCATGCAGAGAGGATGCAAAGAGGATTTATAAACCAGTCACAGAGGAAGCCATCTAAAATGTTTAAACCATGCTGAAGCTAGTACAGCAAAAAGGCAGTCAAAAACTGAATTTGAAGAGAAGAGTTCAGTGAAAGGCAAAAACAATTTTACTGGCAAGAATCCCGTTGCAATAAGCAAAGTCAATCAGAATGTGTTGTGGTGAGTTCTTCTTTACAAACATAGAAGCATGTCATAATACACAAAATAAAAAAAGATTTTCCAAAGTTCACAGTTCCCTTTAAAGGCTTATGATGTCTACAGTCAGAATATCATTCAAAATGCTTCATCCAAAGCAGTTCCTATGATTTATTCTCCCAGATTATCCATTTCACATAAGACTAGGGACAGAACATGATCTAAAGTAGAAGGAGTCACTGATGATCAGAGTTAAATATATCCAACTTGGTGAATCAGCTGTATGGTAACAGCTGGGAAGCAACAAGAAGGTAAGAACAATATCTTATAAAACTGGAGCTTTAACCAATTGAGATTTCAGAAGATACAATTAGTGACTATGTCTAATATCAGAGGTTTCTCAGTGTGTGACACAAACCAAGATTTTTGCCAGAATAACTTGGATTAACTCATTTCCAAAATTTACACTTTCAATATGCCTTTAGATCTTTATAGATTCATAAGGTTACATTCTGGCATGTCTTTAGTTCCAAAAAAGTTTAAAGAGCTATGGCAACTGTAGCAGTATGTCCGAGATGGAGTAATCAGTATAAAAGATGAAAATCTAGATTGGAGTTATGCAAAGTAGGAATAATAGAAGAGTGATAACGTTATTGTGAAGATTGAAGTGTTAAGTTTTGAAACTCAAAGTCAAATGCCAAGCATCTTCCACTTATTAAAAATAAATGTGGCATGTGTTGACAGAAGATGATTTTCAGCTAGATGCTGGCAAAGTTAAAGCTACTGTCAATATGTAGAAAAATCATCCTTTATGTCATCCTCGAGAATGCTACAGCACCCAAAATCATACCTCACATTCCAGAAATCACAGTTCGCCTAAGATCAAGAAAAAGTTTTGAATTGTTGAAGCATCTAGTAACTATAGCAATAACACTCAAATATGATGTGATAATATCTACAATGTTTCAAGTTGACATTATTCAAGAGCTAGATGCAGCTGTGTTGTAGTAGGGCAGACCTATGAGTATTGACAAATGATTATACACATTATACAGAAGAAGAAAATGAAATGCTAGCCATAGTCGTTGGCTACAAGACGTTCTATGATTCTATTTATGACAAAATCATCAATGAAGAAAATACCATAGACTACTTCAAAGTATTTTTAAAGTACCTGCAAAGATCCAGCATATTTGCAAAGGATATTATTGTCACTACAGACGTGAAAATGCTCGAGTTCAATGTAAACCATGGAAGCTTAGGCACATTATAGAAATTCTAAGTAGACCATATCTGAATGTGTGAAAAGAGGACACTATCAAAAAGATATGGAAGTCCTGTGGACTGTATCTCTGTTACGAGTGACAGCAATTAAGCTACATGAGCTCAAAGCTCATACTAGAGATTACTAAGAGCAGTTATTATGACAGGATAGACTGATGGAATGAAACCAAAGACTGATCTCGAAAGGCAAGATATCGGTCATACCTACATAGTTATATGACAGTATGTTAGGAAAAAATATGAATTACACCTAGTCATAACAAAATTCAAGGAATAAGTGTGACATGTCATGTACTGCTTATATGACTTCATATACAAACACACACACATACATATATATATATATATATATATATATATATATATATATATATGTATGTATGTATGTAGTATGCACGTGTGTGTGTGTGTGTATATATATATATATATATATATATATATATATATATATATATATATATGTGTGTATGAATGTAGTATATATGTATGTGTGTGTGTGTGTGTGTATATATATATATATATATATGTGTGTGTGTGTGTGTGTGTGTGTACACATGTGTATATATACATACACACACAGGTCTATATTAGATAATCGAAGTGTTAATGCTTCGATTGGTCTAATGTCGACCTGAAAACAGCGAACGTTGAAAATAGTGAAGCTGCAGATAACCAAATTTTTTTCCTAGGGAAATAATTCAGTTGTCCGTTACTGTGGCTTCACTATTTTCAGCACTGTGGTGGAAAGTTATGGGTTGAGGTCAGGTAAGTGTGCGATTGTGTGGACATTAGGGTTAGGGCGGGGTATGTGAGTTAGGGCGCGGGTGAGATGAGTGTGCGATAGTGATAGACTTTAGGGTTAGGGTGGGGTATGTGAGTTAGGGTGCTAGTGAGGTGAGTGTGCGATAGTGACAGACTTTAGGGCAGGGTATGTGAGTTAGGGTTAGGGCGCGGATGAGGTGAGTGTGCGATAGTGACGGACCTTAGGGTTAGGGTTTGGGTTAAGGATAGTGGATAGATAGTACTGTATGTACAGTTTAGTGTAGGGTTATATGTAGGATTTTAAGTGTGGGTGTGGATTGCTGTTTTTTGGTGTGCTTGTGTTATGTGTGTTTTTCTCGGAACAGTGATTTTTTTTCCCAGGGAAAAAATTCACTGTTCTGAGCCTTCAATGTTTTTAGAGTTGTGGTTAGCAGTTCGAGGTTGTGGTATTCAATATTGAGCTGTTTCGATGAACTGATATAGACCAGTTGTTTTCAGTTGTGAGTTGCTGCAAAGATTTTTTGTACTATTACACATATTATGTAACTGTAATAGTGTTACATACATTATGTAACTACATTACATTAGCAAATGAATTTATGTGAACATACATATATCATAAATCCTTGTCATCTATGTTAAAGCTTTCATTTAACTTGTTAACATCTTCTAGTAGTCAATTAACTGTTACCTTCCTGCTTGCCAGCAGACTAGATCACAATTGTCAAGAGATGATAGTCAGAAAGTTAAGTGTTTGAAAAATCTTTTCAGCTGAACAGGAGAAACAGCTTTTTATAAATCTGATGTTCAGATGAAGTTATTTTGTCAAATTTACTGTGCTTAATTATGGCCCTTAATTTTTACATGCCGAGTTACCAGCCCTGACACACAACCTTCAACGAAGGCACGCCCATTCATGCATGCCTCCACACAGAAGACACTCTAGCTGAGAATTGAATGCAACGTCTTGCTGTGAGCCAACAACGCTACCGCAGCACCACTTCCGCGGAATATGTACACACTAATAACTTTATTTTTTCTTACAGTGATCTTCACTGAAATGCTTATTTTTCTTTTTGAAGCTGTATCTACTAGAAAACTGTATTGAATACTACTTTGTATAGACTAACTAGAACATATGTATTCTGCATCTTACTGTATGTATACTACTGTACTATCTAATTATTGTATATTGCTTGTATTTCTGGGGAGCTTTTTTCCCAGGGCCAACACTGAAAATGGGCTTCTGGCCCAGTCAGACTTTCCCGGTAAACAAATGTAAATAAATAAATAACATCTGATGAAGTTTTATGCAAATATTACAATAATGTGCTTTACATGAGAACATTAGAATTTTACAAAAGGCCTGAGAATGAAGTTTGCATAAACATAATGTGCATAACATGCAATACAAAAGTTAGATTTTTTTTTTAATCAACAAAGAGAGAGAGATGCAAATAAGGTAGGACACTTACAATAGGTGGGTTTTAAACATGTGAGAAGTAGTAAGGTGGGATTTAAGTGGAATCATTGCAGTGACAGGTGTTGGCATTTAGGAGAAAATTTTTAAGTCTGGATTTAAAGAGATTTATGTTGGAAATTATTTGGATGTTAAGGGGGAGTTTGTTCCATGCATGGGAAATGCTACATTTGTAAAGAAGTTTACCAATGTTTTTGTTTGGTTTATAGGTGTCCAGAAGGAGCTGGTCAGAGCTACAAAGAGTCCTGGAAGGGGTATAATGTGATATTAGTGAGGATAGAGCAGGAAAGGTGTTTTAAGAGTAAAGTACAAGTCATTTGCAGCTGGGAGTAAAGCAGGTACTGGGGGAAGTCAAGCCACTCAAGTTGTTTTAGTGCATTGCAGTGATAAGATCTGAATGGTTGGTTACTAGCAAATCTTGCAACACTATAGTATGATTGACAGAGTTTAGCCAGAAGGGTAGACTCTGTAGATGTGAAAAGATGGGGGTGGAAGGCCTCAGCTGGTTTCTGCCTAGAGTCAGAGGCTATGTATTTTTTATGTCTGTAGAGTAGTAGAGGGCCAAGAATTGAGCATTGAGGCAGATTGTATTGGTAAGTAAGGAAAGCAAGTAGCCTGCTATTTTACTGATTGTTGTCTATTAGTGAGATAGCTAGTGAACCATTTAATAGTAGAGGGAGATAAGTTGAGTTGTGATAATTTATTGAGCAGTTTGAAGTGTGATACGGTATTGAACGCTTCAGAAAAGTCAAGAAAGAGGCAAGAATCCAATAATTTTCTGTCCATGTCATCGGTAACGGTTTGAGTAAAGGACAGTAGGGCAGTATATGTACTATGATGGGATCTGAAGCCATGCTGCAAAGGGGTTGGGAGGTTATTATCTAGAAGGTAATTAATTTGTTTGTGAATGGATTTTTCAAGGAGTTTAGATAGTGGAGTGAGGACAACAATAGGTCTGTAGTTGGATGGTTCATTGCTGTTAACTCCCTTGTGTAATGGAGTGATAAAGAATGATTTCCATATATCTGTGAAGGTGGATTCTTGAATAGATCTATTGATCAGGACAGAGATGGAGTAGGCTATTGAGTGAGCAGCTAGTTTTAGAAAGGGGGGGTGTTAGAAGAGGCGGAGCATGGATTCAGCTGAAGCAGGAGAGATTTGATGTAAGTTGTTGGGATGGGGTCAAGTGTGAAAGACAGAGTATTGGTGAAATGTGGAGTGGGGGTGTGTGTTTATTGTTCTGACCATTGTGGGTGAGTTTCTGAATAGATTCAATGAGGTATGAATTTAGAAGAGTGGCAGTTTCAAAGGGGGGGGTGTCAGGGTAGAAGGGTTGCCTGGGTGCAGGACCTCATTAACAGAGTGCCAACATTTTTTGGGGTTAGACTTATGGGTGAGTTGGGTATTGGAGTAGACTTTTTTCTTATTAGTATGGATGTATTTTTTATCCATATTACGTAGTTGTTTGTAGGTTTGGAGAAGAGAAGGTGATTTAGTTTTATTCCATTGTTATATTTAGAAGGTTTTTGTCAGAAGAGAGCAAGCTTCTTGGTGGGTTGTATGGTTTTACAAGGTTTGCTAGAGATAGACAGTCATTTGGTTTACTTATTCAGTTATGGACAATAGGTAAATGGGAGTATGAGATAGGGAGGTAGTTCAAGCCACTATTGATCTCTGAAGGCCAAAACAGTGGTGACCTTTATGGGGGAAATTGGCAGCAAATTTTCTGACCTTTTTGTAGCACTGCTCAAGTTTATCTAGTTGAGTTAGTTGGATATTTGTCAGTACTGGTGCTGAGTAGAGGAGATTAGGTAGTAGCCATATGACATCTTGCAGTGTTAAATTGAGAGGGTTTTGCCCTATAGAGACGGTTTATTTTCTGTTGTATTTTTTCACTGTATGTTGAATGTGGAAATCAAACCATAGGACACTGTGTAAACTCCTAGTAGTTTTGGTTGTGTGACAAGTTCTATTTTGGTGTTGCTGGAAGTAGTAATAGTGAAGGATGCTTTATTTACTGGAAGTGAGGAGATTTATTTATTTTTTTTAAAGGTTTAGGAATAGCTACAAGGAAATCAGCCAGTTTTCTACATTAGTGAAGGATTTCTGGGTCAGGTTTTATAGAGAAGCAAGATTGTCTGCTGAGCAGATGATAGTAGAATTACCTGTATACTGTACTAAAGTAGCATTCTTACTAGACAGACCAAGGTCATTAACAAAGATATTAAACATTACAGGTCCCAGTATGGAATTTTGTCAGACCCCAACTGCAACAGGAATAAAGGATGACATGTCAGTGAGCCATTTTACTGCCTGAAGTCTGTTATAGAATTAACAAGAAAACCAGGAGACAGAACAGTTGCCGAGGCCTAGATTGGACAGTTTTTGTAAGTGTACAGGGCAGAAGACAGTGTTAAAAGCTTTGGATAGATCAATAGACTGAGAAGATACAATTTCTCTTTTTGTGTTATTAATATTAATGAAATTAAGGAAACAGTGTCCATCATGCTAACTGTATCCTTTCCTCCTTGCCACACAAGAATAATGCAGAATAATGCCTTAAAAATGATTTGCATGCAAAGGTACATTTTTTCTGCAATTGTCAATGGTATTAAGGAAAACTCATTATCACTGTTATAGACTGAGACACCAACTACTGAAGAGACTTGACTGTTTGATTCTACGTCGATGGTAAATAAGTCTGAAGTTTAAATTAAGAAGCAACTGGTGACAGTTACACGAGTGGACTGGCTTGCTGTGTATGTTTTTTTTTTGTACAGAAACAAGAAAGACAAAATGATCCCAAAGTGCGCTGGAAGTAAACAGCAGTTATAATTCTTTGAAGACATAAAAAAAGTCAAACTAATAGAAGGTTGTGGTTGCTGGCAGCTTAACTGCTTCATGTAGCTGATCTAATCATCTGGATGAGGTTTACCACTGGAGAGAACATTTTCTTATTCTGATGACTTCTTTCCCATTTGAGATTAAGATCTGCATACCACACTGCTGTAAAGCTGGTACAGCTGTAGATCCTGTGCATTAGTAAAAGAATGAAAAAAGCCCCCCCCCCAAGATGTCTGTGAAAGCAGAATGAATTATATCCTTAGCAAAACTAAAATATATTTTCCCAAGCACACCTTTACTAAAACAGTTATACTGCAGAACAATACAAAGTATCCAAACAATTGATAGTTAACATTCTAACATGCAGACAAAAATAAAATAATAGACAAATATAAAAGAAAAGCATATACAAATTTGCTGCACAAACAAAATCAGTTCTGGGACTGAGTTAACAAAAATACAAAACTCATACTATAAGTCACAGTCCCAAATATTAGTTTACACAGACTCCATGTAATTTATATACTAAATCAAAGAAGTGAAGCCCAGCTAAGCTAATATCTAAGCCCCTGTAGCTGTGTGTGTGTGTGTGTGTGGGGGACTCATGATTACAACACAGGCAGTTTCAAAAACAGGTGTTTCAATTCACATATTAAATAGGCCCTAACTTGCGAGTGATTCTATATAACAGTTTCAGGGTAACCATTTATTTATATATGCCTGATCATTTTTCCTGTAACCCCCATTTGTCAGATTCAGCCATTGCAGAGATCAGTAACATCAGGTATTCTATTGCTGGAGGTTGGTGAGATTTCCATGCATCAGTTATCTTCTTCTTTGCCACTAATAATGCTATTAAGAAAGTTAACTTATTATATATCTGGAGCTGATGTCCCTTAATTATATTAAAATATGAGAAGAGTGAATGGGATAGACTGCCCAAACACTATCATGTCATTCTCCTACCCAGTAATCTCCTAATTTAGGACAAGTCCAGAAAATAGGTAACTAGTCACAACTGCACATCTCCAATAGGGCTCTTACATTAAGGACCATCTTATGTAATCAGGTTGGAGTATAAAAATGCAAACATTTCCCGATTATAATCCTAGCTCCCTGACTCAGTAAGTGAATAGTGGTCACCCATCATATCCACCCAATTGTCCTGAAGACTTAGAGTCACCAGTTGCTTAAAACCTCGCAAAAATTCAGACAAGCATCTCCTATTAAATGTTTATGGATCATTGTTGTCATTCTAATGTTAAGAACCCATGAGAGTAGCTATAGAGTATGGCCTGTCTCCTACTAAAATTTTCATATTGATTGTCTTCTGAAAACATAATACTCAGCAAACAGTAATTAAATTGAGACGTATAAAATGTGTAGGTATAAAATACCCTTCATACTCCAAAACTTATGTCAAGACTTCAGACTGGAGCCTCTATGTCTCCACTTCAGAAATACATTTTTACATTTATTATCCTTATTATCTCTACTTAATACAGGCAAAAATAACCAAAACCAAGCCATTCTTTCCTTAGGCCTAAACCACAATCACAGTTGATGGATCAATTCTGAAATAAAAAATAATTGTGTTAGCTCATCTGCTGTGGTCTACTACCACTGAAGTAAATTAATTCATCTATTGACCAAATCAAATCCCTCAGCATTGTCTTCTGCAAAAGTGACATGAAATTATCCTTAAATGGGTCTAAAATATATTTCTTGAACTGAACTTTGTGGTTAAAATCTTTACTACTTGATTTGGGTGGGTCACATGATAAGCCAGCACAGATTTTATACATTTGTCATTAACATAATCTCGGACTACAGTCAACAAATACATAAATACATCATATTTTGCACTCATTTATAGTTTCTCATAATGTATTGAAACCCATTTTACAATGGATGAACCATACAGAAAATTACTGCCATTTAGAAAGAGGGGAGAGCAGAGATATATAGACTCAAGTAAGGAAAAAATATGCAGTGAATTACCTTTTGGTCGCCAAGATATGTCTTGCTGAAAACAACTGCTCAATATGTGGGACTGATGAGCTTTTCTGCTTGAGAGAGCATTTCCTTTCATTAATGAGATGGGCTCCATTTCATTTTTTGCAGTCAGGCTGCAAAATGGATAACAAATAAATGATCCTTTCTAGCAGACTGAGAATGATACAGTGAATCTTGGTTTGGAAGTTCAAACTTAAATTTTCTGACTGCATCACAGCTGCACATGCATGCGCATTTACTAATATCAAAACAATGAGTTTGCACATGCCCACAGATACATGTGTTCTTACACTTGTGCATGCATGCACTAGCTAAATAAGAGCCTACAAGGCAGGTTAGTGGCATAGAGGAATGAAGCCCTGACTGCAGCTCAAGTGACCCGAAATTAATTAGCAGCTCAGGCACCTGTTAGAGGGAGCAGAGAGGATGGACATGTCCTATCCTTGGGGGGGGGGCATTCTGTTTACCTCTGTACTGAAGCTTTGGTGGAGGATGAAGCTCAGAGAGATGATACTTGGTTGGGAAGCAGGAAGACAGAGCAGATGTGGCCACCCTTTGAGCTTGTAGGTAAGGCACAGGTTTACTCCAATTGCAAAGTCTAACAATCATATTGGGAGCTTAGACTTAGATAAAAAAAATCCTGGTGCAAGCAATATAGATGACACTGTAAGCACCCACTGCACTCCAGTCCCTGTTGCTGCTTTCTACATCTCTATTGTACCCTACTGTGCTTTCTCATCTGGGAGAATGGCACTGGGGTGAGTGCTGCTTTATGTTTCCCCTTCTCTTCTCATCAGCACAGTACAGGGGAGCTCCCACTGCAAAAAAATGTTATTTAAAGGTTATTTTATGTACATATTTCATTCTGATTGAGATTTTGCAGTTTGACTTTATTTTCTTTAACAAGAAACATCTTTATTAAATTACCATTTATGACATAGGCGTTCATACATTTATATAAATGAAAACAAGCCATATTGACATTTTAGTTGCAAACATTATACAGCACTTGTAATCTACTCAATCACTGCTAGTCAGACATTACATAGCTCATTCAAGTCCTGCCTTTTTTTTTAAACCTCATTCCTCCTCTGTATGTATTGTTCCAAAAAATCCCATTTTTTTCTATGTAATTTTCTCCTACACATTTTTAAATATCCCAGTTCCAGTTCTGTCTCTGTTACTATATTCATTACTTCTTGCGCAATTGGTTTAGACTTTGATTTCCATTTTCTAGTAATTGCTGTTTTGGCAGGCACCATAATTAGACTCAGCAAGGTCTTACTATGCCTAGGCAATGTTGATTCTGTATCATTGCTCAGAAAATTTTGGTGACATTAGTCAACATGACCAATCACCTAGAGCCATATATTACACCATCAAGTGGCTAGCCTTGCCATGGTGTGCAGACTGTGATCTGTGTTCTCCTATCTTGAGGATACTGCATGCCACAGTAGATGCCTAAATTGGTTGGTCTGTACAACTCTTCCCCTATAGAGTGCCATGCAGAGTCTGTGCTGCTGCCCACAGCAAAAATATTCTGTATGATTATGGTTATTCTCCTTAAAGATCTGCATCCAAAATCCCAGTCTCCCCTTGTTTCATCACATCATCCCTTTTCATTTTGAATTATAGATTTCTGTTTGTGCTGTGTACAGGAGCCTCAACTGTGTAGCTCCAAAATACCCTTCAAATTGGGTAATCCCAACCTGCCTTGTTCTATTGGCGGAATCGGGTTATCCCACTTGATACTTGCTGTCTTCCTCTCCCAGTTAAAATCATTCAGCTCTTTATTAATTGCTATCCACAACTTTTCCTCTAGTTGATAAGAATATGACTGACCTGTGTGTTAGACTAAAGGGACTAAAAACATTTTAACTGCTTGTTTCTTACTATCCATATCCAAACAACAGAGCTTCCAATTTCTCAGTTTTTGTATTATCTTTTGTTTAGTCTTTTCTCACATATCCTTAGCTACCACACCAGAATCATTTTTAATCCATACTCCTAAATACTTAATTTTATCATGTCCCCATAGATATGGATATCACTGAACCAGTTCATGTGTGGTACATAATTTTCCGCTATTGCCTTTGTTATAGCTTCATTAATTTTGTATCCTGAAGAAATCTGAAACTGTGTCAAAATATTACACAACACTGTAATGTCTTTTTCTAATTTTGTCAGGTATAAAAAATATGATCTGCAAACAGAGCCCACCTTTCTTGAATACTATACCAATTATACCCTTGGATTTCTGAGTCCCTTATTTTCTTTGCCAGTGGTTCTAAATACAATGCAAATAACAAAGGGGAGAGAGGACACCCCTGCCTGGTCCCTCTGCTCAAGCAGAAATTATCAGAAAGGACCCCACCCACTTTAATTTCTGCCTCCAAGCCCTCATATATCCTCCTAATAAATCTTATAATTTTATCAAGGAATGCAAATGCTTCCATTGCCCTGCTCATAAAGTCTCAGCTTACTCCGTCAAATGATTTTTCTGCATCAAGACCCAGCATCAACAGTGGTAATTTCTTACATCCTGCTTCCCTCTGGATCATCTATGTTCTGTTAAATGTCAAATGTTTGCCTCCCCTACACAAAACCGCACTGATCCATATCTATCAATTTTGGCATCACTTTTGCCATTCTTTTAGCCATTATAGACAAACGCTTTATAATCATGGCTTAGTATTGAAATGGGCCTGTATGAAGCTGAATCAGATGGATCTTTACCCTCTTTAGGTATTACAGCTACCATCGCTTTCTTCCAAGATGTTGGTACTTCTCCTCCTCCTTCTCTTAAAATACTGTTAAACATAACCTTCCAGATCTTTATCAGTTTTTTCCTTCCTAGGTTCCAAACTTCCACAGGAGTACCATCTATTCCTGGGGACTTTCCTGCAGATTGGTTATACATCACCATTTTTATCTCATCTGTTCCTATCTTGTTAGTAATTCAGCCTCATCTACCTCTCTTCCATAAACTTTTCTTGATTTTTGTATTTCTTTGCTTCATACAGACGTTCATAGAATTTCCAAAATATTTCTAATACCTCTATAGGATCTCTTGTTACCTTCTTTGTTATAGGCTCCCTAAGCTTGGTGATAGCCATTTGTAGTTTATGTTGCCTGAGTCATTGTGCTAAAAGTTTTTATGCTCTAGAGTTATCATCAAAAAATAGTTGCTTAACAGCAATCTTTCTAAACTCATGCATATTAGAGGTAATTCCTTATTTTCTGTTTAGCATTCTGCAGTTGCTCCTCTTCTTGTCCTGTGAGAATTCCCCTATTATGCAATACTTTAACATTTGTCAGTATCGCATAATAATTCTTGTTACTTCTTAACCAGATCTCCCATTCTTTTATTTTCACCCTATTTTTAAACTCCACTTTAATTTTATCTGAGTCCCTAGCTAGATTTTCAGAAGAAATTTCTATCTTCTCTAATGGCTCCTAAGTAATTTCCTCTACTCATTCCTTAAACTCCTCTGTTTTCAACAGATGGGGGGAAAGCACCAGTGTCTCATTTTTTATTTCATTACCCTGTGTTTTTATTTTAGTTATTACTGGCACATGATGTGAAATAGTTATTGGGTGCATATCAAGATCTTCAATTAAATGCACGTTTCTGTGAAATGTAAATTATGTCTAGGCTAGCCCAGTTTTTGTATCTTGGGGAATAATATGTAAATCACTCCAAACCCCTAGCACTAAATTCACATCTTAAATGACAAATATTTTCATAAATTTCTTCAAAGGTATACTCTTCTTTGTTATACTTCCCTTCTGGCCCCCAGACACACATTCAGTGCTGCAAATTAAATTCCAGTCCCCACCTATAAGTAATAGTCCATGCTGAAAGCTGATTATTTTGCACATAATTTTCTTAAGCTCCATTACAACAGTTTTACATGGAATATAAATACATGTCAGTGTAATCTTCCTCCCTTGCCAGTAACCTCTTAGTACTAGAAATCTACTACTGTTATCTTTTTTTATCTTCTATCACTAATGGGGATCCTCTTGCAATTAATATAAGTACTCCTCTTTTCAATTGTCCCAGGTTTTCCACTGAATAACCATCCTGACAACTGTTTTTTATCAAATTCACATGTTCAAAAACACACCCCAATACCCCTAAAACCTATTAACTTAATACTAACCAACAAAATTATGTACATCTTCAGATATTAAAGTTTTACCCTGCTAATAGTAACAAATATCTCAGACTAACAGCCACACTCACAGACTTGAGTTAACCTAAAAGAAAGGTTGTCCATGCTAAGCTGCATGGTCCAGCCTATGTTTCTGCTAAGTGCTGCCTTGATTTGTCTTATCTTTATAGCTCTCCCAGCTGGAATAACACATGAAAGCATTCAGAGAACATTATCTCCTCGCCAATTTCTTCTTTTTTCTAGCCATTTTCTCTTCATCAGATTCTAGTCAATTTATTTTTATCAGATTGTCTCCATGGAGACAGATACATAATTGCTACTAAGTATACATTTATTTGCTTTAAAAAGCCTTATAATCTTCAATATTCTTTTTCATTTACTTGCTTTCTCTTAAAACCTGTTACTAGATCAAGCTAAGGGTCTTAATCCAGTCATTCCCTCATGCAAGAATGAGAAAAAGCACATTCATTTTTCTTTTGCCATGCATTGCAGTGCCTACATTTCTTAAAACTGAACAAGGGGAAAGCGAAAAGAAGGGAGAAAGAAGGAAGAAAAACATGAGCAACTGTTTAGAAAAGTATCCCCATTGTATTTAAAAACAAACTGAGAAAACTTTACTTTATGGCATGCTACTCATGCACACACTATAAAAACACTACTATTAAGAAAAAAATGTTTTCCTTGCAGTTAACTTTCTCCCTCCTCTTCCCCTCCCCTAAGTATTTTTCTGAACATTAAGGATATGAAGTAGGGCATATACTTTAGAGTGCCCAAGTCAAAGTCTAAAAAAGTCCAATATTTCCAGATTTTCTTGTTCTGTCATATTTCACAGATATAATTATTGCTTTGTAATCCCATATTTGTCAATTCCCAAGATACTGGTTTTATTCCTGTTCATCTTCATCTCCCAAATCCTGTTTCTGTTTCATTTCCAGCATACTATTGGTTCTTCTAGTCAACTCTCTTGCTCCCTTCCTCTCTCTCCAGCATCATCCATTGAAACATTGGAAAAGGTTTCACTGGCATAGTCTTGTCTGTAGTCTTTATTACTAAAAGAACAAGCAGCAGCATCTCCTTTTGTTTTACAGTTCACTTTTTGTTGGATAAACCTTTGTCTTTCCTCCTTAGCATGTACTTCATCAAAAATTATTTTGTCTCTCCAGGGAGGAATATTTTAAAGATAGCTGTGAACAGCAGTCTGAGTCTCATGCTTGCTTCTTGACATTCTCTGAATAGTGGAATAAATTTACTCCAGTTCTGTCTGGCATACGATGAGTAATCATTTTCCACAAATACTCTGCTGTCTCCCACTTTTAGCACTTTGCCCTTCTACAGTTTTGTCAGAATCATTTCCTGCTGGTATGATTGCTTCTTTACTATTAAAGGTCTAGGTTGCTTTCTCATAGCCAGGTTTGGAGCATACACACAATGTGCCCTTTCAGTTAACTCCTGCTTTGGAATACCAGTCCAGTTGCTTATTTGTGCTTTCAAAAACTAATACAGTCTGTTCCTTCCAGCTTCTCTGGTACAGCTAAAAATCTCAGGTTTTCCCTAGGTGCTCTGTCCTCTAAATCTATTTTTTTTTAAACATCTTTTCTTGAGCAGTCTCAAATTCAGCCAGCCTTTTCTCCATTTTAACCTCTGATTTTTGCAGTTTTATCACCTCATCTGTATATTTGTTTAAAGCTTCTTTCATTTTTTACAGCCTTTTCTTGTTTGAGTTGATATACTCTATGATGGCCCTGCAGTGGCCCAGTAATCAAGGAGCCTAAATCATCATCACTAACACTAGTGAGGGGCGTGCATATCGGGATGATGAGAAGTACAAACACAGTAAAGTATGATTTCCCTTAAGGGAACACAAAGTTCACGGTCCGTCTGGGACTGGTTTCTCCCTCTGTCTCCAGATTCCCAATAAGACTCCCCCCTGGTACAGCTATAGGGTTCAGATCTTGGCCATGCGGTTAAGCCAAAACCTCCAGCACCCTCTTGGTCCAGCCAGTGCTTCATGTCCCTGCTCAAGTAGCTCACACACACACACACACACACACTCTTTGAGATTTGATTTATATACCAACACACAGACACTCATAGTGAAGGCTGGCACAGGTTCACTAGCTATGCCCCTTCTGCCCAGACTATAAGGTAGTACCAGCTGCCACCAACCACTACTTATCAGCTACTATAAGGCCCTTCCCAAAGGCTGACCAGTTCTACTGTGTAATATTACTATTATCCAAATGGCAAGTGTGTCCAAGACTTTTAAGGCTATTTAAGAGTGGCCTATACAGTGTCACCAAATACATATGCAAGTACCCTAAAAGCTTAAATATTTCTAAAACAAACCAGCCACAATAAAAATGTTTAAATATATTTCTTCTTCTTCTTCTTCTTTTCCTGGTTAGGGGTCGCCACAGCGGATCACCTGTCTGCTCATGATTGGCAGTGGAGTTTTACGATGTCGAGTTGCCAGCTCGGCGCCCAACCTTCCACAGAAGGCACACACATGCACACACTCACACCTAGGGCCAATTTAGAGTGTCCAATCCACCTACAGCATGTCTTTGGGATGTGGGAGGAAACCGGAGCACCCAGTGGAAACCCACATGACCACAGGGACGACATGCAGACTCCGCACAGAAGACACCTCAGCCGAGGATCGAACCGGAGAATCTCTTGCTGTGAGGTGGCAATGCTAACCGCTGCACCACTGTGGCTGCCCAATATGTTTAAATATATTTAATAATAAATAATAAAAGCACAAGACAATACTCAATAACTCAACACAGTGATTACAGAGTTCAGAAACACAAAATATTTTAAAACACTGCAGGACAGTCTCACATTAATACAGAAAACATCTAAACTAATCTTACTATATTCCTATCTATCTCTAAGAGAAATCACTGCACCTAAATCTTACTTACAGAGTCAGGCAAATGCAAGTACTGAATGGATGTTTACAGGTCCAGAGATGAATTCAAAATGCACAGACTCATTCTGTGAGATAATTCTTAAATTACTATCAAACATTTCTGTTGGGTTATCTCAGATTACATCATTCTTGTCACCTCTGCCTTTAGTTTCCAGGCTAACAGAAACTTAAAAGTTAGCACCCCTGTGTCAAAAATGCTTATCTGTTAGAAACTTGCCTGGAACTGGAAGTCGTAAAACAGTTACACACTTCTACCTTTGAAACCTGTAATTAGTTCTGTTTCCAGACAATAGAAAGCATTTCTAGCTGCAGACATTCTGTCTTCTAGCTGTGGTAAACACAATCATAGAACTCTTTACTTATCAACTTATTTTCCTAGAGTTTTGCAAGTTAACTCCGTTCTTTTCCAGTAGGATACACTGTGGTTACATTCTTGAAGCTCAGCACATAACATACAGTTTTCTTACATTTGTAGGACAAACATACAAATCATATTACTATTCAGAAATGACATATAATTATTTGCAAAATTCTAGCTAGCTGGACTGACAGCCTTCACATACTCCATCACCATTTCATTTATTTTAATGAAGTCTATGTGCAGTTGTTTAATAATTGATGAACAGACAGATGAATGGACTACATGCAGTTCCATTCTGTTTGCACATTAGCTCATACTCAGATTATACAACAGAGGTTCGCTTGCTCAATGAAGTTGCTTTAACAGGAGTAGAAGAGAAAGCATTAAAAGTAGCAATTTACTTGTTTCTGTTTGTATAGCTGCTATGTTGAACTGAAGAGAGCACCCATCATTTTCTAGAGTTCATGAATCTCATTCTTGAGAGAATAAGCTCATGTATTTTAATTTATGACTTGCTTGGGCCCATTTTGGGGCATTACTATGAAAACACCAGCTGCTTTCTTAATTTGGAAATCTCCTCCTGTAGTTCAGAATGTTTGTTAACTGCTAGTGTGACTTTTAATTTTTCTAACTCAATGTTTGATTAATCTGTTAAAATAATCTTTTTTCAAACACTGCAATAAGTCAATTTCATTTGTAATCTTCTCAGTATCTGAAGACAGTTATTAGTACCTCCCCTTCAGCCATCAGTCTTGCAAATAATTTTTGTCTGATTCAAAGCCAAATGCAATTTATTTGTTTCAAAGACCTGTAGAGACATTTTCAAGGAAGCATTTGTGCTCTAATACTTTTTATGAAGGCTATGCCTCTGAGGCACTCTGTAATACTAGTTATAAAGGCTCTGCTGCTGAGGTACTCTGCAATACTATGTAGAAAAGCTCTGTTGCTGAGGCACTCTGTAATACTGCTTATAAAAGCTCTGCTGCCGAAACACTATATGATTTTAACTAGCAAAGAGATAAGAGCACTTTTTGTGCAGTAGTCTTCCTCAGCTTGCAACATCTAACTGCTGTCTGCCAATACAAATGTAGAGCACAGAGTTACAAAAATAAGTCACAGTGGAATTATTCACAGCATAAATATAGTATTGCTTCTTGTAATTTTTACTCTGACAAAATACAGATGTGTTCATGTTCTAAAAGTATTTTTTCTCACCATTATCCCTTCTCCTATCTTAATGGTTAATACTAGGATCATTCATAAAAGTTTTTTTATTGGAAAATTTGCCACATTCCCAAAAGACTGATGTTGTTTGTGAAACAGGGTTAAAGAACAATAACTAGAAACTAGTTGCGATAGGGCATAACTAGTTTTACTGTAACAGACATTCTAACAGAAAATCAGGTGAAGGTGCTAGGATATTTATTAATGATTGTTATAAGACCTGTAATCAACACATGTTCAATGCTAACCAATACTGTAGACACTAAATTCAACCCTTGGACAGATAATAGTTGAGATGTACAGACCACCCAATTCAAGTGCTAATGACCTACAGGAATTCATATTTTTCTTCATGAAAATAATAGAGGTAAAATAACAAACAGACTGGAATAATATTTATTCAACATTACTAAAGAATGTATTTACAACGCATGTTCACGAACATTTGTTTCAGATTACAAAAAAAGAGGTTAGGGAGGATAACATATTGGACATCTGACATTGTATTCCTAAGGAAATGACTGTTACTTCATGTCAAGTTTTACCACCATTGGTATGCAGTGATCATGGAGTTATAAAATTTAACTAAGGGCTAGATAATTCTACCAAACTCAAATATAAACCAATGCACACAATAGTTATCCAAAGAAATCTTAAACTAATAGTAGAACATGTGGTATGCATACACACACACATACACACTTAGAAGAAACAAAATTCCCTTAGGTCAGACTCTGGTTGACTAAACAGATGGTCAACATGTCTGCAAGACTGACAATCCCCAGGGTAGAGGAATATGCTCTTTTCCAGGGATTGTGTGATCTCAGTGTTGGAATAAATGATTAGCAAGGGGAGTGCAGATTTAGCCCCCCCCCCATATAGGGAGTGCAAGGGGGTTTGCCTTTCAAAACCAAGGTTTTAAAATTTATAACCTCAGAGCATGTACATGATAGAGACATCACTGATTTGATGAATTTAAGTATATCCATACAATTTATTCTTAAGAAATAATCAAGTTCCCACTCTCCAAGACAGACGAAATGGAAATTTTAAATTAAAATTTTCTGTAAAAAAACATCCTAATCCAGATATCACATTTGCAATTTTTTTTCTAAAGTGAAGGAATAGAAGTAATGTAAGTAAGGCAGAATACAAGTCATCAGATATCTACATATCATTTTTTTCACAATTTTTAACTCAACATGCATATTATATAGGTTCATAGGTGTGTACTAGGCTAATGGCCCTGGAGCCTTTACAAGCCTAGCCCATAGGATTACCCAGGCATCGTGCCACCCGATGTTGGTTCCCAATGCCTCTGTCGAGTACAGCCACTGGAGTGATCCCCGGGATAGAGCCATTGGAGTGATCCCCGGGGTGAATTTTCTATTTCCCATCCACTCATCAAGACTTCTCTTGAAAAGGGCCAGTGAGGCACTCCGCTTGACATGTATGAGAAGTATCGTCGAAAGGCAAACGACACCACAAACTTGAGAAAGGAACCAGGCAGCTAGCGGCACAAACTGCAACGATGGAATCAAGAACTGCTTTATTGAACCAATAAAAGATAAAACCTTAAAGTGCGTTTAATCGCATACACTTTTCGTCACTAAATAATATCGTGACTTCTTCAGGAGGCAAAACAATCTGTGGCTTACATTCAAACCTTTTAATAGGAACGTTGCTAGCGTAATTAAACAATTAATCTATTCATTTGCGATTTAAAGTGAAAAACACTCCCTGTACATAAAGCTCCCAGAGCGTGCAACCATCTATAAAAACAAGTGAGCATATTTTATTCATATTGTTATTGTTCATTTGTGTTTGTAATTCTTTCCCTAGCATGAACATTCTTCATAAAATCAAGTACTGTATAATTTATTTAAAACATCATATAAAAAGTATAGCATGGAATACATATAAAAACAGTGCTATTCAAGATTAATTCATTACCGAAATGTTTTGAGAAGAGAATCTAGCAGTAGTGTGTTGATGAATGTATACTAAAGTTAATATTTTATTCAAATTGATTATTAAAAAATATATAAAAATGCATGCGTCTCTATTATTAATTTATTATTAATTTTGGTTCATAAATAAATTTACAATATCTATATAATTAATACTGTTGAATATATTTTAGTATTCATATATACACTTGTACATTTTAGTGCCCTTTTATTTGTTTATTTACTCCTATATTTAAACAATGAATATATACATTATATAAAAAAATATATAAAATATAATATATATAAAGTATAATGAATCAATAAATTGGATAAATAATTTTAAAATTTTTTGCAAGTTTATTAAAAGGAGCATAGATGAAATCTAGATATATTAAAAACTGAAAAATATATATGAATATATATATATAAAAGAGCTTCAATACCATAAATATACAAATTACCTAACCAAATTCTTAAGCCTTAAAATACATTTTATTGACGTCATTTCATTTAGGCCAGGGAATTGGTTGGCATTAGTTTTTAACTGCCAAATAAGTTCCTTCTCTTCTAGCTTAAGTGGCTGATATTCTCCCCTAGGGTCATCTCTAACTTGGTCAATGGCTTTAAACTTGAATTTGTGTCCTGGATTTTCTAAACAGTGTCTTGCTAAAGCGTTTTCTGATTTTCCTTTTCTAATACTGTAGATGTGTTCGTATATTCTCTCCTGTAGTTTTCTATCAGTTTTTCCTATGTAGTAGGCTGCACAGATCTCACATTTGGCCTTGTAGACAACTTTCTTACTGCTACAATTGTATTTGTTCTTAATCTTGTAAGTTGTATTTCTAATGGTAAACTGGTTGCCCTTAGCAATGTGTTTACACATATTACACATATAACATTTGGACATTCCAGGATTAGTTGGTGGTTTAAGACATCTCATCTGTAAAATTTCCTTAAGATTCATGCCCCTCCTATAAGTAGTTTTAGGCTTATCTGCCATTTTATTTCTTAGATTGTTGTCCATTATTAGAAGGCCCCAGTTTTTATTTAGAATGTTTTTAATATCATTAGAGTCGAGATTGAAACATAGAATGATACTACAGGTGTATGTAAATAGGTTCCTGTTGGATGATTCAAGGGAATCATTCATTCTTCCCATCTGGTTACCTCCCAATAGTGGCACGTATCTACCTGCTGATCTTTTTGTTCTGATTTCCATAACTATTTCCAAAATAAGCTCTTTGGGGTAGCCTCTTTGTAAAAAGAATTTTGTTAAGAGGTTACATTCAGCTAGAAAGTCAACCTCACTCGTTGTCATCCTAGCCGCCCTGACTAGCTGGCCTTTAACAACGGATTTTTTCTGGTATGTAGGATGGCAACTTTCATAGTGAAGGAACATATTAGAGTATGTTTCCTTCCTAAAAATTTTAGAGGCGTACTTTCTATTAGAAAGATCCTTAACCAGTTTGACATCTAGGTAGTCTATAGAATCAATACTGCTCTTATATGTGAATGTTAGGAAGTCAGTACTAGTATTAAATGATTCTATGAGCTGTTCTACCTCGGCTTGGGTGCCTGCAAATAATAGGAATATATCATCGAGGAATCTTGTGTAAAACAAAATTTGGTCCTTAAACAACATATTCTGTAATACAAAGTTCCTCTCCCAAAAGGCCATGACCAAATTTGCGAGACTCGCTCCGCAGGGGGAACCCATCGCCACACCAATTTTTTGATGGTAAATTTCCTTGTCGAACATAATAAAATTGTATGATAAAACCAAATCTATTAAGTCTCCGACAAGGTGGATTTCGTTGGTGGGTGCTCCCGACCTTAATAACATAAGAGTTACCCATTCTCTTGCTATTTCATGAGGGATGCATGAATATAAGTCCTTCACGTCGACAGTAATGAAAAACGCTGCTGGATCAAAAGGGAGACTGTTAATTGAACGAAGGAACGACCAAGACTCCTTAGAGATCTGTTTTTCCTCTTTGATGTATTTCTGTATAGATTTCAGTATAGATTTAAAACTGTTTACTAGAAAACTTAATCTATTAATACTGATGGAGAATGACTTCAATAAGGAGACTGACTATCTTGTCCCAAGTGTGTACAACCCCCCGTTACACCCTACACTTAGCCTTTTTGAGAAAGTAATGGAAATTGACTTAAGGAATTTGAAAGAAACAAAACGTGGAAATAACTACAATATTTCAAGGGAAGAAAGAGAACTGTTGACTGAACTAAGACAAGCACCTATCAGGAATATGAAGCCTGATAAAGGAGGAGGTCTGGTCATAATGTTCAATAGTGACTACAATGAAAAAATGGCACTGATACTAGGCAGTGACACATACTCGAAGTCATCTATCAATGAAATGAATTCCGCCTA
Source organism: Protopterus annectens (assembly GCF_019279795.1). Classification (NCBI taxonomy): domain Eukaryota; kingdom Metazoa; phylum Chordata; order Ceratodontiformes; family Protopteridae; genus Protopterus; species Protopterus annectens. Next base: position 613,245,596 of record NC_056750.1, on the reverse strand, counting down.
TCGTATGGTTAGAACTACATTCGAAGATCTTTATATTGAGGGGCGTATAGAAAAGGACATGTATAACTACCTCCTACAACCAACAGTGAAAACACCAGTACTTTTCGGAGTACCTAAGATACATAAGGACCTAGAAAATCCTCCAATGAGACCTCTTGTTGATGGCAGGAACAGTCTAACATACACTTGTTCTAAAGTAATTGACAAAATCCTACAGAAATACATCAAAGAGGAAAAACAGATCTCTAAGGATTCTTGGTCGTTCCTTCGTTCAATTAACAGTCTCCCTTTTGATCCAGCAGCGTTTTTCATTACCGTCGACGTGAAGGACCTATATTCATGCATCCCTCATGAAATCGCGAGAGAATGGGTAACTCTTATGTTATTAAGGTCGGGAGCACCCACCAACGAAATCCACCTTGTCGGAGACTTAATAGATTTGGTTTTATCATACAATTTTATTATGTTCGACAAGGAAATTTACCATCAAAAAATTGGTGTGGCGATGGGTTCCCCCTGCGGAACGAGTCTCGCAAATTTGGTCATGGCCTTTTGGGAGAGGAACTTTGTATTACAGAATATGTTGTTTAAGGACCAAATTTTGTTTTACACAAGATTCCTCGACGATATATTCCTATTATTTGCAGGCACCCAAGCAGAGGTAGAACAGCTCATAGAATCATTTAATACTAGTACTGACTTCCTAACATTCACATATAAGAGCAGTATTGATTCTATAGACTACCTAGATGTCAAACTGGTTAAGGATCTTTCTAATAGAAAGTATGCCTCTAACATTTTTAGGAAGGAAACATACTCTAATATGTTCCTTCACTATGAAAGTTGCCATCCTACATACCAGAAAAAATCCGTTGTTAAAGGCCAGCTAGTCAGGGCGGCTAGGATGACAACGAGTGAGGTTGACTTTCTAGCTGAATGTAACCTCTTAACAAAATTCTTTTTACAAAGAGGCTACCCCAAAGAGCTTATTTTGGAAATAGTTATGGAAGTCAGAACAAAAAGATCAGCAGGTAGATACGTGCCACTATTGGGAGGTAACCAGATGGAAAGAATGAATGATTCCCTTGAATCATCCAACAGGAACCTATTTACGTACACCTGTAGTATCATTCTATGTTTCAATCTCGACTCTAATGATATTAAAAACATTCTAAATAAAAACTGGGGCCTTCTAATAATGGACAACAATTTAAGAAATAAAATGCCAGATAAGCCTAAAACTACTTATAGGAGGGGCATGAATCTTAAGGAAATTTTACAGATGAGATGTCTTAAACCACCAACTAATCCTGGAATGTCCAAATGTTATATGTGTAATATGTGTAAACACATTGCTGAGGGCAACCAGTTTACCATTAGAAATACAACTTACAAGATTAAGAACAAATACAATTGTAGCAGTAAGAAAGTTGTCTACAAGGCCAAATGTGAGATCTGTGCAGCCTACTACATAGGAAAAACTGATAGAAAACTACAGGAGAGAATATACGAACACATCTACAGTATTAGAAAAGGAAAATCAGAAAACGCTTTAGCAAGACACTGTTTAGAAAATCCAGGACACAAATTCAAGTTTAAAGCCATTGACCAAGTTAGAGATGACCCTAGGGGAGAATATCAGCCACTTAAGCTAGAAGAGAAGGAACTTATTTGGCAGTTAAAAACTAATGCCAACCAATTCCCTGGCCTAAATGAAATGACGTCAATAAAATGCATTTTAAGGCTTAAGAATTTGGTTAGGTAATTTGTATATTTATGGTATTGAAGCTCTTTTATATATATATATTCATATATATTTTTCAATTTTTAATATATCTAGATTTCATCTATGTTCCTTTTAATAAACTTGCAAAAATTTTTAAAATTATTTATTCAATTTATTGATTCATTATACTTTATATTATATTATATTTTATATATATTTTTTTATATAATGTATATATTCATTGTTTAAATATAGGAGTAAATAAACAAATAAAAGGGCACTAAAATGTACAAGTGTATATATGAATACTAAAATATATTCAACAGTATTAATTATATAGATACTGTAAATTTATTTATGAACCAAAATTAATAATAAATTAATAATAGAGACGCATGCATTTTTATATATTTTTTAATAATCAATTTGAATAAAATATTAACTTTAGTATACATTCATCAACACACTACTGCTAGATTCTCTTCTCAAAACATTTCGGTAATGAATTAATCTTGAATAGCACTGTTTTTATATGTATTCCATGCTATACTTTTTATATGATGTTTTAAATAAATTATACAGTACTTGATTTTATGAAGAATGTTCATGCTAGGGAAAGAATTACAAACACAAATGAACAATAACAATATGAATAAAATATGCTCACTTGTTTTTATAGATGGTTGCACGCTCTGGGAGCTTTATGTACAGGGAGTGTTTTTCACTTTAAATCGCAAATGAATAGATTAATTGTTTAATTACGCTAGCAACGTTCCTATTAAAAGGTTTGAATGTAAGCCACAGATTGTTTTGCCTTCTGAAGAAGTCACGATATTATTTAGTGACGAAAAGTGTATGCGATTAAACGCACTTTAAGGTTTTATCTTTTATTGGTTCAATAAAGCAGTTCTTGATTCCATCGTTGCAGTTTGTGCCGCTAGCTGCCTGGTTCCTTTCTCAAATGTATGAGAAGTATATTCCATAGCATGGGTAGTCTTTGGGTTATGAATCTGTCCCTCCAGCTTGTTCTGTTGATTGTGGTAATGAGGTTGAAGTCTCTGGAGCGTGTAGTGCACTTCACAAATTTAATATTTCCTCTTTTGTTAGTAACACATTCTCTTCAGATACAGCGCATCTGTTCCATTCATTAGTAATTGTCAATAAACGGAATGAAATTCTCTGACATTTTTAGTAAAATGTCAGTTGTTTAAGACTGTGTTAACTGGGTAGGTGGGGTGGTCCTGGGACACATTTCACCCATAATGCAGACAGAATTACTATCAATGAATATAAGATGCACCTAAGTGATGACATGACAGCAAGTGAAAAGTAAGATATGATAACAAATCCAGATGACTAAGTGCTAAAATATTTTTTTTTAAAAAAATGTCCAATGAAAATACCTGCTACTATAGATAAGGACTGAAACATGGAAAATAGAATAGAAGCAACAGTGCCCTTTATGGAAGAATGTGGAACAGTACAACTATGGAACTTACTGCTTCTTGCAAAGATAATATTAAGATAGGGGAGGATTATCTGTTTTACCAAAGATATAAAATCAGTAGTTACAGCTCTTCTGAGAAAGACAGTCACCATTTCAATAACGACTCAAATGAAGAATCCTTCAGATTCAAGGAATTATTTATTTATTTTATTTATTTTATTTTACATTTGTTGACCGGGCTAGTCAGGCTGGATACATGTCCTTTTTCAGTAGAGGCCCGGGGAGAAAAGCTCCACCATGAAGAGAAGACACAGTACATTTACATACAGAAGAAATAGCATTAACATAATAATAAAAAGAAAACAGCGAAATTTACATACTGATTAAATAACATTCACATGTTATGTAAATAATCTTAAACATGGTTACATTGAGAAGCAGTGAGGTTAAGATTATAAACTCTGGGATGGGGAAGAGACTGAGGTGGTATGAGACCTTTGGGATTAGTCTGGTTTAGGACAAGGGCATAACCAGTGTGACTTAAGGAATTCTTTGAGATTATTTTTGAATTGATTAAGCGAGGTCGTAAGTCTTAAGTTGTTAGGAAGGGAATTCCAAAGCTTTCCGATGGAATTGGCATAGAGAGCATCACCACCCGAATTATTAGATTTAATGGTTAGTACCTGAACACTTTTTGAGGATCGTAGGCAGTTTAGGTTGGAGTAGGGGGTCAGTATTTTTCTCAGTGAGGGGGTTCTATCCGGTTGGTTAATTATTTTAAATGCTTCAGTGAGTTGGTTAAGTTTGAGAAGATTGGGGAGTTCTAACCAGCCAAGTTTCTTAAGGTTAAGGCAATGGTGAGTACGATAAGGTGTTCCTGTTATAAATTTGGCAATATGATTATAGGCAACAGAGAGTTTATTGAGCTCTCGCTTATTGAGGAACGAAAGTACCGGGGAGGCATATAGGAGGGTGGAGAGGAGGTGAGTGCGAGCAATGGTTAGTTTGGCATGAGGAGTTAGAAAGTTCTTTATTCTGTACATTGAGCCGAGTTTCTTGTTTACAGACTTAATGGTTTGGCTAATGTGCATATCAAATTTGAGCTTGTGGTCGATAGTAACACCTAGTAGTTTGGTATTGGAGACAGGCTCAATGATGGTGCCATTGGTGGATTCAACGTGGAAGGTCATGTTGTTAGCAAGTGGAGGTTCTTGTCCTAGGGGAGTAGATACAGAGGGGAAAAATAGCAGTAACTTGGTTTTTGTTGGATTAAGTATGAGTTTCAGTTCAGAGAACCATTTTTCGACTATAGTAAAACAGTGTTGGGTGCTTACTGACTACACTACTACTGCAAGAAAATCAACAGCACTGGGCTACTGGTATAAATGTGTGGAAACAATAGGAGAATAATACATGCAAGGTACATCTGCTGGCAATGCAGTAATATCTAAGCAAGGAAGGGTATAACACAGCAGAGTACCAATATGTAATAAGAAAGAAAGGAAAGGGATTTCTTACTTCAGATTTTCATACAGTATTTATTACAGTGCTTTAAAAGGTAGGATTTAAATAACAAAAATAGTTTATAAATCAAGGGCATTAAGGATATTGATTTATACAGATAACTTAAAATACCCACTATGGGAGAATGGTTGTTGCTGAACTAGGAGGGACCTGATCTAGCAAAATTAATAACCGTTTCATATTTTCTCTTTGTCAATGACTTAGAATAAACTTCCATTTGATATTAGAATCTCAAAAAAATAACCTATGTCTTTAAAAAGTCCTTGGATAAACGGGAAGATTCCATAGATTATATATTTGAGTTTTGGAGTCTGTGTCTTAAAGGCCAGTGTGCTCAATACAGGATACAGAAAACCATGAAATGATAAAAGCCAAACCATCTGTAAACCCTATGTTCAGAAACTAAAGCAGCAAAGTCCCTTATGAAGGTCTGACAGTGATGAAAATTTCCTTATGCAGCCAGCCAAAAAAAGCCAAATGGAGGACATGAGATTAACATTGATTATCAAGTTTTTAACACAACCACATCACTTATTATTCCTGTAGTCAATATATTAAGATTAGCAAAAGACTGTGCCAGGACAAACATTTTTCTTTGTTCTTGACATCCCAAGTGGATTTTTACCATTTTCAGAAGAGCAAAGTCCTAGTACAGATTACCTTTATCCTTAAAGGAACATATATAACTGTGTGGTATTACTTTGTGGATTTTATTCATCACCTTATTTATTCCATCAAATACTACATCAGATCTGGAGAGAGAAAATGTAACATAGAAATGTAGTTCAAGACTCTAATGACTTATTGATTCGAATGAGAGGGGTGGCAGAACCAACACAAACGCTATGATATATAGTAATGGTTATAAAGAATACTGAGTTAGATTTACATCTACAAAAAAGCAGCACTGGAACAAATAAGTGAACGCTTTACCTCAGCCTTCATGCTCACTGAGTGGTGCACAGCTACAGCTATCCCACTCTACAAGGGGGGGATCCACCTTGGATCCCAGGAACTACTGCCCCATCAGTCTGATGAGCCTGATCTGCAAGGCCATGGAATGTATTATCATGGAACTTATAAAAAAAGACATTGGCAACCTTAAAACACTGGACCCCACCCAGTTTGGGCTCATGAAGGGCCGATCTCGTCTCCTGAACCTGATTGACTTCTTTGACTCAGTCTCCAGAGCCATGGACGAGGGTAAGGCAGTCCACACAGCCTATCTGGACCTAGCCAAGGCCTTTGACACCATCCCCCACTCTGGAATCATAGATAAACTTACTAAGCTGGGCATTAATCCCTACATCACTCGATGGGTTGCCAACAGGCTTACTGTCAGAACCCACACTGTAAAAGTAGCTGACTCCAAATCCAGCTCCAGACAAGTGACAAGTTGAGTACCTCAGGGTTCAGTCATGGGACCTCTCTTGTTTGGCATATTCTTCTCTGAAGTACAGGCCAACACTAAGGGACTCTGGCTAACAAAATTTACAGATGACTGCAAACTGGGAGCAATTACTGAATCCCCAAATGATGTTGATACTCTACAAAAGGGCCTTACAGAAACAGATGCTTGGTGCCAGAGCCATGGGCTCAAGCTCAGTCCCAAGAAATGTATAGTTATCACCTTTGGGAAAAAATATGTACCCATGAATTACCACATAGGTGGCAGTACACTAAACACCAAAAGTGTGATAAGAGACTTAGGGACACAGGTGGACAGTGGTCTCATCTTCAATAACCACATTGCCACAAAAGTCAGGAAATCCTTCTATGTGGCACACCTCATCACTAAAGGCTTTTCATCCAGAAAAAAGGAGGTCATTGTCCCACTGTACTCATCCCTCATTAGACCCATTATAGAATACAATGCCCCATTTGGTAGGTACCACTCAAGACATCTGCAACAACTGGAAAGGCCGCAGAAATACCTCACTAAAAGAATCACAGGCCTAAAGCAGATGCCCTATGCCAACTGCCTTAAAAATCTCCAGCTATACTCTGTCGTATATTGTCTACTCCAAGGCAATCTCTGTTTAACATACAAGGCCATGTCAAACCCAGAGCTGTTGGAAATGCTACACTTAAAGAAATCCCAATCCCTCAGAGCCACACGCTCCAGGGATCTAAACCATGTCATCACAATAAACAAAACATGCTGGAGGGATAGGTTCCTTACCCAAAAGCTCCCTAGACTCTGGAATAGACTGCCCATACATATCAAGCAGAGCACCTATTTGGCCCTCTTCAAAAGGAACCTTGATGACTGGATGGGAGAAAGGAAATTCACCACAGGAATCACATCAGTCGCCCTGCTAGACAGGGGTCCAGAGAAGTAAATAGTGTGAGAAGAAATAGCCAGGGAATTGTTATGGCTAGGCTTGTATAGTCCCTAGGGCCGATAGCCTAGTACCAACCTATGAACCTATTATTCTATAAAGTTTTGGACACATTTCTTGTGTGGAAAATAACTCCATTCCAAATGTACACACTTCAAAGTAAAAAAAGTTCTTAGGCAATGTTTACATTCTGTAGAGACTGAGAGGGATGCTCTATATACTGTAACATTACCACTAATTACTGTATCAGGGTCATGGCTATAATATTTCAGTCTGTATCACTGTTTTGAAAAAAACTGCATGACGTAAATGGATTTAAGAGTATACAATAAATGAAATCTGCTGCACTGGAGTATGACCAAAAGCCACACTTAAATAGGTACCATTTTGCAGAACTAAAAAACAGATTAAAATTATTGGCTCCCAAGTGATTTACTTACCTCACTCTCTGCTTAGTGCCATGAATGCTATCTTACCAATAATAACTGTAACTTGGCTAAACTCATTACAATTGTAGACAAATAATTTCCAGAACAGGATAATACTTTGTTAGTACCAGAATCCCTTCCTGCTTTTATGTAACCTCACTGGCACTAGCTTGGCCTGTCTGGCATACCAGTTAAATATGACAACAGTACTAAAAACATACCATACAAGTCTAAGCAGTCTGTCTCTGAAATGTGGATGCCAATACTTAAAATCCTCTAGTGTTGCATTTACCCTTAAACTCATTAATATAGACAGCCACAAGCTTTTGAAATTCAATACAGTTCTTTACTTAAAGAAATTAGTGATGCAGTTCAAGCCTTAAATCTCCGCTATATGTTAAATTGCACAGGAAATATGAATAACAGAACTTTGAACAGATAGATGGCATTATAAGATCAGCTAGTTCTTGTTAAACCTAGTGTTCATTAAAGATAACTGGAATATATCTATCTCAGTCTTTTAAGACCATTTAGCAAGCATAAAAAATATAACAACAACGTCCACAAACATGAGCTTACTGATTACGGAAGCAGATTACTATTCCTTTCTTTTTGCAGCACTTCCCAGAAGCAAAAAAAAAAAGACAGACTAAATGTCCCTGAATTCAAGACATCTCTAAGGGAGAGATTCACAACATTTGAATTCTTCGGGAGGGGTGACTTTGAATGACTAAACACTGGGAGATATGTCAGTAAACTCTGTTTCAGAGAAAATCTTTCTCCCATTGTGTTATGTTAAGATGCCCTGCAGTCTTCTTGTAGGATCAGATTTAAATGGAACCCCAATGATTCCACCAACATGAAGCAGTGAATTACTTAGTAAGACCTGCTGTGTGTTGGGTTTGGCTGCATGTATCTTCATGACCTTTCCCACTCGGGGAAAAAAGAATAATCACAGTTTCTGTACAGTATTTGTTTACATTTTCTGCATCTCTATAACAACAGTTACATATTTGTGTAGTCACATTCCCCAGCTTTCCTACATTTCTATTGAAAAATAATTTTTTGTGAATATTACAAAATGGCTAAATCCTTATATTAGTTGTTAAAGAAAGACATGTCAAACAGAGTGAATCAAATGCCATTCAAATATATGGAAAGTTGTATAGCATACATGAGCATTGGACTCTACACCAGAACTTCACCACCCAGTAAATGGCAAGAGATTTGTCAAACAAATGGGTGTAACTGATCAGTGCTTTTCAGTAGTAATAAAAAAGGAAGCTATCTGGAAATTATAGTTTGGTGCATATGAAACAATACTTTCCAAGAAAGGGAAAATAAGGATCCAAGATGACTGAAATACTAACAGAATTTAACAAATCAGTAAACATTTTACAGCACTTTACAAAATATTTATCACCCATGTAGAAAGACGTTGACTGAGACTTAGTATTATAGTTCCAAAACTTGGAGTAGTAGTTCGTAAAATGCATCTGTAAAAGGCTGATAGCAATTTTGAGATCCAAAACATGATTTAAATATGCTGTGAACTACATAGAGTATCTGTAGTTCAATACTGCACTGCTACGCATCTCACAGAGAATCAATGAAACCATTACATTAGCAATGCATGCTGCTGTCTTTTTTAGAGTAGTGCAAAAAGCATTTTTGCAATGGGGGCAATCACCTCTGCACCCTCACCACACATTTCTAAATATACTAACAATGAGAATGAGCAACAATTCCTAACTCCTCCATTCCCCCAATAGGTTCCTACGTACTTACTAGGCTGCTGATCTGTAAGAATCTTTAGAATTCTAGCATTACATTCCCATGGTAGGTATTAGCCTTGATATTTTACATACAAGTAACACAATTACATGCCAAACAGGGATGCATGGTGGCATTTACATGTTTCCCCTATCCACGAGGGATAGTGGTACTAAATCAGGGGTGTAACACCGCTGTCCCTCTCCTTATCTCACTCCAAAGTAAAATTGCTTTAAACAAACTCAGGATCTCATTAAAAAACAGACTATTTACATTTCATTCCCACAGGCCGCAATATTCACCATATATGCCATAATGAAGGCATGTTACCTGGCAAAGTATGTTTACTTTAGCAAAAGACCATCACATGGAGTTTGTTACTCAAATGTATTGCAAGACAAATCATCTCTATGAACAAAGGAGGTTACAATACTCTGCAAAGATAGATCACTTTACAACGTAAATCTTTCCACTCTTTATAAACTGTGTATGTGAAATATTTATCTTCAAGTTTGCTCTTTCTCATGTTCCCTCAAGTCTATGATATTTTAAAGCAAGACTGGTGGCAGAGAGAGATGAATGGCCTGACTGTAGCTTAGGTGATCACAGTTTGATTAGATGCTCAGGCATCTGACATAACTGGATGAAAGGATAGGTAATGACTGGTTATAGTAGGGACATTTGGGGCAGCCGCTGGGGTAGGGGGGGGTCATGAGACTAGCGAACATACAAGAGTAAAGCATCTTAATTTTGTACTGCAGGGCCACACATCAATTTACAATTGTCTGTGCACTGATTCAGCTGAGATCAAACACTTGTACATGGTCATCAACTTAGCAGTGCAGCAGTTAACTTTCATTACTGAAAAGAGAAAAAAATTTACAACAGGTGCTCCGCTGTGAGCAGTTATACTGCAAAGCCAGATATTAAACTTATTTTGAGATCTACCATCTAGCTGCCCACTGCTTTAAGTTCCTTGTATTTATTTTTTGTGTGCAGATGTGTAGCAGGTAATCAACCAGATACCTACAGTGATGAGAGCTGCATAAGAGTTGGTAGAAGGAAAGAAAAGTGTGGTTTGTCAAGGGGAATATGGATAAGAGGTTAGTTATTGGACCTGTACTGTGAGTGAATGGACCATTTCACTTGTTCTAAAGAAATGAAGAGACTTGCATCAGCAGGAAATCAATGCGAGTTTTGAAAAATGTAATGTGGATCCTACCTATCAACTCAGTTTGTCCCCAGTTATCATAAATGTTTATTTTGAACCTTATTTGTCCCTCATTTCATACACATTCATTTTTAAATCTCAGCAAAAATCCATAGAAAATAGATATTAATCTATCAAAATACACCTCATGTGAATATAAGATATTATTAACCATATGTGATTTTGGGCTTCCTCACAAAACTTATACACAGATATTTTGTAAGTGTTCCACATTTTGTACACTTGTTTCATTGTGTGAGCAGTACTTTTCCACATTTTGGAAAAGGAAGGTTAATAGTTATGCTTCCATGTTTTTCCACACTTTAGACGTGCACCCCACATTTATCATTAAATCTAAATATATTCTTTAAAATAACTTTTTGAGAGTGTAATAAGACACATTTTAACCTTGCGATGAGTTTAATAGTTGATGTTGCTAAGCATTCCACATTTTGCTCATTTGTTCCTCATAATGAAAAGCAGTGTTTCACATTTTGGAGATGGATGGTTAAGACCTATGATGAGAAGATTATCAGGATCCAGAGGGGCTGGAGCTGGGTGTTGTTCAGCAGCATGCTAAAAGAAGGGTGTGTTTAGGTACTGAAGGGGCCATAGCAGGTAATCCCTTCCATACCCCAGCGAATGTTCCTGTCCATCGTAAAATGTACACTTCATGTCTGCATTGCTTCACTGTCTATTTTCTTTTCTTTTTAAAGTCACCTTTAAATGCTGTATCTATCCCTGATTTTGGACTGGATTCTTATCCTATGAGGTTTGTAATTCTTGACACATTACAATGTGTCCCTTATTCATTTTATAGGAGGTGGACATCTCAGATGAGCCTAGACAAAGCAGTTACAATTGTGTCTGACACCAGACGATAAATGGCTTAGCTGATGCTGCTCACTCATTTTGTTGGCTTTGCAGGATTAATGCAATTTGTGTGAAGCAGCTTAGAATACTTTGATACTGTTTGTGAAGAACATAACTGAAATGCATTATACGGCCATCATTTATTACAATCAGATGTTGGAAGTGCACAGAGAATTGGATGTAACTGCTGGGTGGGGGGGGGGGCTCTGAGAATGAAAGTAACTGACTCTGTTATCATTTGCTCAGTTTACATGGTCACTAATATCACTTTGAAGGACTAGTGTACATTTGTCTGAATGAGAAAGATTACCTTATTTTGAGTATTGTTGGTTACGTGAAACAAATTTGAATTACTGCAATTTTTTAACCACAGTCAGGTATCCAATGCATACAGTCAGTGAAATCACTATGCCTGTCAGGTACAGAGGCTGCCTCTGGGTGTAAGTGAATGACCCATGATACTATTTGATCACTGCTACACTTACTGACCTGGCATGGTAAAAGTAGTGTGGCCCAGTGTTATGTATTTGCTGAAATCAGTGTAAAACTAGTATTGCTATGGCTTGTGCTTGTGTGCATTTGCTAGGGTGAGGTGGGGAAGAGTTACAGTATATTTAAAAGCAACAGGTTGGCTAAAATTTGTTTCACATTCCATCATAAAACATCAGCAATGTACTCAAGTTACTTTCTTAGGTGTATTGGCAGGTGCTGGATGTGTGTGAAAGCACCTGCTCATTGATACATTACAGCAATCAGTAGGATTGTCAATTCACAGCACTCAGCTATGGTTCAGTTCTTGGCAGTATCTTCTTCTATGTGATGTCTGTATTGCCCTCTCTGTTCCACCATGGTTTTATCCATGTGCAATGGTTTGATGCAAGATCTCAAAGGCATGCTGTAGGTGAATTGTCATTCCTCCTATTTGAATTTAAGTAAGCATACAGCATGTTTGCATTTTGTGATAGACATAGCTTGTCAGGATCAGTATGTATGCATGTAAAAATATACCATCACTGATGTGTTATTTCTAGACATACACAGGATTGCCTGACACACAGACCACTCTTCTGGGTAGCAAAAAATAAACGTCTGTGTCTGCAAAATATGGCATACAATACATAACAAAATATCCAGACCTTTACAACTTCTAGTGCTCTGGAGGCCCCTAAACCATAGACTGTATAAGTGGATTTTGACAAAGGGCTAGTGACAGCCTCTGCCCTGAGCCCCATCTATTCTAAAACCATCTCTGCACAGAGATGTGCACATGCAATTGCTGTGGCGTGTGTTGAAGGCTGGCAATAACGTCGTCCTTATTTTTAAAATGCTTTGGGAGTAGGGTCAAGGAGGCATGCTGTTTATGTGTGGAAACTAAAATATGTTACTGCTCTATTGGTTATTTCACTTTTGATCCAACCTCATATCAGTTGATTACACAGAAGGCAGTGGAGTTTTGGGGCCACCAGACACATGAAATATAAAGAACTTTGGCCATTTGAGCCCTCACTTTCATCCCAATCTAACACCAGGGGATACGCAGATGGTGACTATCTCCATTTTGTTAGTTTTGAACATTAACTCTGAACACAAGTTATTTCTTCCTTGAATGAAAAAAAAAAAATAGGATTGAATTGCTTTCTTTATGTTTTTCTCCATGTAAATCATTGGATCAAAATGTTGGAAAAATGCTGTAAAACGTACCTCAGAACTTCTATCACCTAGTAGCTGTGGGCCCCAGACCCCTGCTTAATTAAATTATTTCCCCCACACTTATTACAGTACAGTGGGTGGTGTCATGGAACTATCTGCGTAGGATACTGTTTTACCCAAGGTTGTCCCTGGTCAGAAGAAACTATTACTTCATAGACAGAGTGGGTGGATGACTACAACAGAAAAAGATAAAAACAGAAAAAAAAAGCTTTTATGCAGAAAAGCGGCTTGAATAGTTGCTACAAAGTTCATTACCTGCCTTTGTATTCCATGAATAGCCTCAAAACAAAAATAAAATAATGATTGAAATTCTGCACTGTTCACCATGACTCTCTCTCTTCCACACATTCTGACATTCTGCCTGTATTAATTATCTTTGGGAAGGGCGTGTATCATTTCTTTTAAAAGACAGCAAATTAAGAAAGCAGCTGGTCTAGATGGGATTTCAGCCTCCTGTTTAAAAACATGTGCTGATCAACTGGCTCCTGTTTTTACTCACATTTTTAATAAATCATTAGAGCACTGTGAAGTTCCCTCATGTTTCAAACAAGCCACAATCATTCCAGTGCCTAAAAAATCCACTACAACAGAACTGAATGACATCAGGCCTGTTGCTTTGACATCACTGGTCATGAAGACTTTTGGCAGGCTGGTGTTAGCCCACTTGAAGGATATTACAGCTCCCTCATTGGACCCCCTTCAGTTTGCTTATCGAGAGAACCGGTCAGTGGATGATGCGGTTAATATGGGCCTGCACTATATTTTGCAACATCTTCACAACCCAGGGACATATACAAGGATCCTGTTTGTGGACTTCAGCTCTGCATTTAATACAATTCCAGAACTTCTTCACTTGAAACTCTCCCAGCTTTCTGTTCCTGCTTCCACCTGTCAATGGATCACCAATTTTCTAACCAATAGGAAACAGCAGGTGAAACTGGGGAAATTTACATCTTGCTGTCGCACGATCAATACAGGTATCGCCCAGGGATATGTGCTCTCCCCACTGCTATTCTCCCTCTACACTAATGACTGCACCTCTAAGGACCCCCTCTGTCAAACTTATTAAATACGCAGACAATACAACTATCATCAGGCTCATTGGGAATGGTGATGAGTCTGCATACAGAGTGGAGGTTGAGCAGTTGACCCTTTGGTGTAGTCAGTATAATCTGAAACTGAACACTCTTAAAACTGTGGAGATGACAGTGGACTTTAGGAGTGGTACTACAAAATCATCCCCATATTTATATTTAATACTGATGCGTCAGTTATGGAATCCTTCAAGTTTATGTGATCTATAATCTCCTGGGACTTGAAGTGGGAGACCAATGTAGGATCCATCATAAAAAAAAGCACAACAGTGAATGTACTTTCTGGGACAGCTGAGAAAGTTCAACCTCCCACAGGAACTGTTGATTCAGTTCTACACAGCAGTCATTGACTCTGTTCTCAACTCATCCATAACACTGTGGTCTAGATCTCTGTATAATCATGACAAAAATAGGTTACATCGAATAGTCAGGTCTGCCTAAAATATCATTGGTGCAAGTTTGCACTCCTTACAGGACCTGTACTATTACAGAGTCATGGAAAGGGCAGGGAAGATCACCGCCGACCCTTCACATGCAGGCCACCATCTTTTTGAACTATTACCATCAGCCAGGCGTTATAGATTAATATGCACCACAACAAGCAGATATAAGAACACTTTTTTTCCACAGACCATCAAGTTCATAAACAGTTAACTCAGCTTATTAGGTTGGGGTATTCTTTTTCCCAAGTCTCCAAGGATTCTGCAGAGTTGTTTACATATTAATATTTGTTTCTTTCAGACTTTATTTCAGTATTTCTTGTGCTGAGTTGCACTTTGCATATATATATATATATATATATATATCTCTATACACATTTACATTTTTGTCTTGTTCTTAATAGTTGGATGTATGTTGTCTGTCTATTTCTTAACAGTTGTATGCATGTCATTTATGTAATTCATACATGGAGAGTCACTGAAACCGGAGTCAGATTCCTTGTATGCATGCATACTTGGCCAGTAAATGTGATTCTGATTACATGTGCAAATTGCTGTCCATCTTATAACATACTGTATGCCCCATGTCTCTTTTATGTCACATTTTTCTTTTAATGTTACTTTTTCATTCTACATCATAATAATGCATTGCACTCCAATTTCTAAATTCATTCTTACAACACAGAAAAATGAACAAGTTATTGTCATCTTGGGGAAGCCATGACAGGAGAGCTCCAGTTACTTCCATAATCAAAAACATTTTAGTAGCATGGAGAAGATTGTTTGTTACAAAGTTTTTCAGTGCTACACTGAGTGATCTGCAATAATCTTATAATCCAATTTTTGTGTTGGAGCTGCAGCCCTCCACACTTTCCATATGCCATTGGTACAGTAAAGTATGTTTGCCCTTATACCTCCAAGCTCATGATTGACTGGTTAAGCCAGAACTTCACAGTTTGTTGCTGGTTCAATGATTCACTAGGGATGTTTGAAAGCTGTTTGAAGTTTAGCCACTTGAAAAGAAACACACTTACACATCCACAAAGCAACTGGGCAAAACAGAAGGTCAATGGAGGCTAAAAGGAAGACTGGCTACATCTGAGATTTTTACAGAGAATGTGAGTGTATAAAGGTGAGTTTAGAAGGTATTTATTGATTTGTACGCAATGTATTATTTATGGTAATGGCAGATATTGGGCCCTTTCACCTTCCTAATAAATTAGAAACACTGCTATTATAGCCATTAACAAGTAATTACATCTCCACTATTAAGCAGTTGACTGAAAATAGCATTATTTTATTTCCAGTGAAATTTGTATGTTCATTTAAGGCCAAAAACTGGGAAGCTGAAGTGAAGCACGTAAAAAATCATGCATACTTTCTTAAAAGGTAAAACAGATACTCAGGCTTAAACAGTTATAATTCAAAACAATCATATAGGATAGTATATGCTTAAAGTAAGGAAGATAAATCCATTATACACTTAAAACAATAAAGGTAAATCCTGTAGAAAATACAGTTGTGAAAGATCTAGAGCAATCCCAGGATACAAAAGGACATGTGCATCCAGGAGGGAAGAGAAATAGGATAAGAAAAGACGCCTTGGCCAGTAGAACGTACCCAACAGAAAAAATAGAGAAAAGAGGGCAGGAGAAAGAGACTGAATAATGCAGCAGGGAAAAGGAGGACATCTACCATTATGCTACGATCTTACACAGCTATACTATGTCCATCCTTACCACTGTTGCAGGATTCATAACATGCTGAAGAATACCAAAGCAACCTGAAAGGATGAGAGGATGAAGGCACAGAGGTGCACAAACCCATGAAGGATAGCCCTGACAAATACTGCCTTGAATCTGGAAATGGCATCCAGCTTGTAACATTTTTTAGTAAAAGTGTGAACAGAAGACCAGGTAACAGCTTCAAGGATGGCTCTAGTATCCAAACCTTTGAAGAAAGCTCTGGAAACAGGCTACTGCCCTCATAGAATGAGTTTGAACTGCAGAAGAAAGCCATTTGCCATGAAAATAGCAAAAAAAAAATGGTCTTAGAAATCCAGCAGGGATTGGTTTGTTTAGAAACTGCAAAACCAATTGTTCTGGTATGAAAACAAACAAAAAGCCTTCTCAGGTTTGTGAATAGCCTTTCTCTTATCTAGATAAAACCTGAGCTTTCTATGCAGATCCCAGGTGATCCTTCTCTCTAGCAAAAAAAGGAAGGATGCTGGTTAGACTAGTTAAGAGACAACTCACTGACTACTTTGGCCATAAAATGAGGATTAGAACACAGAGATACCCTGCCCCTATGAAAAATCAAAAAGGGAGGAAACTCCGTCAGACCCTGAAGCTCAGATACACTCTTGGCTAAGTAAGGGCAACTAATAAAACAGTCCTCCAGGTACAGTGTTGCAAGAAGAAGAAGAAAGAGGCTCAAAAGGAGCCGGAGTCAAATTTTCAAGGACAAAATTAAGGTCCCAAGAGAGAGGAATAGGTTTTCTTGAGAGCCTTGCATGAAAGACTCCTTTAAGAAATTGTTTAACCACAAAACAAAAGACCAACAATGGGTTCAAGGGCAGATGAGCAGCGACTGCTGACAACGGAACTTTAACAGAAGAATATATGTTAATGCCAGCATGAAGCAGTTTACTTAATTCATTACATCTGAGTGACGCCTCCAGGTGCATCTGCAGTTAACTCCTAGTGACATCTCTAGGCATCAAATATTGCTTGTTCATATTTGTGTCAATTCCAAAACCATGCTATGTACAAGGCTTTAAAAGACTTCATCTTAAAGCTTACACAATAGCAAAATCAACTGCATTAATATTTGAACTCTGTCTAGTGCAGGTAAATAGATATTTATTTATTTATTTATTATTTGTTTACTGGGAAAGTCCGACTTGGAATGAAGCCTATTTTCAGTGGAGGCCAGGGGAAAAATGTTCCAGATACATGTCTTTGTAACACGGGAGGAAACCAGAGCACCTGGAGGAAACCCACACTAACGCAGGGAGGACATGCAGACTCCACACAGAAGGCACCCCAGCTGAGAATCGAATCAAAGAACCTCTTGCTGTGAGGTGACAATGCTACCGCTGCACCACTGTGCCATTTTCTAAATGTTGTTTATATATTATATTTTATGTTATTAATTTATATAGATATAATTTTCACATTTTTCAAAATATCTGCACAACCAAGTAACAGATAGAACTCCTTAGCCTCATATGAAAGCTCTAGCTAGATGAATAAAATGCTGCTGACAGTGTGTGTGTAACTTGAGTGATTTACAAATGCAATAGTTACTGTGTTTACTGTAACTTATAAAATTTAGTTTAAGATCTAGAACCTAAAGAATACTACTCCTACAAAACTAATATAGGCGGAAAAGTTTGCCATTTATACTTTTTTCATAATCCTTATGGTTCCAGAGATATGAACATTTGTTTGAAATGTGACGACATAATTTGATTCTGTTAAAAGGCTGAGGCTCCGCCCTTTGGAAGTTACAGTGTAAACTTCCTAAGCTCCATTGAAGTGACTGAGTTAAAGAAAGGACCAAAGGGACGCCCATTGAGAAGGGACCCTGGTGATGCTTGAAACACCAAACAGAAAATCTCTCCCATTTAGTCATAGGATTTTCTGTTAGTGGGTTTCCTGGCCTCCTGCAGAACCCTAAGCACATCTGGACAAGTAAGGGTGAATGAGACCCCTCATCTTGTGTAAGAGCATCCATTTGGTGAGAAGGGAGAACCAGTGCTGTCTGGGCCAAAATGTGGTCAACAGCAAGATTCTGGAGGAGTCCTTTCTGATCTTGTACAGGCCACTGGGAAGCAGAGGAAGAAAAAGATAATATAAGAATATTCCCTTCCAAGAAAAGGATATGGCATTCACCTTCCAAGTCGAAGTACCTGAGACTCTGGAACAGAAGTGAGGAAGTTGCCTGCTCAAAGGGGAGGCTAAAAAAGATAAGTTTGAGGAATACCTCCCCACCCCACCCCCCCACCCCCCGACGTACTAGGTCTGGAAACACCTCTCTGTGAACCATCCATTCGTGAGGTTGTGTCCTGGACCTGCTCAGGGATTCTGACAAAATGTTGTGCTCTGAGGGGATGCATACTGCCTGAAGGGCTACCTGATGGCTGATAGACAAGTCCAAGGCCTGAAGGGCTAGTCTGCAAATAAGATACATCCTTGTGCCACCCTATTTATTGATGTATCACATGACTTTGGTGTTGTCTGTAAAGACCTTTTAAGGGCCTGGGACTGAAAAGCCTGAAGAACAATGAGTGCCTTCATTTCTTTCATGTTGATGTGATCTGACCTCTGATGAAGGGGCCACAGACCCTGTTGGAAGAGGCTCCCCACCCCAGATCAACAGTGCATGTGAGCAGATATTAAGTAGGGATAACAGTCTGAAAAGGCAGGCCTAGATTGTGGAAGATCTGCCAAATCCACCTGGAAACTCCAAAGGGTGACAGTGCTAGAGCCAAACCATTTTAGGTACCACTGAAGCTTCCATTTATGAAGCTTGTCAAAGTGAAGCATGGGGATGGTAGATGAATGAACCCCAAGGATCTGAGAAATTCCCTTGCAGGAATGACAGAAAGAAGTAGAGATTGGAAATATGTTGCCAGAGATGGGACCTTGGGAGAAGGGAAAAAAAGCCAACATCAGAATGGTTTGAATTCTGCAACCCATAAAAATGAGGTCTTGAGGAGTCAGAACTGATTTCTTGAGACTGATGGTGAATCCCAGACTGCGCAAAAGGAGCATGGTGAAGTGCAGATCCTGCAGAAGTCTGGACTGAGAGAGAGCCTGAAGAAGCAGATTGTCCATATGGAAATATATGGATTCCCCAAAGCCTGCAAAAGGCAATGACTGGGGCCCGACATAATGTAAATACCCTTGGGGTTGTAGGAAGACCAAATGGTAAAGCAAAGAACTGAAAATCAGAGGAAGAAAGAGAGAAACATAAAAAACTTCCTGAAGAAAGGGTGTATAGAAATATAAAGATAGGCGTTCTTTAGTTCTAAGATCAGAAAAGCCTGTGGGAGTTAGACAGGAAACAGTTGGAAGAGAAAGCATCCAAAAAGAAAGAATCTTTAGAAAAGTGATGAGAACAGGGTGGTGTAGTATAGGCCTCCATGACCCCTATTGTTTTCTGGGAAGCAGAAACAGTCTGGAGTAAAACCATGTTCCTCTGGGAGTCTGGAATGAGTTGGATGGTGCATTGATCTGATAGATCCTGCAGGACTACTTACAAATGAGGAAGCTGGGCTGGAGGAGATGAAGGAAGACCTGAGAAGATGGTGGGGTAGTGATTTCCGTACCATAAAATAACAGTGATGGATAATGGACAGAACTCAACTGTCTGAAGTAATCTGTTCCCAGACAAGTAGAGAATCCTGTATTAATTGTTACTTTTTTCACACTTTAATAGTGTTTCAAAGCGGAGTTCTTTCCTCTGCAGCTGTAGTACTTAATTACATTGTGTCTTCTAATTTTACAGGATTGCAGTATCTAGACTGTGTGGCTTCCCTGCACCTGAGCTCTAAAACCAGCATTTTACATTAAGAGGGTTTTCTGACTGCACTCTTGTGGCAGAAGTATGCTGTAGCAAACTTATCTGAGTTGGGGGCTGCTGGCTGATAAAATTGTGTGTCTTCCTGAATGGTCTGTAGGCCTTGCTGTTGTAAAACTTGTTTTTCTGATTCCATACAAGCCCACTGTTTGAGCTAGGCTGCTCTCTATAGACACAAATGCTTTCAAGTTAGAATTTCCCTTAGAATAAATATCTCTGCAACCTTTCCTAGTCCCCCTGCTGCTCTAGGAGCATCTGAGTTGTGCGCAGAGCAGCATTGCATTGTTGAACAGCTACAGTTCACACGGAGTATAGTATCCATTCTTCACCCATGTGCTGTCATCCCCGTTCAGTTAAATCTCCCCACTTTTCTCCCTAGTTAAATCCATAGTAAAAATCTTGAAACCATGGTTAGGCACTTTCCTGCTACCCCTGTGGCCAGCCTAGTGGACATGAGCATCCTGAGGCAATCTAGCAAATGACTCATCTATACTGACAACCACTTAATCCTGAAACAAACAGTATGTGAGAGATGTAGTTACACTATGAAAAATGAGATAAGACTCTCACAAACTAACAAATCAAATGATAAACAGTTTGTCAGCTTACACACATCATTCCTCCCACTAAATAAAACCCATATATGCAGAGGTAGTTGCAAGTAAATTACCAAAACCTCAGAGGCCTGCTGTAGGCTGCCCTCAGAAACCACATGCAAACAAAACCAAGTTAACACCAATCAATATACAAAAAAATACATATCACAGTGTCTCCACAAGCTAGACCCTAAGGCAAAACATTACACATTCAAACATATTGATCACAGGAGACTATCATGAAACACATGGACCCTCCCCCTCACAAGGTTGGATAAACAGAGAGTTACAGTCAGTTGGCCTGTTAGGGGCCAAGATTTTCTAGATTATGCAGGCACTCAGGTCACTCAACCATAAGTACCAGTATGACTCAATCATAGTCCATGTGGGTGCAAATGATCTGAGAAGTACCTCCCTGGAATATATGGAGAGACATGATGGACCTCTCTGAATACGCAACACAAGCTCGTATTTGCTTCACACTGAGCAGCATTCTACCCTCGTCAAGAATGATACCACAATACAAACAGAAAATGATTGACTTTAATAAATGGCTTAGCAAATTGAGTCATTTCAAGGGAATCCAGTATTTGTCCACCTGGGATGACATGACTGACAGACTACACTGCTTTGCCAGAGCCAGTCTGCACCTGTCACTGCCAGGCTTTTGAATACTAGCCAAGGCATTTGCCACCCCCACAGTGCCTTTTTAGGCAGTGCCAAACCAACTGAACTACCAATGTAACAAATTCTTCTAATTCCAAGCTGAAAGTACTAATGCTCATTGCCAGGAGCCTTAACAAGGAACTGCACTCCCTGGAAGTTCTCCTGCCATGGAGAATACAAAAATCTGTGCAGATACAGAGATGTTATTTAAGGCTGTGGAAAACACCCTAACAGTGCAAGACTACAATGCCTCACACACATTCAGTACACCCTCTAAAAAAGAAAGGAGGAGGTGTTTCTATTTACATAAGAAACAAGCAGGATGACTCACTTGAGCAACTCCATCTCCATCTGACCATCAGCAAAATCCCCCACCATGTCATTACAGGTCCCCAACCATAAGCCATAAAAAACACTCCACATACTTACAGTTACTATCATCACTTACCATTCAAGCATAGCACACTACTCATGGGTGTTTTAGCTACCCCTCCATAAAGTGGGAAACACGATTACTAACACACAGGCTCATCTCTGGAACATATGGTCTGCATTCCCAGTAGGGGCTCATCTATGGTTAAATTACTTGGTTTAGTCATTTCTTCCAAATTTTTGTATTCATGATATAAGTTTCTTATAGTAAATTTCTCATATAAATCTATTTTAGGGTGGAAGGGTGGAATAAAGGTACTAACTTTCTTCAGGTGTGTAATCTGATTTTCATGACTTGATGAATCCCTTTTTTCAAATAAATTAGAATTATTAAAATGAATGTCCAAGTTAAGCTTCCTAACAAATACGATAGATAAATTTAAAGTATTCTATATTTTACACATTACCAGGAGCAGTTTACAGCAATATGCAATCATTTGTAATGTATTTATTTATAGTGTTTTTAAATGCAATGTCACTTTAAATATTTGAATGTTTTTTGGCGCCAAAAAAGGTATATAAGCACCAGGCTAATTAAGTATTATGAGTTCTGAGGAACCCCTGTTAATGTGGGTGAAAGCGCTAAACTCTGTACTGTTCATGTTTTTGTAATAAATTCTATCATTATTTTATGCTGGTCATCACAGTTTGTTCCCGGTATAGCAGTTAGACACTTATTGGTGTACTCGCAGATTTTGTTTACAAAGCATTTTTTAATCATGTCCAAAATCTTAAGGGAAATAATGTGCTGAGTTGGCTGTATATGGAACGTCCTATAACTCAACCAGAAAGAATAGCAAACCTACTAGCCGATAAATTCAGCTCAAATTTCATCCGCCATCACCTCCAGTCATGCCTCATGAAATACCCTCAACCATTACTTGCCTGTTATAAAAGATCAGGTCATCACTGGGCTCTCTAAAGATTGAAACACAGCCTAAATTGACTCTGATGGAATCCCAGGGTGATTATTAAATTGTTTGAAAAATGACCTAACAGATCTACTTGGATCTCTACTTAACCACTGTCTTCAGACAGGCTTTGACCCAGCAAAGTGGAGGACAGCAACAATCATCCCTCTGCCCTTGTCAGGATATGGGATGCATGGCTATGCTTAAAAAGGCCCTTGTATTCATTAACCTAGTAAACATCTATGAACCTATGAACAAGGGGGAACCATCAACAGACCAAAGAAACTACCGACACAAGTCTGACTAGCCTCATATACTATTCTTTCCATAGCCTTGCATATGGGACTGCTCAATCTTGTGAACTTCGTTGAGAAGGTCACCAAGGCCATGGATGAGGGTAAGACAGTGTATACCACCTACCATGACCTGGCCAAGGCATTTGATACAATACCCAACTCGGTTATTATAGATAAACTCACAACAATTGGGCATAAACCTCTACATCACCAGATGAATAGCAAAATGGCTCACAGATAGGACACGTTGTTAAGTGTGGGGGAATCCACATCCAGCAAGAGGTTAGTCACTAGTGGAGTACCACAGAGCTCAGTGCTTGGCCCCCTCCTGTTTTTGATATACTTGTCAGATATCAAGGCAAATGTAGATGGCTTTTGACTAACCAGGTTCGCTGATGACTCGAGATGGAGACAATCATTGGACTCCCCAAATCGTGTTGATATCCTAAAGAAAGGTCTGATGCAGATTAATGATGGGTGTCAGACACATGGCCTCAAACTAAATGTGAAGAAGTGCATAATACCTTTTGGAAAATCAAATACCCCCTGCAAATTAAAATACTGATAGCACCCCCCAAGAGTGGATCCAGTGGTGAGAGATCTGAATACTTAGATAATAATCTGAGCTTTGACCACCATGTGTCCACGGTGCTAAGGGAATCCCTTTATGTGGCTCAGCTTATAAGTAAGGGCATGGCATCCAGATCTAAGGATGTCATAGTGCCACTGTACTCAGCCCTCATCAGACCAATAATCGAATACAGTGCACCCTTTGGCGTGTACCTTACTAGACACCTACAACAGTTGGAGGTATCCTCAGAGGTTTCTCACCAAAAATACAGGGTATAACCAACATGTCATATGCAGACCTATCAAAGGCCCCATCACTGCATTCGGTTTCCTACCAATTACTGAGGGGTGATCTGTGCCTAAGCTACAAGGCAGTCTCTGACCCAGCCCTGACAGAAATGTTGCATATTCACAAAACTAACCGCATAAGTGTTACCCGCTCCAAAGATCTAAACCTGATATCTGACATGAATAGATCATGCCGGAGAGACAGATATGTCTCCCAGAAATCGCCCCTCCTCTTAAATAGGCTTCCTAGTCACATGAAGCACACCCTTTCTCTGACCATCTTCAAGTGCAATCTGGATCAATGAATGAGAAATTGCAAATTCACTCCTGGGGTGGCACCCATGTCTGTAAAAATTATCAAAACCCCACTTGCTGACCCTTGTAATCTTTCCTCTAGGGATAGAAAATTGGGTAAAACTGGCTAGACTAGTAAGGGTTCTTGAGCCATTAGCCAAATAATATCGTATGAACCTATGAGACAGGGAAAGCCTGGATGGACAGGGGAAACTGACTGAGGGGAAGGAAAAAATGTGAGATGGAAGCAGATTTGTCCTGTAAAAGGGGCCTTTGAGCTTTAGAAGCCTGGGTGGGCTTATCACAAAATATGCATTTAAAAAAAACTTTTTTCCCTTTAAAAATGGGGTTGTCTACAAAGTCAGACTTAGGAGGACAGTTTCTTTGAAATTTGGGAATGGGAGAAACAAAAAATTGTTTTAGATCCTGTATCACTTTACCTTTCTCTTTTAGTTTCTTAAACAAGTCAGCAGCAGCTGTACCAAAGAGATTTTGATTGTCCAAAGGAGCATTTAGGAGCTTGGCCTTAATATCATCGGTAAGACATGAGGGTGAAGCCAAGAGTACCTTCTCATAACTTAACTTGAAGCAGCAGCTCTAGAAGATCCATCAGCAACATCATAACTACATTTGATATAGTGATAGGCTACCGTTGAAGTAAAACTCATTAAGGAGATGGCAGTAGTCTTACCTTCAGAGTTAGTAAGGTCCAACACCCCCCAGTCACTCAAGATGAGACAAAAGGAGCAAAACATACCTGCTCATATAGGTGAGATAATTTATTGCCATGAACGCCAGAGTAGCAGAAGTATAAACATTTTTCCTCCACTCTCTATAGTCCAATTGTGTTTATCAGAAGGGAGAAGTTTGCAAGAGGGTAAAATCTTGCATGGTTTAGCAGCATAAACACAGACCACAACAGGGTCTGACGGAGGACACTTGTAAAGGATTGTAAAGGCCTTGGGCACCTTATAAAATTGGTTAGGCTTCTTAGGAGTCAAAGACTGGGAATCAGGAGCTAAAGAAGCAGCTGCAAATGTATACAAGACATCCAGCATGGATGGAACATCAGAAGGTTTAGAAGATTCAATCTGTAACATCTCATAATACCCCTTATGAATATCAGAGACTTGTGAGCAATCCCACTTAAAGTGCTGTAGCATGCGAACTATTGTATCCCCAAAGAACAGCTCCTCAAAGGGAGAATCAGGACTCAAGGAATCCTGTTCCTCAGACCCACAGTCTAAGGGTGAAGTGATTTGTGAGGAACAGGTCAAGGATTCATTTCTACATCCACCTCCTCATTCAGTTCCTTAGTCCTTTCATTTTGGACAGAGTAAATTACCAAAAAGAAGCAGGAGCAGCTAACCCCTGAGGGGACCTGAAGGCAATCAGAGCATTGAACAAACCCTGGGTAAATTCCTGCCATTGCCTCTGAGAATCCTCAGAAATGAAAGGAATCTGTTTAGTTTTCTGCTGCTGCTTTAATGGGACATCAGCACTGACCAACACAGGGGACTCAGAGCTATACCTAGACTCAGTAAGGCTACTAGGAACTTCTTACCCAACAAGAATCTGGGGAATCCCACAGACCATATAGAAATGATAAACTGTAATTCCTCCTCAAAATCCATGGTGGACATTTTTATAGCCTCAGGAGAAATGAGAGAATCTAGTTCCATCCTGACCTCTGACAGGATCACTACAGAAGAAATCTGTGTCAGCAGAGGATGGTATTTGATGTCTTCAACCACTTCAAGAGAGACATCCTGCAGAGGCTGGATACTAGCAGAGTCAGTTCAAGACTTTTTGGTCTTCTTTTTAAGATAACGCTGTACCTTGAGGCAGGCAGATTCAACCATGCTACCCTGGGTCAAACGTTTGGGCACTGCTTCTCAAGCTAAATGGATAATGATGACAGATGGCTGTGAAGAGTTTTGATGGAAAAATCCTTACAAATGGAACACTGGGTATAGTATGATCATGTGAAGCACCAGTTAGAATAAACACTTCTTGTGGAGGTCTTTATGGGGAATCTGCCTACCACACAAACATTTTCCCTTCCTATATGACATGATCCCCAAGTACACAAGGAAAAGAAAAAACCCATCAGAGCACGTCTCCATAAAAGGCTCAGTAGAAACCAGCTCAGCAAAGGACACTCAGACTGATGATTAACTGTGGCATTCATACTAGTGGCAAGGACGTTCTGAGTACTGAGCGTGAATACATTACCTTTATGCCCTTTGCCTACATAGATAGCATGTAAAAGTTTTGGTATACTGGCCAGGCACTGGGCTATCCTTGGCAGGAAATACCTGATGTTATGAATACTGCAACAGTGAAAAGGAAGGATATTGTGCTTGTCTGTGGTCCCCTAAATAGTTTTGGGAAGGCAGGGGCCAGAGTATGGAGTTATTGGGCCCATGGTGGGGGTAGGGGCCCATTAATTGAAAATAGATGGTGGCCCAAATTATTCTTAATCCATCACCAGGCTAGTAGACTGGAGAACAGAGGAAGCATGGTAACCCTAAGCCTATGGCCAAACATGTCTTCAGTAGCAGTCACTCCTCATTGCATGATTCAGCCTCCTAAGATGAAGCTAGTTCAGTTGGAGTTGGGCTTAGAAAAATAAGCCTAGGATGTGTGCTTAACATGCCATCTTTCAATAACTTAAATTGTATTTGTCTGGGCTAGTTTTTAATGACAGATTTATGAGAAGTAGTTGCTATAGCCTTAATTTGCCACTTGTTTTAATGATTTTGATGCTGATATGTTTGAAGTGAAAGAAGGAGTAAACACATTACTGTGAAAGAGGGGTAAATCGGAAAGTTCTCACAAAGTGAAGCACAGACTTTTGTTTTCAGTGGTTTTATTTTTTGCAGTGCTTAATGAAAAGGCACTTAAAATTAATTTTAATCTGAATTTGAATGGATAGTCCAGACAGGCAAGAAGGTGAGATGGTGATGTAGATGAATATTATAAGAACATTATGCAAACCATGTGTGTCAGGAATATAATGGAAATTTAATACGTTAAAACTGAGATTTAGTATATACATACTTTCACATAAGCCAAGGAGGTAAGCAAAGGGAACTACAAGTAAATTGTTAGGCACTATTAAGAAATTAAAAGAATTAAATAATTAGAATGCATATTAAGTTATAAAGAATTAGGTAAGTGTAGTGGGTTTTTACAACATGAAACCTATCTGTTCGGTACCATTTAAAGACTGAGTAATACACCAAACCTCAAAAGGTAAATCAGGATGGCACAGTGTAGTGAGAAAAGGATTCCCCATATTTTGATAATCATCAGTCTGTCAGGAATCAATTGTTTGATCATGTAAAACTGAATATTGATTGAACAGAAACACTGTGCATTGTTACGGGGAGTCTCCCCCTTTTCCAATGTTGTGTTCCCACTGAGTTAGTATAGATAATTTAAGGATGATTAAGGGGGGAGGAGTATATGTCAGCTTGTCTCCCTGCAGAAACACTTACTTTGATGTACACCAGTGAAGAACAGGCTATTTTGTAGTTTCACTAAAACTGTGATCCCTGAAGTGATTTTTCTGGTGACTGTCAACCCTGTAGTGTAACAGGGAAGCTAAATTAAATGAACACTAATTATTATCACTAAGCACTCTAAATAAAAGGAAGCTATCGATGAGTAGTTGAACAGGAGGTGGGTGAAAATATGGCCTCAAAAATTCTCAAAGAAAAGAAAAAGTTTCTCTGAACAAATAGAGAAACGTTGTCAGCAGGTCAAGCCTAAAATGTCTTTAAAAGCATAAACACTAAAGTGATTGCTAACTCATTGCTCACTCTCCCCCTTCATCTCATAACTATATTCTTTCTTCTAATCAATTATTTTATAAAGCTACACTATACTAGTGTTAGTAACCAACAGCTTAATAACTATGCTTGCTTATTTATGTGAAAATTAGGTATATTGGACTACAAGAGCTGTTTTCCTTCACTTTTCCAGCCTTAATTTGTTTTTCTCAAGGACCTGGAAGGTGCTTTGCTCTAACCTGATTTGTTCACTGCAAATCTGCAATCTGCTACATACTATTGTCTCTAGGATTCCTGCTACTTGGAAAAAGAGTAGAACAGAGGTATTCACTTTAAAGTACAGTTTGCTCTTGTTGCAAGTTTGTGCAGTTTCATTGTTAATATTATTTATGTGTACTTGTACATGAGGGCGCATGCGAGCGTGTGTGTGTGTGTGTGTGTGTGTGTGTGTGTAAGGGCTTGAGGAGGCAAAGTACCAATGAGAGGTGCAGGGAACTTTTAAAAATATAAAATGTTGCTGTTTGTTTTTTAATTTTGCTATTTTTCCTTTAATAGCGCATATTTTGCTGCCGTTTTTTTAAATAATCTGATGCATGCAGGTCTAACTTTTGTAAAGTACAGGCAATTTGGTTTTGTATATATAATGTGCACTTGTGTTTTGAGTTAACATTACAGAAGCAGCCATAATCTATTGCATGAGAAATGCACATATGAAATAATACAAAAGAACTTAAATTAGACTCTGATTGTTTATATTCTAAATTTATTAAGGAATGTAATACTTTCATTGCACTCTGGCCTTTGGGAATCTGCATACCTTATTCCAGTTCCTAAAGGTTCTAGACTTAGTCTGCTTTTCCCATTGGCAAAGTCTTGGATGAAGATGCTGCTTTCATTGAAAAGGACCACACTGAATCCTGTGGTATTTTTCTACTCATCAGTAAAACTTTAGAAAAGGTCTGATACCAGTACAACTATAAATTTTCTTACTAATGCACTCCAGCATGCAATGTTTACAGATATCATTACTGTGGTCATATTCACTGACCTAGCTAAAGCCTTTGACCTTACATACCATTCCCTACTGACTAAAGAATTCTCACTGTACAACCTTAAGTCTACCTCACTAAGTTGGTTTGTCTGATTACCTATATAGACAATGCTTCGGAATTGTGCCAGTTCTCAATCAATGCTCTCTCTGCTGTCTGATGTTTCATATGGTTCTATCCGTGGACCACTGTTATTTACTGATCTCTATTATCTCCCTCATTGTGCCCTAAAAGACTAAAAACATTGGCTTACCTACTTGAATGCAAAGCACTGGCTTTTGGCTTATCGTTCTTCGCAAATTATAAACCAAAAACAGTGAGCCCAAAAACTATAATAAAAAACACAAAACAATCTATTTTTGCAGGGGACCAAGCCTCCCACACACCCCACAAAATTATATATACCAACTCCACTGCTGCACAACAGTGAAGAAAAGGGACGAAAAACAAAAAACAGGCGGCCAGCTTGCACAATGCATTACACATCAATGAACCAAAAACTTTGGGCAAAAGCTTTTAAAACAAAGATATACAAGTAGTACTTTACACGTGAAATCAGTGTAGGTATATTACCAGATTTTGAACTGAAGAATGGTTAACACTCACTCTGTCAACCTCTTCAAATTAGAAGTCATTTACTTAAAATAACATTGAATCTTAACCAATTGCAAAAGAAAAACAGCAGCTCTTCTTTTGGGGATCAATTAAGGAAAAAAAACTAACAATACTGCTATGCCAAATTTGACTGAACAGTACTTACTATTGGAGATTTTAAGGTAATGTGTAGGATTGAGGTTGGAGCAGGGTTAAGGTGAAGCAGATATG
This sequence comes from Protopterus annectens, assembly GCF_019279795.1. NCBI lineage: Eukaryota > Metazoa > Chordata > Ceratodontiformes > Protopteridae > Protopterus > Protopterus annectens. The sequence goes on along the minus strand of NC_056750.1, from coordinate 613,215,719 downwards.
CTTTGCTTTGATATGTGATAGATTATACCAAACCACAAAGTATTTTGAATTTTCAGACATGACCTGATTCATAGGTACAAAGAACCTGACATGATAATAGCATAATAGCAATATGAATATTTTAACCTTTACAGTACATATTGATTCTGAATTTCCCATGGGAGAGGAGTCAGTGTGTTTGTATATATGTGCTTGAGATTTGGAAGAAAGGCCTGACAATCTACTTCTGTTCCCTATTTGACAAGTAATCTCTGTGGATAATCCTGGCTTTTCATGTGGTCATTATAGGGAGTTGAATGTAGCTCAGTGGATGGATTCAAAGAACTGTTAACTGGTACAAGACTGCAGTAAACTGCATAGATCAGAAACAAACAAAACTTAAACTTAATTTACTCAGAAACCTACATTTGTCAGAAAGTAGAGTGTACATCAAATTAAAATTAGAAAATCCTCAAACATATCATGATAACAGCAAATAAACCAAGGAAGATAGCAGAAAAAACAACCTCAGAAGAATGAAGGCGAAGGTTTGTGTTATAGTGACTGACACCTGTGAGCCATCTTGTTAGGGCTACACATCAGACTTTAAAATACTCATTTACTGTATGAAGGTATTGTGTTCTCCTCCTATTTGCTAAATTCACTGTTTTACTACCATATAATCTACAATTCTGCTGTAATAGCAGACAGTCAGTTTCTATCTTTAAGACTGTCAGATGTTCCTGGATGCTACAGCCCACACAGTCAATAGGGACACCTGTCTTTATCCAGGTTAAACCAGGTTGTAGATCACCTTTTTACTAATTGTGGGGCGAGTCTGCCCATAGCTGGTCATGATTTCAGCATGGTGCTGCTAGGCACAGTGATGCAGGCCATGCATGGCAGCATGGGATTTGGGTAACATTTTATCAGTGTTAACTTCTGCCACTGTACTGTCCTCTTATGGAGATCCTGATGGTGTCTGGTCTGGCTGCACATACAGCACCAAATTGGTACAGTTAGCATTGCTATGGGTATACTGCAAAGCTCCAAGTGAAGGAACAAGCCAACAGAAACATGGTTCCAGATGCCCATTTACCTACTCACCAGTGTTCCATGTCTGAGATAGATGAAGTTACATCCTGCCTCCAGTTCTTTATGCACATGCCCTACGGATGTCCCAAGCAAGCCATGGATGCAAAAGCATTCAGCATTTGCTGTGAAGTGCAGAAATCTAGTGGCATCATTTGTTGCTTGTGATTTATGTTTTTTTTTCCATTTCTGATTTTAGTATTTTAATGTGGACATTGTATGTACACATCAGCCAGAGTCGTAACTAGGGTGGCTGCCCTAGGCAGAAGTTATTATGGGATGTGACTGTCAGGTGCTGATGAGATGGTGTGGGAAACCAGAACTGGCACTGCTTTATGAAGCTTCAAGGTTATCATGGCTTTATAAATGAATTCTAATACTTAATTTACAGTAATGGCTAATCCACTGGGAGTGTGACAATTTAACTGTAGCAAGCCGCTTGCTTTTTTTTTTTTTTACCTTCTCAGTTTTAAGTTGAGGGAAGGTACCAATTCAGAGAACTAGCTATGGTTACGTTAGCAAGTATCCACTGTAAACATGGCTGGCTGTGAGTACAAGCCACTAGTTTGCTAGATGTAAGACATGTGTCTGCTGACAGGATGACAGACTGTGATATTTGTTATAATGACTTGGGGGGGGGGGGTTCCGACCACAGTCTGGTAGCTGATACTATTACTGCCCGTTCTAGCTGACATATTGCACTCAGAACAAGTAATTTCTGAATCAGTGTGTGTGCATTAAGCCTATCCTCACAAGCAATGAAGGTGTATACCAGTGATCCAGAAAGATGTTAAATAATTGGGTCTATATCAGAACATCAAAGTCTTAAAACTTTGAATGTTCTAATATCGACCCATTTTGAGTGAACGCTAACAATAGTGAAGCTGCAAAACACCAAATTCTTTCTTAGGGAAAAAATTTGGTTGTACGGTTCTGTGGCTTCACTATTTTCAGTGCTGTGGTGGAAATTTACGGGTCGGGTTTAGGTAAGTGTGCGATTGTGTGGTCATTTGGATTAGGGAGCGGGTTAGGTGAGTTAGGGTGCTGGTTAGGTGAATTAGGGTTAGGGGTGGGTTAAGTGAGTTAGGGTTAGGGCGCGGGTTAGGTGAGTGTGCGATAATGACGGACCTTAGGGTTAGGGTTTGGGTTAAGGTAAGTGGATAGAAAGTAGTGCATGTACAGTTCAGTGTAGGGTTAGTTGTAGGATTATAAGTGTATGTGTGTGGACTGATGTTTTTTAGGTGTGCTTGTGTTTTGTGTGTGTGTGTGTGTGTGTGTGTGTGTGTGTGTGTGTGTGTGTGTGTGTTTTGGAATATCAATTTTTTTCCCGAAGGAAAAAATTCACTGTTCCGAATGTTCGATATTAAGTGGTTTAGATAGTTTAGGTTCGATGAAATAGCATTCGCTATTTTCATCTTTCGATAACGTGATATAAACACAAATAATTTGGATACTGAGGCCTGTCATATTACTGCAGTGTTAAAAGATGGCCTTTTTTTGGGTGCCTACAGCTAAGATACAGAATGCTGTTATTCAGAAGACATCCTGGTCTGTAGTAAGATTGGACAACCATGGTCATCACGTGGTTCCACTCAACCTCTGCAAAAACTTCCCCTGGTGTCTCCACTTCAACCCTTTTCTGTCTTATCTCATGGGTAGAAAATTAAGCTCTAGACCACCTAAAATAAAAAAAGGAAGAGTCACCATAGAAAAAAATTAAGATCAGCACAAAGGAAAATTAAGTCAGGGAAAGCAGCAAGCTTAGATGAAGTTTGTGTGTTCGAGATGCTGGACGAGTTATGGGAGAAGTGGCTACTGAGGTTATTTACAGCAGTACAGAGAGAAAGGTGCATACGAGTGCCAGTGTTAAAGAACAAAGGGGACATTCACAACTGTGAGCAGCATAGAGACATCAAACTTCTGTCATACTGCATGAAAGTTCTCATGAGGGGGACTGGTAAATGAATATGAAGAGCAGTACAGAGCATGATGGGAAATGAGCAGCTCAGTTCAGATTCAGATTAGCATGCAGAACAACCAACACTGTGTTTGCAGTGAGACAATGGACAAGAAGCTAAAGATAAAGAAAGAATCCAACTGTGCAACCTAATCTTAGAGGAAAGCATATGACAAGGTCCCAAAAAGCTGATTTCGGCAGTCCTGCAATGGTTTAAAGTCCAAGAAACATTGGTAGAATTACTACAGGCTATGTGCAAGGACCCAAAGGCCCAAGTATGGAAAGTATTTGGACTCACAGAGGGGTTTACCAGGAGGAGCAGGTGTGCATCAGCATTCAGCTCTAATCCCACTGTTGTTCAAATTATTTATGATGGACTACAATAGCATGCAAGTGGGGGGCACATATTAACTGCTATATGTAGATGATGTAGAATTACAAATAGACTCTGAACAGGAACTTCAGGAAATGACAGATGAACTGAATACAAAAGTAAAGGCACATAGGATGAAAATGAGTACAGTCAATGCAGTTGTCATAGAAGCTAGTGGCGGAAATCAGAAGAAACTGAAATTTGAGAAAGAAGGGAAAACAGTGGAACAGGTTAATAGCAGCAAGCATATGGGAGGGATACAAAACAAAGTCAACCAACACAACTGATAAAATCAATACATTTATTTGGTTAGTCGTTTCATGCACAAAGGCATTTCTTTAGACAAATGCAACAATATAAAATAACGAAAATTAAAACCATTAATATAATACAAGCAATCAACTTAATGAGGTAACGTGAGCCATTATGATTATAACAAAGCTGCCTCTTTAGTAACAAACTATTCTTAAAGAAGATGCAAATTTATTCTAATTATAGTGCCTCACACAAGTTTATAGTCAGATTTTATGCAGACTGTGGCAGTGTTAATTTAGTATACTTAGCTATTTGCAATGAGTGCACATGTTTTTATGTTGGTAATACCATAGGATCATAAGAGGTTACTAGGCTACTGACCCTAGGTCCCTTACAAGCCTAGCCAAGTTTTACCCTTATTTCCATGATCAGCACCTATCATCTCTGTCCAATTGCCCAGATTGCGCTTGAAGAGGGCCAATGAGATGCTCTGCTTGACATGAAGCAGAAGTCTGTTCCAAAGGTGTGGCAACCTCTGGGAGACAAATCTGTCACTCCAGCAGGTTCTATTAATGTCACATACCAGGTTAAGGCCATTAGAACGAGTAACCCATGCACTACTTGACTTACAGATGTGCAGCATTTCCAGTAAAGCAGGGTCAAAGATTGCCTTATATGCAAGGCAGTAATTTCAGATGATCCTCATAGGAAAGATGCTAAGACCTTCAATTTTCCTTGTGAGGAACCTTTGTGGTCTCTCCAGTAGCTACAGGTGCTTGGAAAGGTGCATACCAAAAGGGGCAGTGTACTCAATCATTGGCCTGATGAGGGAAGCATACAGGGAAGTTACAACTTCTTTTTTTCTAGAGGCAATGCTCTTACTTATGAGATGAGCAATATAGAATGCTCTTCTTGCCACTCTGGAGACATGGTGATTAAAGGTAACATTGCTGTCAACTTGTGCGCCCAGGTCTCTCACCACTGAGTGTGTACGTAGGGTGTTGTTATTGATGTGGTAGTTAGCAGGAACATCACTCTTACCAAAAGGGATAATAATACACTTCTTGCATTGAGTTTACGACCATGACTTTGGCACCAGTCATTTGATTCTGTAAGACCCTCTTGTAGGATGTTGATGTTGTTTGGAGATTCTATGACCACTCCCAGTTTGTAGTCATCAGCAAACTTTGTCAGTCACAGACCTTTAGTTTTAGCTTGCACTTCAGAGAAATAGATTCCAAACAGTAGACATCCCATTTCTGATCCCTCTAGAACATCGCTGGTTGCAGGTCTGCTGTTGGAGGTAGATTCCCCTATTTTGACTTGTTTCTATCAGTGTGCCAGTTAGCAACCCATCTAATGATATATGGGTTGATACCTAGCTGGATGAGTTTGTCAATTATGCCTGAGTGAGGGATAGTGTCAAAAGCCTTGGCTAAGTCTAGGTAGGCTGTATGCAAAGATTTCCCCTCATCAAGAGACTTGGTGACTGTCTCAAAGAAGTCCTGCAGGTTTAACAGGCACAATATCCCATTGACAAATCCAAACTGAGTAGGGTCAAGTGTTTGAAAGTTACCAATGTCTTTGTTGATAAGGTCCATGATGATTCTCTCCATGGTCTGGCAGATAAGGCTAGTCAGGTTAATAGGTGTTTAGTTTCTGGGGTCAGTGGACGTACCACCTATGTACAAGGAGATAACAGTGGCAGTTTTCCATTCAGCTGGGATGAAGCTAGTGCTTAGACTATGACTGGAAAAAGAACCCAATGGCATTGCTAATTTTTGTTTGAGCCCATCTAGGCCACAGCCTGGGATGTTATCAGGTCCCATGATGGATGTTGTGTTTTTGACCTTAGAGAGGGCATTCACGACCTGCTCTTTAGCGATATGGGATAGAGGACAGGTGGTAGGGATAAGTATGGTGGAGAAAGAGGAGTGAAGTTTTTACAGAACCTGTCAGCTAACGGGTTAACAATATCCACAGGCTTGATATATGTGATATCATTAACTACCAGTTCAGGACAAATCTGAGCCTTTCCTTTTAGGTTACTGATGTAACTAAAGAATGCCTTATGGTTATTCTTTGTAGAGGAAGCTAATTTGGATTCATAGTTAGCTTTGGAAGACTTCACAAGGAGTCTTATTTGCTTGTTTAAGCTGAGGATGGAGTGTTTCAAGTTTGGGGCTCACTTAGACAGCAATTTCTTGCTCTTTTGTAAAGCCTGTTAATGGCAGTTGTCCAAGAGAGGTTTGCTCTTCCTTGAGGAGCTTGTTTTTGCCCTATCAGGTATGGCCAAGATAATGCAGTTGTTCAGGTGCAAGTATAAAGCATTTGTCTAGAACTCAGCATAGTTGCCAGTTACATCTGAGGGTGGAGGTGCAGTGAAGTTACTAATACCATTCCGTAAGAAGTCATAATCTGCTACTGTTATGGAGAAGTTTTTTAGTTTAGTTTGTGCTATTGGGGGGGGGGGGTCAGGTATGATAGTAACTTTGAATGAGACTGATTTATAGTTGGATCTCACCAGGGAAGACCTCACAATGGGGGTGCTACAGTGGTCCCCCATATTGGTAAGTGTGACAAAAGGAGGTACTGCCAGCAGTGCTAGCTGAAAGTTTGTAAATAATTATGTCCTTTGTGAATATCAAACTGATTTATACAAGATGCTGATGTTACAAATGTATTAGAACTGTATGTCATATAAGATTCTTGTGTTCCAAATGTATTAGAAATGTATGTCATGTGTATATCAAACTGCTTTGTACAGACGTATGTGTTGAAAAGATATTTGCAAAATGCTGTGTTTGAAATATAACCACAGTGTGCCTACTGCAAAGACTAGAAATGTACATGCACTATTGTATTCTCTATAACAGAGGAAACTGGAGGGTTAACCTCAGTCCAGGAAACTTTAGAAAATATCTAAAATTAAATTACTTTACTGGCTAGGCCATAAAGAGGCTATCTCACAGGTTTTCAATGCTGCCAGAGACACAAAGTCTGTACTAGGAGGCTTTCTGTAGTCTTTGGAGTGAACTAATTACTACTCTGAAAGCATGAATGAATGCAATTGTTTTATTACTTCCAGCACCTGCCAAAGATCTGAGCAAAAGCCCTTGTATGTGTATTTTTACAGGTAGGTGCTAAGTCCTGCCAGCTTCATGGATGAGGGTTTTACCTGGGAATTGAATGTCAGATGACAAGAAATGATATCATTCTGCAAGCTATCCCAGCAGTAATATGTTAGATATTATTTTGAGATGTCTCAGAGTGAGAGAGCGCAGTCTGTGTTCGGTCTTGGACCTAAGAAGAAGAACCATTCACCACATCATCTGCCTTGCTCTATTAGTAAGTTTTTAGGATATAGTAATTATCTTAGATACAGTCAGGAATATAGTGAAGCTTAGTTTAGATACTTATCTTTATTTGTGTAAGTCTGTACTGCAATGTTATTTTAAATATTTCCTGTGGTTTGAACTCTGATGTCACTGTGAATATATACCTTGTATTTTCTTGTTCTTTTATTATTTATTATTAAATGTATTTAAACCTTTCATTGTGGCTGACCTTTGTAGATATATTTAAGTTTTGAGAGTACTTGCATAGTTATTTGGCGACACTGTGTGGGCCACTCCTAATAGCTTTGTTCTTGGTCAAACTACCATTTTTATTAATATTAATATTACACAGTAAGATTGGTCACCCTTTGTTAAGGGCCTTAAGGTAGCTGGCAGGAGTGACTGGTGGCAGTGGTAACTACCTTATAGTCTGGGCAAAGTGGGCATAGCTAGTAAACTTGTGCCAGTCTTTCCCAGTTATGTGTGTGTGTAAATCAAACCTCAAAGAGTGTGTGTGTGTGTGTGTGTGTGTGTGTGTGTGTGTGTGTGTGTGTGTGTGTGTGTGTGTGTGTGTGTGTGTGTGTGTGTGTCAGCTACTTGGGCAGGGACACTAAGCACTGGTTGGACTGAGAGGATGCTGGAGGTCTTGGCTGGATCACTCAGCTGGGATCTCAACTCTATGGCTGTGCCAGTGGGGGGTCTTACTGGGGAACTGGAGGAAGAGGGAGAAACCAGCCCCAGACTGACTCTGGTCTCTGTGTGCTCTTAAGGGAAACTGCACTTGACTCAGAGAGGGGCATCTGGAAATACTGTTTATGTACCTGTTATCTTCCCAGTGAACATCTCACCACAGGGGCCAGTAGTTAGGATTGAGGCTCCTTGATTACTGTCCCAGAGGTGGGATATCCACATCACATATTGGTTGGCAGTGGTGGGTCATCACAATAAGCACCAGATCCAGGATGTTGGCACCCCTTGTGGGGGTGTCAACAAGCTGGTCCAGGGCATTGCATTTAATGAAGTTGAGTGACCTTTGGGCAAGTGAGTTTCCACGAGTAATTTCCCCAGTCAATGAATGGGTAGCTAAAGTTACCCAAAACCATAGTGTTTGGATGCATCTTGATAGACTCAAGTAGAACCAAATAGGAAGAGTGGGTGTCCTGATTCATGGAGGGGTCCTTAGCTGGCAATGACTTGAATAGGTGTCCTACCAACAGTTAATTGCATCTGAAGTATCTCTAGGGAATCATGCTCTCTAACTAATCTGGTGGTGTATTTATCTTTAATGAATATTGATACATCACCCCCTTTAGTTTCCATGCTTTCAATGTGTGGTCTGAATGTGTAGAAGGAGGTGTAGTCTGATATGGCTGGTGTGCTCTCCACGGCCTTGAACCAGTTCTCCATGACTGCACAAATGTCTATGTCTTCCAAGATAAGGACTGCTTCCAGTGAATGCAGTTTCATGTTTAGACTCCTACCATTAACAGCAAAACCTTGAGGTTGTTCTTAGACAAAGTTCTTATGTTGGAAACTTTGTCTTTGAGACACTGCCTGAAAAAGGTACTATGGGGGTGGCAAAGGCCTTGGCCAGTAGCTGAATCTCAGTGTTGATGGATGAAGACCATCTCCGGCAAAGCATAGAGATCTGTCGACCATGTCATCCCAGGCTGACAAATGCTGTATCCCCTTGGAATGACACCAGAAACTAGGCCAATTTTTGAAGTCAATCATTTTCTGTTTCTATTGAGGCATTGTCCTAGATGAATGTAAAATGCTGCTTAAGGCTAGGGACATACTAGCCTGTGACACACAGTGTGAGAGTTCAATCATGTGTCTCTTCATATAGTCCAGAGAGGTATATCTCAAGTCATTCACACCCACATGGACTATGACAGAGTCATAACAGTACCTGTTGCTGAGAGGCATCAGTGCATGTGTGATATGGTGGATTTTGGCACCAGACAGACAGCTGACCATGACCTTCTCCTTATCCAGCCTGGTGAGAGGGACATCTGTGTGCCTCATGATGGAAAAACCTATGACTAATATCTTTGGTTTTGTGTTTTGCCTTAAGGGCTTGACTGGTGAGACACTAGTTTGTGAGCTATTATGTGTATTATGTTCTGTAGAGGAAGTATTATGTGTAGCGTGTTTGTGTTTAGAAGGTCTCTGGTGTTTAGGTATGTTTCTGGTGAGGACCTTCGCATATGTATGTATGTGGGTTTGGGTGGAGTAGGAGGTGAGGTGTGCATGCTGATGACCCACTCATTGTCATATGTACTGGCTAGTGTGTGAGAGAGCATATATTCAAGTTTTTTAATATAGCTGCATCTCTCACATGTTGAGTTTGTGTAGTCTAGGAGCAGAGGGTTGTCAGTGAATATAAGGCAGTTACTACACTGTCTCAGGATGCCCATGTTGACCATGCTAGTTGGAGAAACTGTGGGAAATTGTAAGTGTTAGGTAAATTTATATGGTCAGGAAGAGAGGTCACACTTAGGAATGGCTAGTGGATGAGAGGTATGTTGGAACCCCTGAGGTTAGGCTTAGTGTTCTACCTGACAGTAGACCTGAGCCACAAAAGACCTCTGGAGGACCACAAGCAAAGTGCTAAGGGAAAATTTAACAAGTAAAGCATTTGCTGCTATAACCACCAATGGTAACTACCGCTACACAGCTGTGCACGATGGTGCACTACACACAAGAAGCACAGACACGTGGCTTATGTAAAACAAGAATAACCCTTTTAACTCAAACTAGCAAATAAGGATGCACTCTCCGAGCTCTAGTCCAATCACCCTCGATTAAATGGGAACCAGACAGCACTCTCCTCCCACAAGGGTGCAGAAAGGCTTACTCCAACAAAGATTTCTTGAATTTGATGCTCAGAGGTTACAAAGCAGACCCAGAAACAGCAAGCTTAGAACTGGGCTATGCTACAGCTGAACTAGTACAGTATCAATCGCTCCTTTAAGAAGCATATCCTTGAGCTTATTAGGGATATACGGAAGGAGGATGATTATAATGCATTAGTGAGACATGTTGCTATGTATGTAACACAGTTTTTGTTTTAGTTTTACAGCTGTTCACATGTGATTTAAGTGTGTGTGTGGGTGATATAGTGAACAAAGTTGAAACAGCAGAAATGAACTGGATAATCACTCTTCAGTCTCATAGAGCCCCCAGTATAAATGGGAGTATATCTTTAAAACCAGCATTGAAGACTTTACAGATTACCTCATTAACTTGATTGCTTGTATTATATTAATGGTTTTAATTTTCATTGTTTTATATCATTATATTGGTCTGAAGAAGTGCCTCTGTGCATGAAAGCACTAACCAAATACATTTACTGATTTTATCAACTGTGCTAGTTGGCTTTTCTATACAAGTTGTTTTGCTTTGATTCATTGTGACCACGAGGTTTGCTTACTTTTTGTTTCTGCATTATTTATTTGTTTTATCTCTGTTTTACATGGCTGAATCTTTGGATGTCAAACTGGATTACATCCCTGTCATGCTGGATGTGAATAAGCATTCTGATAATTTCAAACTCAAAAGTGGATTACTATCAACTTTTAGGAGCCTGGAAAAATTATCAGTAGCTGTCAATGACATTGTAAAATTGGCTTTAAATCTAGACTGTTTTATATTGGCCCTGAGGGACACTGAGAATTACACTCAGTTAAGAGCCTTCAGTGGCACTGACTTTATCTAGAGGCCTGTTTACATCATAGTGTTATCCCTAGAGGGCTACAGATTCTGAAGATGCCCACCTATGGAGAGCTCTATCCCAAGTTGTTACAGAAATGGCAGGCATTGAATTTAGAATTACATTTTAACTACATGCATCTATTGACTGATTTTTTCAAGCCAAATGAAGTTGAAGTATGGGCCAAGACTGAGAACTTATTGAGGCAGTTCAAAAAATAAATATATCACCAATGCATGTTTGTTAAAACTGAATGATATTGGTAATGTGTTTATGTATGAAAACAATCTAAAACAGCAGAAGCACAAGAAACTTGAAAGAGATTGTGGGGACTTCAAATTGGGACACATTTTTGTATGGCCACTTGGGTCAGAACTTAGATCCACACTAGAAGATGAACCCGATGTTGTGAATCAAGTGGAAAAGGGGCTGGGTCCTCTGTTGTCAGTCTCACTGAATCATCGGGTATATGTATTAATCCCTCAGAATTTGGAAAGAACAGTAAAGATCCAGGAACCCAACGGAAGGAGCCAGTGGCTGTTCGTTCCCTTTCAGTTGCATCTTTTCCTTAGTTGCCTGTATCAGTGAAAGAGTGCATACCCTCCTGGGGAGGGGGCATTCTCTGAGTAGATGGAGGAAGAAAAGGAAGATGCCATTGGATCGTAACACTTCCACCAGATCAAGGATGGCATGGAGTCATGCACTGGATCTTTAGTCATCGACTTCTCTTCTGTTACTCTTTCTGAACCACAGAAGAAACTCTTGGATAAAAGTTTGTTCTTTATTCCTGCCTGTCCATCTAAATTTAGTGATGATGTGCTTATCTTGAGACTGTTTGCGAGGAATGTTATGCTTAAAAGTATGTATTCATCTACAGAATCTTCTAATTTGGCAATATTGAAGGCCCTTAAGAGGCCAAGTAATTTTAATTAATCTTTGTGTGCCACCCTTGAATCTTTTGTGAAGCTGTGTGAATATGATCTGCATCACTCTTTAAACATTCCTTGTTCCAATAAATTTCATAAAATGTGCAGTGAGGAATGTAGAGCACTTGTTGAACTCAAGGAAAATGACTCAATACAGATTCAACCTGCCGATAAAGGTGGGACTGTTGTGGTGCTTCATAATTCATTTTACATGGACAGCATGAGAAGTCTTTTGTCCGTTGCTCAGACCTAGTCTCAGATTAATAGAGTTGAAGTTAGAAAGCTTATTCAACAGGTTCATGGTGACTTGTATGGCATCCTAGTGAACAGGATGATTGATTATGATCTGTATACATTTTTGATAGATGATGAGCCCGTAATACCACATAACCAAATATACATGGCCTTCCAAAAGCACATAATAAATTATAGACCCCCAATGTAGCTGATTGTATCTGGCAAGGGGTGGCTAACTGAACTATTATCCATTTTTGCAGAGAATAAGCAAAAACCTGATCTTGATGCAGCACCATTGGTTTTGAAAGACACTAAATATTTTCTCAAAACCCTTTGATTCTACATACTCTGTTGATGTTTCTGATTATATCATGGTTACTATTGATGTTTGTACTTTGTTTACTGTGATACCTAATCTTTAAGGTATAGATTCTATAGATTATTTTTAAAGAAACATAGTCACTAATTCCAACAGTTTAATTTATCTTATTTGTTTTTTGTTACATCTTATTTTGGAAAATAGTGTGTTTATTTTTTTGTGATCAGATCTTTATTCAGAAACTGAGTCTAGTGATGGGAACTGCTTGCGCTAATAGCTACGTGAATTTGATGATGGCCCAGTGGGAGGAGGAATATGTTTTGAATGTGCATAGGTTCTCTTCAAACATTAAATATTATGAAAGGTTTGTTGACAACATCTTTATGTTATGGAATGGCCCTACTGATCTCTTTAAAGATTTTATTCAGTATCTAGAGAATACAACTACGTTTTTGAGATTTACTAGACATTTTTCTAATGAGTCTATTGATTTTTTGGATGTTCAGTTGATTAAAAGGAGGGATGTTCACTTGGAGACCAGGATATTCAGGAAATCATGCTGGAAAATAGTCTTTTATATAGAACTAACATGATACCCTGGGCATATCTATCACAATGTAGTTAAAGAGCAGTCTCTCAGGATCTGCAGGCTACACAGTGAGGATGTGAATTATGAGCAAGCACTTGCACATTTATCTAGAGATTTTGTTGAGAAAGAATATTCTAAGTAAAGGATTAATCTATTAGTGTATGATGGAAACTAGGAAGGATATTAACAAACCATACTTCTCCCATGGCCAGAGAAATGTATGCACGCAGCAGGTCCATGATATGGGGACTAGGGTGGCATTGACTTATACAGGGTATATTGGGATGATTTGTGACGCAGTTAAAAAGAATTGGCCTGTCTTAATGACAGATGTGATTAAAGGAATTGTTGGATTTAAGCCCAGTTTCTCTTTTAAGAACAGCTCACCACCACACAAGGAAAGAAGCCAGTGATTACCTCTATATTTTATTAAAATTATAGCCCAGTAGTTTGTCACTGAAGAGGCAACTTGTTATAATTATAATGCCTCACACAATAATAAATGTGTAAAATCGTATAGGTTAGGCACTTTTCCATGCCATTCATGTAAGGCATATGAATATGTCTCAGCCAATAAGTTTTTAAATCATTTAGTAACCCATAAGAACTTTATACCCAGATTTTATGCAGATTGTGGCAGTATTAATTTAGTATACTTAGCTATTTGCAATGAGTGCACACGTTTTTATGTTGGCAAGACCAATTGCTCTTTTAAGGAGCATATCCTCAATCATATTAGGGATATGCAGGAGGAAGATAATTATTATGCATTAGCAAGACAAGTTGCTATGTACATAACACAGAGTTTTCACTTTTTAGTTTTACAATTATATAGATTTGCGATTTAAGGGGGGTTATAGTGAACAAAGTTCAAACAGCAGAAATGAACTGGATAATCACTCTTCAGGCTCATAGAGCCCCTGGTTTAAATGGGAGTATACCTTTAAAACCAGCATTGAAGGCTTGCAGGTTACCTCATTAAGTTGATTGCTTGTATTATATTAATGGTTTAAATTTGTGTTGTTTTATATCATTGTATTGGTCTGAAGAAGTGCCTCTGTGCATGAAAGCACTAATCAAATAAATGTACTGATTTTATCAGCTGTGTTCGTTGGCTTTTCTATGGTAATTTATTTTGCTTTGATTTGGTTAGGAAAACCAACCTTTGACCATGAGGTTTGCTTATTTTGTTTTCTATCTGGGAGGGATGGTTGAAGAGAAGGGAAGTCTAAATGAGAAGGTCAAAGCTAGAATCAGAGGGACTTCAGTAAAACAGCTCAGTGTGTCAGGGGTAGCGTACAACAAAAAAATATCATAAAAGCTTAAAAGTAAGGTGTACAAAACAGCGGTGTTTCCTGTACTTCTGTATGGCACAGAAACCTTGGCAGAGGAGGTGAGGAAGCAAGAGGTGACAGAGGTGAAGTCGCCAAAATGGGTAGTAGGGTGCACACTGTGGGACATCAGAAGAAATAATCATAACAGAGTAGAAGTCAAAGTTCCAGAGAAGGCCAAAGACAACAGACTATGGTGGCTCAGGGACATGCAGAAAAGATGATAATTCTGTGAAGCAGATTTGGGAAAGACAGTAAACAGGCAAGAAGAAGCAAGGATGTCCAACAAAGAGATACGGATGGATTGTCTGAGAGAAAGTCAGCAGCAGTCGGGCATGACTTTTGAAGGTAGGAGAGTGGCACTGAATCAAAATAGGTGGCATCAGATAACACATCTTTTCCCCACTTAAAAAATGGGGAAAAAAGAGGATGATGATGATGATGATGACTATGCTCACTTACACAAAGTAGGATGCCTGTACATTATTTTCACAGACACTGAATATAGTGAATTTACAACTCAGTGTTATTGCTGCATATTATCTTAATAACCAGAAAGGGCATACTAAGTCAAACCAGGTTTCTGCATGGGAAGTGATGGGAGTGGGGGTGACAACACAATGAGGCGAATAGTGTAGCAATGCTATTGAAGATTAAGAGCAACTACTACTGCAGAGCAACATACTGCACACAACTAAAATTGACAACGCAGTGCATAGTAATAGTGTACTAAAGTACAGAATAGGACGGCAAACAGGGATGATGGTAGTATAAAAAAGAAGGCACGGACCTCACTCAAGCTAAAATAAAACTCAAAAGTCCCATCACTGGGGAGCAAGTACAACAATATGCCAGGGTCAAGAATGGCTGATAACGGGTGTTCAGAAATGCGTTAATCTAGTGGGTCAAAAAGCAAAGGTCTGCAAACAACTTTAATGAGGAAGGTCACATACTTCAGTTGAAGAAAGGGTAGCAGGAGTGGCCAACAGAAGAGTAACTTTTGGGAACAGAGCAGGTGTTCAGAAACAGCTGAAAGCTGTACAAGTTATAGCATGCTTTCCCTTAAGAAACCACAGATACAGTGAAAAGATGTTTTGGTAAATCAAGTAATATTAAAGAAATTTCTACTAGTTAAACCTGCTTTTCAAAGTTCATTACCTTGTATTATACGTCAAAGCAGGTCAGATTGGTATACGCAGTAAAGAGCATGTCAATGACTTTTATACAATACTTGAATTGTTTTCAACAGTACACACTGATTTTATCAGCTGAGAACTAAATGGTTTAGGTAAGACGTGATGGCAGTTTTATTGTTTTCTTTAGAAAACATCACTTTAATTCAGAAACACAGAACAGCATTTTTGCAAATGTGTTTACCTGCTTTTGAAGAGAAATTCTTGTGAACTATTCCTCGTGAAGTTGACAATTCATATGCAAATGAAACATTACAAAAACTCTAGGAATAGA
The DNA here is from genome assembly GCF_019279795.1 of Protopterus annectens. Lineage (NCBI taxonomy): Eukaryota > Metazoa > Chordata > Ceratodontiformes > Protopteridae > Protopterus > Protopterus annectens. Next base: position 613,200,141 of record NC_056750.1, on the reverse strand, counting down.
AATTATTATTGAAAATTCATAGATTATTACTAGGCTGTAATGACTGGGGGGGGTGCCTTTTTAAGTCTAGCTAAGTATGACTGTGCTGCCATAAATTATGGATTTGTATAGTTTCATGTTTTATTCTCTGCAGCACATATCCAGAGCCTTTGCTTCTAATCTCTTAGGCATAAGGCTTGCATCTATGCAGAATGGTGCAACTGGTATTTATGCAGAAACAGCAAGCACTATTGTCAAATAGCTACATCATGCAAATGCTAATTACAGGTTAATTATAATAAAAGACATCCATAAAAGTTTAGCGCGGAAAGTATGGTACATCACAAAGTAAGATGAATGGAAATGCATACACTAAATACAAAGCCTACAGAATCACTATGCAATGGGAAATAATGTACAGTCTAGCAAAAATGGGTGTCTGAAGAGGCGTGCAAGTAAACAGCAAAAAAGTGTTAACAAATTCACATACAGATTTTCAGGAATCTATCATGAATATGAGTAAGTCATACATTCCATTATAAGAAATGTGCTTAAAATGTGTTAAGCTCCCTTCAGTCCTCTTGTACTCAATTTGCACTAAAGTATTAAAAGCAGCCATCACAGAAGACCATCATTAGCATTTCCTACCTTTAAAACTCTAATATGCATCACACTGTCAAGCACAAAAAAAGCAAAGTGTGGCAGGGTCTTACTGCTTTTAAAGCAATTTATATGTAAGAAGGTCACCATTTCTGTCTGCTGTTTGTGCTGTACTGTGTGCTACAACTTTCACAGCATTAAATTACATTGCATTATTTATTTTTGTCCTCTGTAAGTCATAATTCATTAGGACAGCTAAAGTTCCATGTACTGCAAAGAATTATCATTCTGTCACTGATAGCATCGGGCCATATTATTCATTTTTCTCCACAAATCAGCTTTAATGCCTATAGAGCGTTCTGCACCCCATGATATCCTGAAAACCAAGACCCTCTCCAATAATTTATCATCACAATTTCCGGTCAGTCTGTACTCATTTTGCTCTTCCCCGTTCTAATACTACACCTACTCTGGCCCACCAGCTGTTTATGGCACTCTTTACTCTCTCTTATATGATTGCCTGCATTCCACACTACACTCTTCGATAATCAAAATGAAGCTCATGAAATCAAAATTCTGCCCACTCTCCCCACATCTGGTAGAATTTTGTGTTCCTTTTCTTTAATCCTTCCTTTTGCAGGTCCTCTGAAAGTGGAATTATGTGTTCCCTTTCTTTGCTTCTTTCCGTTTGCAAGTCCCCTGTCTTACACTTACCCCTCAACCAACTTTTTTCTTCTCTGTTTGTGATCTTTATATCATATTTTTTCCATTTACTGTTTAGTCAGGTACTCCATCTTATTTTTCCTTTCCATCTCACTGACAGGGCTTTAAATGTCTCTGTGTACCACTCACTAAGTTAACTCTTCGGTGTTCTCTTCTCGGTTCTCTCTCTGAATTTACCTGTTTCAAATACTCTGCTCTTTGATACATGAATGAGTTTACAGGGAGAAGTCTGAAGTAATAATTTTCAACACATTTATTCTAGTCACTGTCAAATAAGCCACCACATTCCATTCCAAAATTGCCTCTTAACCCAATGTGCCTGCTGGCTCTAAGTTTTCTTTACAGTGTCTCCAGAGAAGTCATAAATCTTCAGCATCCCACTATACAGTCTACTGTAAATCCATCATTTCCTCTTACCCATCAACTCCACCATAAGAATCTTAATCCAATTAGACTTAATTCCATAAGGTCCTCCAAATTTCTCAAACATTTACAGCATATTTAGAACCACCCCAAGGTCATCTGCCAATAAATTACAGTCATAAATTTTACCACCCTTCCCTTCAGTTATTTTTGATAGGATACAGTCTGCTATGTCTGCCATTCTTAAAGTGGACAGTGTTGGTGGCAGTGGTCACATTATGTCCTACTCAGTTTCCTCTACTCTGAATACCATCTATTTACAGAGCCCCATACATTTCCCCCTCTCACCCTTGAAAACTCTGATGTCCTAACTTTCTGCAGGATTTGTAACATACGATACCACTGTACAGTTCTGCTCATCAACATCCTCCATCTTCCCTGTCTGAACCTTCCTCTATAAACTTTTACTAGACTTCAATGTTCATCTTCCCTCTCATCCTTTGTTATTCTATTTCCAACCCTTCTAAAAACAGCTGTTCTCACCCTCACTCATTTCAGTCATAATATTAAATACTAACTCCCCAGTTGCATAACACTAGGGAAATGAGAATATCCCTAGTATTAGGCTCAGCAGTTTGGCCCATAATGCACACATTGCAATGAGATAACTTAAGAGCAAGCATAAATTTAAACAATGTAAATGGGCAGTTAATGTCCAATCAAATAGCCACTGATGCCCAAGCACAGCTCACATGCTCCGTATTGGGTACCCAATGAAACTCCCAAGGAAGTAACTGCAGTCCTTCATTAGCACAGAATTTTAAGTACAAATTAGAGGAAAATGCATACCAAGTCTAAAACGGCAGTGCCTCAGAGCATCTCCTCAGCTCCAAGGCACAATGATTAAGGAATTAGTATATATAAGTATTAGGGGCCTAGAGGTCACACTGCCTACACTGCAAATTCCCTATAGAAAAACCTCTCTAGAGGAGTAACAGCAAGGTTCAAAATTTACTAGTATTTGTTGAACTTGCACATTAACACTTCCTACAGGGATCCCTCAACAACAACCCTTAACATATTCCACATTTTGCTATTCCTTCTCCTTCGTAGCATACTTATGGATATTGCAAATGTACTCCAAATTATCGCTTCATTAATTCATAAACATTTCTCTGTTCAATCTCTCTTGTTTTTGGAGGGTAGATACCCCTCAATTTAAATTATATTTCTTTCTCCAAGGAAGTGTCTAACCTCTGTGAATATTTCAAGCAGCTATTTTAAGCACCTACTAAGCTCTGTGAATATTCCAGGCATCTATTTTAAGCACCTACTAAGCTCTGTGAATATTTCAAGCACCTATTTTAAGTATCTAATCTTAGCCTGCACAGGAACACCTTAACTTCAATATTCTTGGTGGTCTACAATTGGTGGTACAAGCCAACTGTGCCTCCCACCCCATAAGAAAATCCTATTCCATCCAGTGAAACAACCTTCTACAGCAAACACCTCCAGTTTCTGTACTGAATTATCCTCAATTTGGATTTAAAATTAGGACTATTTTAGATGACTAATTGTGTTTCTCTTGCACTGTTCATGCTCATTTTCATTTTTACTGTGGAGTCCATATAAAGCCATTTGGATTAAAAGCTACTTTTACTTCTTGGCAATTAAAATTATAAATTTCTCTCTTTCTTTCTGTTCTTTTGGCCAGTCATTTCAGTAATCGTAATTTTATTTCTTAGACTTCCCATCTTTTGTACTACTCTCCAGCCTTTAACTACTCTCTGCTCCTTACATTTCCTTTACTGAATTCCTTATCTACCCTCTATCCTACATTTTTACCTTTAAGATTTTATTTTCCTCTATCCTCTCTTTTGCTCTCTATTCTTCTGTACCTATTTTATTCTAATTCCACACTCTACTTCTAGCATTTTCTTTTCATTTCCTCTCAAACTTTATTTTATAATCTGTAACTCAATGTTTCAACAGAGATACCGAGGCCTTTTAACCCTGCCCCTTGTTTATAATGTCTATACATATTTATTCCTTTTTTCACTCCTTATGTTCCTTATCCATTGTCTTACTTCCTTACCTAATTATTCTGGTACATTTTGAGTAGTATTGCCCCTCTTTTAATTGCTGCATTTATTTTCCTTATTTCTTATCTGTCTGCCACATTCTGCACTCCCAAACAATTGGTTTGTATTGGCTCTCTCTCCTGTTTTCCCCTGCACCAGATTTTTTTTTTCCATAGGACACTTTCATTTCTGAATATCCTTTTGCAGCATCTCTCCCAATCTCAGTCTCTCTCCTTTACCTTGCATTTTCCACAAGAGCAGGTTCTTCACACACTGCAAACAGGTTCTTCACACACTGCAAACTTAAAGTCAGTTAAGTGCTTTCATCTCATTTATAGACAAAGACTTCATCAGAATAGTTACATACTAAGTAACTCAGATTTAAATGATGACAGTAAAAATCACATCAGTCAAAATCACAACTTTTTTCATACACAAATTTGGGTTAACATGTTTAGAAATGCTACCAACTATAAGCAAAATATTTTTTTTTCAAAAACAAGTTCAAGCAATAAACAGGCTAAATTAAAAAAAATGTCACAATTTGGCAGTTCTGCTTTCACAACTTCTACTAGAAAGTGTCTCATTCATTCCTGCTTTCACAGATGCATTCAATTTTAGGTGCCAAATTAGTTCTCAGTACTGAATGCTGGTTCGTCCAGTCACCCCTTGTGTATTTGGTGAACCCCTTTCAAGTATAAAAATAAAAATTTCTTAATCACTACAGTTCTGGCCATGATTAAATAGTGCATTTGTTGGCTCACCAATTGTAATACTATATACAAGCTGATATATTTTTTCCCAAGTTGTCATTTAGTCTTCCCAACATAGAGAGTTACAGGAGACAGCTTGCACTCTAACCCCCCAGTATCATCTCTTACTCTGCTCATTCTTCTACAGTAATTCTGTTCCCACCTCCTTGCATTCCAGATGCTTCCTCTTCTTTCTTCTCAACTCTGTCTCACTTAGTCTTGCACTGAGAATCGTGGGTAGCCTGCTCAACTTTACTCAGCTTCACCATCCTGACCCCATTCCAACTCACCCAGTTATCTCCTTTACATTTTACCCATTGCCTTTTGGCCCAGTAATCTTTTAGCTCCACACATTTCCTCACCCTCTTCCTAATTATTCACGCACAGACGCACCATAAATCCTACTTTCCCATCGAATACTTTCCTCCTTTACAGCAGAGCCTGCCACCTGCATTTTGTTTAGATCATTAGCCACAAACTCTGAAACATGGATATATTACCCCTCACTATTTTCCAACTTATTCTCACTGCCATTTGTCCATATTGTAATGAATTCCTGACGATACCCCATCAGAACTTTCCTAACACTGTCACCACTGATACCCACCTAACTTAAACTCTTACCCCTCATTTGTTCTGTGGCTGAAATGTATTGCACTCTTAATTACAACAAGTTTTGCTCATATTTTCTGCACTACTTCTTTTACAAGCTGATGTTATTTACTCTAATCCTGGACCTGTTCTGCCTTCTATATTTTCTCTCAGTAAAAATCTCTCCCTGAGCTTGTTGAACATGTGTAGAATCAATAGCAAATGGGTTCAGTTTGAATGTTGGGCTCAGCAAAGCTCTACAAAATTAATTGCCATCACAGAATGTTAGCTGAAGGATTCATCTCATTTTTCTCTGTAGTTTCCCACAAACTACACTATTTTCATAGCTAACAGATCTAGTATTCCTCATGGGGGTAGGGGTGGGGGTGGTAAAGCCTTATTCATTAGATATGATACTAGCCCAAGTCCCACTTTAATAGCAAAAATGGCTCCATCTCTGGCAAAGATCCAAACTGGTTATTACTTCAAGTTCTTCTTTGCCAGCAGGCTAAATCACTCATTGATATGGTTTAAGTCACACCTACCTCTAATGCCCTTTCTGAATCCACATTATGTACCATTCTATAGCACACAAAACATCAAACTATTACTTGTGAGCAATCTCAACATTAACTAGTTAGGCTCACTAAAATCACAACAGAGTTGCTTCTTCCCACAACCTTAATCATGTAGTAACTGATTGGACTCTGCCTAATAATAACTCCAACTTCACACTTCTAGACACTGTTCTAACCTCTTCTTCTCCTTTCAGCTTTTCCCGGTTAGGGGTCATCACAGTGGAAACAATAGTCCACAGAATGATTGGCAGTGGAGTTTTACGGTATCGAGTTGCTAGCCTGGCACGCAACCTTCCACAGAAGGCACACACACATCCACACACACACACCAAGGCCCAAATTTAGTGTCCAATCCACCTACAGCATGTCTTTGGGATGTAGGAGGAAACCAGAGCACCTGGAGGAAACCCACACGACTGCAGGAAGGATATGTAGACTCTGCACAGAAGGCACTCCAGCTGAAAATCGAACCAGGGAACTTCTTGTTGTAAGGTGGCAACACTAAGCACTGCAGCCACCCAGACACTGTTCTCACTAACATTCCAGAAAAATTACTTGCTCTTCAGATACTCCCTAATTCTCTTAGCGACTGCTACCCTACGCTTGCTCCCTGGTTCCTCAAAGACAAGTGCACTCATTTTGAAAGCTCCCAGACCAGAATAATCAGACAAAATCTATGACTTACCTCATTTCTGAACTTGCAAATGTTAACTGCCCATGTACCTGTACTGATCTTCTTTCAGTTTTCTTTATTGTATAACAGGTTTCTACCCCATACAACAGAAACTATACCACATCAAAAATAATAAAACATGGTACATAAAGTCCCGGGATTACTGTCAATATTATTCAACTTAGTGACAAAGGCTGTCCAAACTGTAAAGTCAGTCCTTCCAACCATGACAAGGCAATACTTAGCTTAGACACAAATCCAATATAGAAACAAATGATACCAAAGCTGAGTACTGCAGGAAATTTCAGCAAACAATATTAGGTCACCCCAAAAAAGTTCTAGAGTATTCTCAGAAAAATAAACATCTAAGACCAGTTCTAGTCTCTGTGTTCTTTCCTCACTGCTTACAGAATTAAAAGATACCTCTTATCCATGTCATACTAACAACCTTATACTTGCCAGCACTTTCATACTATACCTTCCACCCCCCCCCCTTCACAAGTATCTCCAATACCTACCCTTTCACTTCAAGGTCATTACTAAAACTAAGGTATAAAAACATTTGGAAAAAATGACTTCCTATCATTCTTTCTTCCATTCTATCCATTCTGGCATCTTTGGACAAGGCAGCAAGCTATTAAACAAACTCTTGGCATTTTTCTTTCACTTAACCCCCCCCCCTCCCCCAAATCAATATCTTGCCTCATAGCTTTAAATATGCTCTTAGCATACCCACTCCAAAAGTCTCCATTCTGTCCTCAGACAATGACTGTCATAACATCTCTAACCTTTGTCTCCTCACTAAGATTCGTGAAAGAAAATATATAAATAAATTCTTAATTATGTCTCCAAGTATGACTTTCTTAATAGGCAACATGTTTTTGACCCAATTATATCTATAACTATATTCTCCTTGTCTGAGCACATCTACTCCAATATGGAAGAAAGGTAAAATTTCAGAAGTTATTGCCTTCAGTCTTAGAAAAGCTTTTGATACCATTGATCACTCACTATTTGCTTCATAATTTAATAAAGTTTTTCTTCTAATGGCATCCTGCAGTGGTTCAAAAAACTACCTCCAGTCGTACCTTTACACTCACTGGAACTATTAACACCTGTATTTCAGGAGCATCTCAGAAAGGTGTTCCACAAGGCTCTGTTGTTGGGACCACCTATTCCACAAGGCTCTGTTCTTAGGGCCAACTCTCTGGTCAGTTTTCCTAAATGTACTGCTTGGGAGCTCCCCTCATACTAACCCACTCCTTTGTGTTGATGACATTGTTCTTCACAGCTATTTGGAATGGATTTAAAAAAAAAAATCTAACAGTTAATAGAAAAGTTGATTAGTTTATTGTGTGTACCAAACAACATTAAAGTATTCTCAGACTTATCAAAGATCCTTCAGGGGTCCATCTCCAGTATGTGTTAAAAGATATCTAGATCTCCTGCTTGAGTAGCATCACTGCTTTTATAAACATGTCAAAACACTAATGCACAAAGTTTTAACACAACTAAGACTCTCTTAATCATCTTCTTACTGTTGAAGTCAGAGGCCATAGCCTTTAATGTATTACCAATCAGTGTGTTTAGCTCATTAAAAAATACCATTCAGCTCCAACATGCTAAAAATCAAGTACGCAGATTTAACCACCTCTCCAGCAAATATGACCACCGCCATCTTACTCTTAGCAAAGGGAAATGGCTACCCTTGATTGACGGGGGTAAACTCTTACTTAATACACTCATTTTTAAAATTCTCAAAGAAACTGTACCTCTCTGTTCAATAAATTACATATCAAAACTCTACCCTACTCCCTCATAAGTTTAACCCTTTCCTGCTAGCTAGATCTCCCCCTTATTCTTACTACCGGATAAAAATCATTCTTCAAACTAGCCCCTGCAGATAGTTAAATCTTACATTTATCTCCATTCTCATTTACTTAAGGATAGCTAACAAATGTAATTGTTTCATAGATGTTTGTTATGAAATTTATGATGCATCATCCAGTGTTATTACCCTACTGAATCTGTATTTTTCTGAATGGGCACTAGCTTAAAAAGGGGAGGGGGACTGATTTTTTTCCTTCTTTCTTTTGTCTCCATGAAACTGCACTCTTGTTTGCTAAAGCTGCTTTATCTATGAAGTATTATGATTTCAGTACATTTCCAAACTTTCTATTTTACTGGATGTTGACATTATTTGTATGTTTAGATTACATGTTTTACTTAGTGCTAATCTGTATGCATAGCTTAGTTTTGAACTACTTGTTTTCCAAGAACATGTTTTTGATTGTTCAATTTCACTAAGTCCATCAATTATTTTTGCTTTGCTTTTGTCTGAGTGGCCCAGGTCATGGCTGAAAAGGGTCATCGCACCAGCCCAGACTACAAAAGCTAAATAAATAAAATAAATGCCTTTGTACCAATATGTGGTATATTCTTAACTATTTCCTGGTAGATTTTGTATGAATTAGTCATACATTACCTTTGGTCAAACGCAATAAATCTAAAAGTTTCAGGGGGTAGAATGCCAATTTATCCCTCACAGTCTCTCCTTAACCCTAATCCCCATCGACCTGCCCCGTTAACGTGTGCCTTATTTTAACTTCACGTTTTCCCATCCTTATGTACTAAAATACACACAGTGCTTTATGCTGCCCACACCCTGCCTATGAACTGCCTCTCAAAGCTGTCAAACAATTTTTAGTTTCTGGATTATTCGGTACTTTAGCTTCATCTCTTCTGGTGGTCTGTCACAGGTAATTCTACATCAGTTTGTGCTGTCTGTAGATGCACCCCATCCCCACCCCAATTTCAGCTTGATGAAGTGATTCAAATGGAGATTGAATAAGCTTTTCAAGCAAAAAATTGGGATACCAAGGAGCAGCCAGTTGTTTCTTAGGTGGACAGATATGCAACACTCTTTTCAAAAACTATCGAACTTCAAAATGTTTAAAAAGGAGGGGGGGGTAAAAGACACTCAAAAAGAAATGGTTTACAAATGCACCTTGACAAAGGAATATGAAAGAGCAGAAACAAGTAACTCACACAAATAATTATAAGCTAGGAGCCCCCAGCATCCTGAAGAGGGTCCTGGTTCTTGAACTGGCACCAGCTAGACAATTTTGTCCACTTGCACAAATGAGTTTCCTAGTAACACTTTTATCTCCTTTAGTACCTGCCACATGTTCTGAGGGAAAAAAAAGACTGTAATCAGTTCTATCATCTAGGCAGTTAGTTGAAGATTCTTTAGGATGGGGCATCACACAACCCTTTATCTTGTGTAAACAAATCCAGCCTGTGGGGACAGCTTGGGGTAACTGTCCCTGGCCAAAATGAAAAGAAGGAAGAACCACTGTTGCCTGGGCCAGAAGGGAGTCACCACCACATTTTGGAGACTCCTTTTGAATCTTTATAAGAACCATGGATATCTGTGGAAAAGTAGAAAGCAAAGAGGAGCATCTCCATCCAAGGTGATAAGAAGACATCAGTCGTCCATGCCTGTTTGCAAGAAGTCCTGGAGAACAATATTTTTAGATGTCTGTCCTGAAAGGAGGTAAAGAGATCTATTTAATGTGTTCTCCACAGTTGTATTAATTCAGAGAAGACCTCGGGATGAAATTTCCATTTTTTTTTGGGGGGGGACTGTCCTAGTCTCGCTGAGCTTGTCTGCAATAAGGATTTGCTCTGACAGAATGTATGAAACCTGCAGATTCAAAGTGAGATGAGTTGCTGTCTCCCAGGCTATCACAGTCAGTCTGCAAAAGGGGTAGGATATGGTACCCACTTGCGTATGTAACACATTACTGCGGTGTTGTTTGTGTATACTTGCAGAGGTCCTGGGGACTAGAGATGATTTAAGACTTTCAGTGCTTTGATTACTGCCAGCATCTCTCGGACATGTATGTGCTTCTTTTTCTGTATGAAGGGTCCCACTGAACTTGCCCTTCTACCCTTTTGGAAACAGTATCCCAGTCCGTCTGATGAATTTGTAGTTACAGACTATATAGGGGTCAGAAGGGAGAGTGGGAAACATAGACTATATAGGGGTCAGAAGGGAGAGTGGGAGACAGACTGAAAAAGATCTGATCTATCCACCAAAGAAAGTCTGTTTTTACAAATTCCAAAGGAAGGACAAGGGGCTTAGATGCTGAATCCAGGCTGAACTGAGGTACCACTGTAGTTTCCTCATATGGATTCTGGCCAGGAAAAGCATGAGAATCATAGATGCCATGTATCCATGTATCCCAAAGTATGTATAATTCCATTGCAGATGCATCACTTTGGTTGGAATAACTCAGGAAGAAATGTTGAAACATGTCTGTTTTGTCTTGAGTCAGAAAGGGCTTTCCCAGGTCAGAATCTAGCAAAGATTCCAAGAATACAATTCTGTGGGTAGGAATGAGAGAAGATTTCAGCAAGTTCATTTGAAATGCCAGACTGAGTAGCAGATTCTGGACAGTTTGTAAAGGCTCTTGGCAAAAGAAAAAAAAAAGTCTGCAAGGATAAGGCATTCATTCAAATATGGAAAGATGTGTATGCTTTGAAGCCTCAAGAAGTAATGACTGGAACAAGACACTTTGCAAATACCCATGGTGCTGTGGAAAGTCCAAAGGGTAAAACAGAGAACTAATGATATAAGTCAGATGCAGCAAATCTTAGAAGAAAAACACATGAACTGCTTGCTAATGGGAATGTGATCACAGGCATCATTTAAATCTAGCTTTATTATGAAGGCTAAAGGGGGATTAGAGAAAGAAGCTGTATCTGTTCCTTTGAAGAGTTTTCTTTTAAATCTGAAATTATACTTTCCTCAGAATCAGTATGTTCAGAGTATGAAGACATTCCAGAGGTAGAACCCTCCCTCTGAGATGCCTGCTCTACTAACCATGTCACAAAGAGAGGGAATTCTTTCTTTTATTGTCTGGAAAAACAAAAGGAAATGAAAAAGCACAAATAAGTCCCCCTTAGCAAATTCCAGTAAATCTACTCTGTCCACAGTAACATAAACCCAGGATGTTTTTTTTTCACTAGGTTCCCCTTTCCATGGCAACTCCCTGGAAAAGGCCAAACTCTCAGCAGGCATACTAGTCTCAGAAGCAGGTTCCCCATCCCAGCTAAATGAATAACCTTCATCTTCTCCCGAGACCAACACAACTGGTTCTCCCTTGACCAAACCAAGGACATTCCTACAACTACAGAGGACATGGCTATCCTCTGGTTTTGAGTTGCTGTATATAACACATCAAGAATACCTGGGGAAAAAGAGCAGAGTGGTCTAAGGAACAACAAGCAGCCATACCAGAGTCACCAACTAGCATTGACACACAAGAATTCACCCAAGACCCAAAGGCTCCCTGACGACTCTCTTCTTGTGAACAGGGATGGTAATACCACAGAGGAGACTGCTCCAGTGGTAAGCCAAGAAACACCTCAAACAGCTAGAACCTAGCTGAGTCAGTAAACAGAAAGGTAGAAAGCAAGTAGTTCTGAGGCCAGTAAACTACTGACAGCCCCCCACAAAATTATCCTATTCCCAATACATAAATATACAAAACCAGAGTAAAATTTATTTCAAAAAACAGAATTTTTCACACAATGTTCACATAAGCATTTATGCATACACCCAGGTAAGAAATGCAATGACAATACACAGACACACACACTAGATTTCCTTTTTTCAGTCAAAAAGATACAAACTTTCCTCAAAAAATAAAATTAGTGGAAGGTTTTCTCCAACAGGTGACCTGTCTACCCAGCTTTGAAGGATTGCTAGCCAGCCGACAGTTCATTGTGACCTGGCAAAGAAGAGTTGTTAGGCAGCAGAAAAAGTCTGGTGCTTTTTGTACTCCAACTATCTTTATACGGAGTTCTGCTTGAGCTCCTGAAAGGAATGTGCTCTTTAGCTATGTAAGCTGGCTGGTCACAGTGGGTAGGGACCCATAAAGTTCAGGCTACTGCAACAGTGATCTAATGCATTGAAGATAGGGAACTTAGGTTTATTTCCCTGTCACAGGAGTTACAGAAAATTTTCATGAGCTGTAAGAGCTTGGTAATCCACAAGTTATGAAATAAAGATATACAGAGAGTGAATTGCAATGACTATTGAGTTAAAGTGTAGCAAGAAACAATCTAAAAATGTAGATTGCATGGACAGTTTGGAAACAAAGTGTCAAAAGATGCGTGTGTGTAGCATGCAGAAACATTTGCACCAGAAAATACATTTTTGAAGCAGAAGAAAGGAAATAAGCAAAGCAGCAGTAAAAAAAGTAGAAAGGTTGGGATGGGCAAAACATGGGTTTAGTAGTGCAACTGAAATAGAATAAGGTTTATGTAGGTGACCAGTTGTGACAGTACTGAGTAAACAGACTGATAGCCTGAGACAGATGAGCTAATAAGAAAGGTAGAAGTAGCAAATAAACTTAATCGTTAGCAGGTAAGAACTGTTTAGAAAGGGGAGGGGGCACCCCAGGTAGGATGAGTGGTGTGGGCGTCTCACTTCAGCTCTACTGGAGCAATCAGTACCCGTGTAGGCAAGGAAAATGAGGCACACAGGAGAAGACCGAAAAGCAGAGAATCAAACAAACAGCCTGTTCACATGCAGTAGATGGTACACCCATTGTATTATATCAGTACACTCTTTGCCCTAGTTTAGAAAAAAATGCCAGGAAAGGGATAGAACTCAATAAGTGTGGGGGCTCTTAAAAACTCATAACTTAGTGCCACCAAAACTTCACATTAATGCATTAACATGCGCACAGGCTTAAACTTTTTTGAATGACCATTTGATTTTGCTATTACTCCATATAGTCAAAACATGGCAACTAATTATTGCACACTATAAACACACCAATATGCTCATCTAGGAAGATGTTCCTGCCCTTTAGTTAGGAGTAAAAGAAAATAAAGTAGCTTGAGAGAGTCAAGGTGTCTTGTAAGCACAATTGCAAAAATGCAATGTCTGCATACCAGTCCTCGCAAATATGCAGTAACTAACAGATTCAAGTTCAGATCAAGTCCAAGTAAATGGGGCTCATTTAAACTGGCACCAGCTACTCAGCACAGACCCTAAAGGAGCCTTAACAGCAGCAACTTATCAGTCAGAACAAGCTTCTAGGTAAGATGGAAAAGAAGATAAATGGAAGTGAACTTTAAAAAGGAAACATGAGGCATGCGGCATTCAGTGCACATAGGCAGCTGGTATTTATGGAGTCAAAGTCTTCCCAAAGAAAGAATAACTTTCAAGTAGTAAAAATAAACTGTAGTGCAAACATTTACAGTATACTATCTGTACAGGGGTGAGAAATGTACTGTTAAAATGCTGAATCAGTAAACGGCAAATCTATATGATCAGAACAAACTACACTACCTCACAGTATGAACTAATAGTACAGATTAGACATATATAGATCTTCTAATGAAAACTAAATTAGGAAAAAGAAAAACAAAATAAAACTGCTTTAATTAGAGACTGCACTCCTGTATTCTTTCTATCGCAGGATATGAGCCCTACATAGCTACTTACCAGAGATTTAAATCACATCAGTATTAAAGGGAAGAGTTGCTGTTATCAAGCAGTTGTTTTAGTGGGTCTATATTACCAGATTGAAACTTTAGTTAGTCGAATAACTAAAGATCGATCTGGTAATATCAAAATCCAAAAATTGCGAACACCCGATTTCACCAAGGGAAAGAATTCCCTTGGCCACATCAAAAAAAACCCTTTTAAACCCAAATCAAGTGGGGAGGTTCACCCCCCCTAACTAAATACACCAACTCTGAGATCACTCTATATTGGAGGAAAGGGCATAATGCACATCATAGCCAAGGGAATTCTTTACCTATGTGAAATCGGCTGTTCGCACACTGCAGGTAAGTAACCACTTGTCCACCATATCCACCATGGTGAACTTTGCCCCCTTTCCCACTGTAGTGTGATGGGTGGGTTTGGGGAGGCCATGGTGGTGCAGCGATAGCATTGTCGCCTCACAGCAAGTGGTTCTCTAGTTCAATTCTTGGCTGGGGTGCTTTCTGTGCAGAGTCTGCATGTCCTCCCTGTGGTCACGTGGGTTTCCTCTGGGTGCTCCGGTTTCCTCCCACATCCCAAAGACATGCAGTATGTGGATTGGACACTCTAAATTAGCCCTAGCTGTGAGTGTGTGCATGTGTATGCCTTCTGTGGAAGTTTGGGCACTGGGCTGACAACTCGACACTGTAAAACTCCACTGCCAATCATGAGCAGACAATCCGCCATGGCAACCCCTAACCGGGAGAAGCAGCAAGAAGTGTGATGGGTGGATTTCATGTGGTTCAGTTTTTGTGTTTTGTTGTGGTGCGGCCAAATGGTTACTTACCTGTATTTTTTTGTCAGTGATGTACATGCTCGTTTAAGTGGATTTTTGGTGATTTCATCTCAGCGGTTTCAGAGTAGGGTAAGTGGCGTTTTGATTATCTAACCAATTCTCCAAGGTAGACTGGTTCACTTCTAAGTCAATCTAAAATAGACCCGTTCCTACACAGTCTGTAGGGATCTGATGTAAAAATTAAAGAGCTGTGACTTGTTTAGGCACAAATGCAGCATGTATGATAAAAAATGATTAAAATAAAGTGCAACTGACATTCCATACTGATGTAGAATCTAGCAATTTGCGGAGACAATGAGCAGAGCTGCAGCACAAACAGCAGTACAGCTAAGTATACTACTAAAGGAACACAGACTTTTACAAACACACAAAGTATGATTTAATTCCTTTAGCTAAATAAATTCTGAAATTCATTGTTGCACCTGAACCTGTGGGCAATGGGGAAGGTTGTTCTCTCATACCCATTTTAACATACGAACAGAGGTACCTTGGAGGAGAAATATTCTGAGATGGTGAGACTTCTGATTTTACATGAATTCCCCTATGCTTCCTCTTTCAATCAAGCCATTCTGAGGTGTGAAATGATGGTCTTGGGTTAAAAAAGGCACCTAAATGAAATCAATAAATGACTAGTAGGCAACAATTACTTTTAAGAACAGGTAAACGTAGTATAATGCATAAATGCATTAAAATCTTAGAGGCAAGTTAAAAAAATCACCCACCCAAAGACAGCAGAGTTTCCTTGTTGTAGTTATTTAGCACACTATTCACCACACAACAAAATTGTTCAAAAGGGGACAGGATACAAAAACAAGTTTATTTATTTATTGCCAACTCAAAAATTGGTACTAGGACAACATTAAAATCATGGACTAACATTTGTACAATATTCATCAAAGAAACATATTACAAATAACCATTTGCTTGTATTTATTTCAGTTCTATTGGCTGAGGTTACCTGGTTTGTGACTGGGGTGAGTTGCTTCCAAGCTTTTACTTATCTGTTTTCTGTGATTCAAAAAGTATATCATACTTTTTTTTATATAAAAGATTTCCATTTTGTTTGCAGCCCTACAACAAATGAACTATATTTGCATTTTCTCCCTGTGTCAGGCTACATAAATATTCCTTACAGCAAATTGTTTGCCTTTGTAAATCTGCCTTAAACAAATATTTTACTAAGAATGATATACTAAATCAGCAAAGTACTTAAACAATAGTCTTATAATAGTTCTAAGTAATAATAATATATGACTTGTAGCAGGTGTGATTCATGTATGGCAGGCAGCAGCACAGCCGGGCTTATCTTATGTGACAGGTTAGGTCAACATGCCCACGGTTAGGTTCCAGACTTCAGGCATGCTGTGCACTCACTCACCACTCCCGCTGGTATTCCCCTGAGTATCAACAACATATTTCTGCAGGCGCATGAAGTATGTCTACAGGTAACTTTAGTTGTCTTCAGACAAAACAGCTTGTAAACTGTGCTCACTGAGTTAACATTTGTGGCTTATTAACAAATGTGTTTCTAGATACAAAATAAGCCAGCCTTTGTCAGGGGTATTCCAAACTGCAGGGACACTGTTAAAGTGCTTATCATTTTAAAGTACAGGGTTATAATATTACTTTTTTAGACAACCTTTAGTGCAACATCTCTGTCACTGAAAATCTAAATGTAGTATTTTAGATATTTTTGTGATAATTTTAAATGTTCTGATTTTTTGTGAAGACAATAAATATATTTGTATGCATATATATATATATATATATATATATATATATATATATATATATATATATATATATATATACACATACATACATACACACTTACAACTGTGGATAAAATTAAATGTGAGCCAGGGTATATGTTGCACTGACAGGAAGCACATTATGAAAAGTGAAGTTTTCAGCCAAAAAAATTAAATTCTGGAGGAACTGTGAATGTGGTACTGAATATAGGAAAACAAAATGAATAAGCTAAACCCAAAAAATTTCAAAAAACAGGATGTAGAGAGGAATTATGTAACTGCCAATGAGACAGAAAAAGTGAAAGGTTAGAAAGCCTCGCAGCAGGAAACCCCTGTGCACATTTATTTATTCTTTAGTTAAAGACAGAAATATCTGCATGCACATTCTAACCATCAAGATTTTGATGTTGTCAAGGAGAACTCATGTCTACTTAATTCAGTAAACATCTCTCCCAGTCTGTCTTGTACTGCTCCCCTTGAAGCTGCTCATGCACTTATTTGGGTGACGAGGATCCTACTCTGCTTAACTTGTTGTTGATGAAGGTTTAGGTCCTTCTAGACATCTGAGCAACCATTTGTTTTGCAAAAAATAGGAAACCAAGGAGGATCAAATCTTTTAAGAGATGAAGGATTATAGGCACACTATTCACCACAGAGAAATTTATGAAAGAGAGAGAGTGTGTACAAAGAGAGGGTTGACAGTCCATCTAGATAACAGAACCAGTGATCTTTCCAGCTAGAACCCTCTCAGGTTACAGACACATTGGATAGTTGTCATTCATTCCACACAGACTATTAAATCTGGTTAAGACGTGACACCATCCTCGGTGTTATTAACGACTTAACCTGCCTAAATGTAAACCCTTAAATGGTAAGCAAACTGCTGAAATATAGCTCCTAGGATAATACACTCCAGGGTATGAGAGACAGAGCTGGAAGAAACCTCTACACATAGCAATAACGGCTGAAGTCTTCCATAGTACACAGTTACAATTAGTCCACTCAGAGTATGTATATAATGAATGATGCACACAGTTATGGCAAACTTTAAACAAAGGTGGAGAGCAAGTGAACCACTAGATACCAGGGAGAAGGAAAAGAGCAGGTTTCCTAGGATAATAAACACCTCACCATGCATTAAAACACAAAAAAACCTTGGAGCAGAGAAAATCTGTAAATCTACTAAAGCCAGCTGAGGTTTCTCCTAGTCCAAAGTTGTAACAAGTCTTCTCAGAGTCTTGGCAAATGAGTCTGAATTTGTATCTAAAACAGTGATTAAACTGAAGGAACTAGAGCAGATGCTAATCAGGGAGACACACATATGCTACTGGGTACAACTACAGAGCTCAAGGATGTTAAAAGCACTGCTTATATATGACCATTAACAATCAGATTTGTAAACTAAATCTGGCAAATGAGAGCTTCAACACAAAGTTGATGATAAGGGTGTTTTGAGTTCAGGGTAGAAACAGGTAGAAGAAACTGTATAGATATTTAAACAGGCAAAGATAAGGCACATGTTTAAAATGCTGGGGTTATTTTTTTAAAACATTTGTTCCTCATCTTTAAACATCGGTATACAAACATGTATAAAAATGTACACAATCCACATGTCCTTTCAATTACATATATATATCTTTTAGTTCCTCATTTAACAAACTGCATTAGTTCATTTTATTTTTCATTTGTTGACCAGGAATTCAGACAGGGCACAAACTGCACTTTTCAGCAGGGGTCCAGGAAGAAAAGCTCAAGTACATACAAAAATCTTTTAGTTATATAGTAACAACAATGTCAGGTAGAATACAATTAAAATAAATTTTACAATGTCAAACTAGATCAGATAGTAACTAGACATACAGTACAAGGCTTTCAACACTAATTATATTCTATACAGATTGTGACACCTGTGCACTGGCCCAGCAATCAAGGAGCCTCAATCCTCACTACTAACACGAGTGAGAGGCGTCCATATGGGGAAAGGATAAGAAATACACACACAGTAAAGTACAATTTCCCTTAAGAGCACACAGAGATCACAGTCAGTCTGGGGCTGGTTTCCTCCCT
Organism: Protopterus annectens; assembly: GCF_019279795.1. Classification (NCBI taxonomy): domain Eukaryota; kingdom Metazoa; phylum Chordata; order Ceratodontiformes; family Protopteridae; genus Protopterus; species Protopterus annectens. The sequence goes on along the minus strand of NC_056750.1, from coordinate 613,181,620 downwards.
TTCTCTCCAGGTTCCCAGTAAGACTCCCTACTGGCACAGCTATATGGTCCAGATCTCAGTCTAGTGGACAAGCTAAAACCTCCAGCACCTTCTCTGTCCAACCAGTGCTTTGTGTCCCTGTCCAAGTAGCTGACACACACACACACACTTTGAGATGAGTTATATACAACACAAACACTTCTGGGGAAGGCTAGCACAGGTTCTCCAGCTGTGGCCCTTTTACCAGACTATACGGTAGTACCACTTGCCACCACCCACTAATATTTATCAGTTACTAAAAGGCCCTTATGAAAGGGGGTCCAATTATACTGTGCAATATTATTATCCAAATGGTAAGTGTGACTGAACAGCAAGGCTGTTGGAGTGGCTTTGTACAATATCACTAAATACATGCAATGTACTCTTATCTCTACACAAAACAGCCGCAGTTGAAAGGTTTAAAAATATTTAATAATAAATAATAAAAACACAAGACAATACTTCTTATACACAGTGCTAGTCAAGAGTTCAGAGATCACAGAGAAATACTTAAAATAATACAGTAGAAAAGTTCTGACATCAATACAGGAAAAAAACTAATCTAATCTTACTAGTTCCCGGTTATATCTAAGAGAAAACACAGTTCTAAAATAAACTTACATATAGAACACAAGCAGAGTGCTAGTGAGTTGGATGTTCTCAAGACAAATGCTCAGATGCTCTCTTTCTTTCTGTCCTTAAATTGATAACACAGTACCACTGATTTATTTCAGATCACATAATTTCTTTCTGGTTCCCAGGCTAATAGAAACTCAGAGGTTAACAGCCCTTTTGATCTTGCAGCTGGTCAGGAAGCCAGAGCAATAAAGGAAATTATACATGCAAATTCTAGAAATGAACTCTGGTCTCAAAACAATAGCCAGAATTCCTTCATCCAAACATCTTAGCCTTGAGCCCTGAGATCAATGACAGTCATGAAATGCTTGACTTATCAGCTTTCCTTACAATAGAGTGCACTGTTGTTACATTTTTTTCAGTTCAACATCGAATACAGTCTTATCACATTTAAGAGAACAAGCCTGTGACTTACATTAATATTTACAAATGACAGAATTATCTACAAAATTCTATCTAGCTAGGTTGGCAGCCTTTACATATCTTCACACAGATATAGTTAAATAACTATGCAGTAGGATAGATGTGACAAGACAGAATACTGAGTTATTTACAAAGGGTGGAAAGCAAAAGGTTGATTTAAATACAATATGTAAATGAAATGAGTGGTAAAAGAGTTAAGAGAAACATAATTAGAAGGTGGGGTGGCTGCAGACAGACTGATAAATAGGAACAGATTAGAGGAAGACGAGAGGTATAGTAGAAGAGGAGGAAGAAAGCAGAGATGGTATACTTATCCTGAAGATGTACAGTTACAGAGCCAGGCTCCTGAGAGGTTTTTTCTTACAGTTATCACCATCTTTCATTTTAAGACCATCTTCTTTTCACTTCAGTGTTACAAAGCATTACATCTTGTAAATATCTCCTTAGGAGGGAACTTCCCCTTATCAATACTGCATAGGCTTATAAAACCATATCCACTATTATCCTTTATACCATACTTAACTACCCATTCCTGCACTAACAAATTCATGTATTTTACCAAAAAAAACTGTACAATGTTTCCTTTGTATTTAACACTTCAGCCACTGGTTGCCTAACATCATAGTGACCTCTCAAGCATATAATAAACCCCAACTACTTCTAATTTTTACATACTTCCAACAGCCCTGCAACAAGCCCCAGGCCATATTTCACTTCTAAACATCTTCATACCTATCTTACATTCAGTCATATCAATTACCAAATTCAGTGGAACACAGGATCATAGGAGGTTACTAGGCTAATGGCACTGGGGTCCTTACTAGCCTAGCCAAAACGTTATCCCAGAAAGAAACCTTGGTCATTTTCTGTAGTTGCTGAACTGTTAAGTTCTTGTCATTGAATACTTCTTTCGTGATCATGTTTTTAACTAGTGCTTTCGTTTTTTTCATTATTCAGACTTCAAGACCTTCACATTCAGTTCTACTAGTTCCTGTTACCGAACCTTTGATAATCAAAACAAAAGTACTTCATTTAATAAGGGTATACAGTGCAAACATGAGTCATCATATCCATTCAAACTTTTGAATAATTTTGTAATTTTGGAGTTTTCATTTAATCACTTGATCAGAAGGCAGAATGACCTTGGTGTTTAAAACATTTTATGTAAATAGAAGTAAAGATTTTGAATGTTTTCCTAATTTATTAATGGCAATAAAGGTGGAGCATTTGATAGAATATCGCTGAAATGAATTACATTTAGTGATTGAACAAGCCTTACCTAATTTCTGTCAACAGATTTGGTGATGGTACCACAGGATTCAACTTTTATGAAAACACTCAGATCTTAGGCGTGCTAACATTTTTGGAGTATTTTCCTATCTGGTGTGTGAGAATAAGGGTGGCAAATTTGTTTGAAAGACAGTTGAAAACATCATAATAGTGGCTTGATGAAAAGCTTTCTGTATGGTTGATAGTTATCTAAAATTCAGTAAGGTCTACAGGTTTTTATTTAAATTATGTAACATGATGGAATGCTTTTTAGATGTCTTTAGATTTAGGAAGAAGTGCTTTAAGATAAATTAGACAGCTATGACTCTTTAGATTTAATGCAAATGTAAGATAATTGTTAGTTCCTTCTATATTAAAGTTTTGTTAGACTGAAATATAAACGTGAATAATGGAAGTTACTTTCTGGCATCCCAGTTTAGAGGAATCAAACTGATGTCTAAACCTAATGTGCAGCATTATTTGTCACATTTCCACAATGCTCCATCATAGCAGATTCTTTCAGGCATTGGAGTGCAATACAGTTAAATTTGTAAATAGTTCAACAGTTTTAGGATTATTAGTTTTATTGTTAAGAAGCAAGGAAATGTATGAGTGTGTTTTCAGATGAAATCTTTGCCCAGATAAGCTTTATCATCATTTAAAAATAGTTCTGTTAAACTAATGGAAGGTACATAAAATGTCTGCCTCATACTGTAAACATGCTCATTTCTTCATCCGAGAGAGGAAACGTTTTTGCCAATACTCATAAGATTAGCTTTGTTTGCAATAGACTAATCTAGTTGATGCATCAGAGGTTAGTAATTTTGGTAAAAGGCAGGGATATTATTTAGAACTTTTTAGTATATTAATGGTGGCAAATTTAATGTATTAGGTAACTTCTGTTGTAAAGCAGAATGTATTGTATATACACTGAAATGCCCATGCAATACTTTTTATACTGGGGAGAGCAAGGGGGCTTTCAAACTTCATCTTCAAGAACATGTTAGGGATATAAAAAATAGGGAATATGAAAGCCGTCTTGCACAACATTTCTTAAAATATCATAAGAGGAATCCTATGGGTTTGCAAGGCACTGTTTAGAAAAAATAGAAAGCTTTGCTTATTTTTGAAGTTTGGCACCAAGTCCTGAGGGGATGAATATGTCTTATAATTGGAAAGTTTTAATATAATAATTTAATTTAATGATGAGTTAAATAGTTAATTGTTTTGTTTGTGAGTTTTTATTCTATTCCATTGAAGGCACTATCTGTCGAGGTGCTAGAATTTATTAAATGCTTTTGTGAACACTGGACTATCTTATTTGTCTTCTACAGTACTTGAATTTTGGTGTTGTTTTAGATATTTTTTCTCATGTCCAGTAATTCTACATTTGACCTGCCAAGAATTTTCAGGCAGGAACAAGGTGATTCTATACAATGTAGCATTGAGCAATATACCATCCATATGGGTGAGCAATCCAATAATCGAGGGGTGACCTCCTGTGATGTGGAAGGTTTGAAACCATGGGAGAAATTCCTTAGTGAGGAGAATAAAAGTAGGAGTAATAAGCCTTTCGCCTCTATTGGACAAGGTATGGTTGGCACTTTATCTGCGGAAATGGAAAAACTATATGAAAAACTAGATAGACTTATGCATAAAGAACTGGCAGTACATTTCAACATTCTTAGTTTGAAACATTATTTAGAGCTTGATGTGACACCCTTTGGCTTAAGGGCTTTCAAAATTCCTACAACTCCATTTGATATGAATGATGAGGAAGATGCTAAGTTCCAAAAAAGGTGGGTTATGGCAGCTCAAAAATGTTCCATAGAGTGGATTTCCATTCTAGTGGAATGGGACTTACTGAAACAACGTAAGTTAAAGGATGAAATATATACCATTTCTGATTGGTTGGCAGCGGATTCTTCCATTAGTAAATTAGAACATTTTTTGGGAGATATTAATATGAAGCTGACTGAGTCTGAAAAACAAATTCTGGTTATAAAAAGGAAAAGACTTTTAAGAGACTTGGGTGATTACAAAAGAGGTTCTGCCTTCCTCCAGTAAACCAATCAGAAGACCTGTCACAAAGATGTATGTTTTAGTGTTCCAGATGATCATAAAAACCCATCAGAAAACATGGGCGCGTTTTCTGAATTTACAGAAGAATTTACTGATTGGGACAGTGACAACATGGACTATCCTGCATTACCAGCAGCACAGGAACTGCAGTATTTGAATCGGACATTTTGTGATGACAGAAGGAAGGAAAATAATAAAAAGCGGGGTAGAAGTGCCTATGAGCCTCAAAGGGATGGTCACGCGCAACAATAATAAACAAATACGTAACAGCAACACAAGCAATAACCAAGGTATAAAAAATTCAGAAAAACTTGATGCTAATCCTTTTTTGAACACTGGTTATATAGTGAACGTAACGGGATACGCATTGAATGACTGTGAAGCTGCTTTGTTAAACCTTGGGCTTAAGTTTGTTCCAACAGTCATACCTAGACTTTATATGATTAAAAAAGACATTTTTTTTGTCTGGTGAGAAAGTTACATCTCTGGAATTTTTTCCAGAATATGGACAATGAGAATATTACAGAATATGTGTCAGACAGTTCAGATGATACAGATTTGAGTTTTTATTCATGTTTTTCAGAACCTGATAGTATTAGTGAAAGCAGTGCTTATTGTAAATTAAATACAAATGCAGTGCCTTTTTAAATGCAGTTCATTACCCCTTTTAACCATGAGGGGGTACAGCAACTTTCGATCATGGTGGACTTTTCAGTCGAAAATATTTTAATGAGTTTGTTAAATGTAAAAATCAGGTTAGGTATAATCTAACCAAACTTGAATGGGATGCCTTGCAAACTTTGGGTAAAAAGAAATCATTTTTAAACCAGCAGATAAAGGCAAAACTGGTTATGTTACATTATGAACACTATCTTAAGATGCGCTATGAGCATTTAAATGATAAAAATATATGCAATGTAGTTGATCTTCAAAGTTATAAGAAAGCCCTTTCAGATTACAAAGAGTTGTTATTAAAGGGGAATAGATTAGGATATTTTACAAAGGATGATACTGATAAAAAAATTGATATAGAAGGTAGCGAAATGGCAACCTTCTATTGCTTACCAAAAATACACAAACATATTATCAATCCCCCAGGTGGGCCAATTGTATCAGCGTGCAAATAGTTTTGAATAAAATTGTTATTTTTTACATAATTATTTACTGGATATAGTTAAAAAACAAACTTCGTATATTCAGGACACTTTGATTTTTTGAGTAAAATAAAGAATGGGAGGAAGACATGTTCTGCTTAATGATTGATGTTAATAGTTTATATACTAGTATCAAACATCATTGTGGTATTGAAGCATTAAGATTTGCACTGGGTGATAGCCCTGTGGCTATGTGTATTATTAAATTGATAGAATTTAGTTTGAAACAATTTTTGAGTTCAATGGCACGCTGTGTCATCAGAAGCTTGGTACAGCTATGGGTGCTCCCTTTGCACCCATGTACGCCAATATTATGATGGGCTTATTGGAGTATGAATACGTCTATAAGAATACATTTTCCAACATACATGTTTGTCAATATCACAAATACATAGATGCTCATATTTTATGTAAATAAGGTAGAAATAAGGTTGAAAATTTTGTAGATGAAATGAATAATAATAGATTTGGCCTAACATTTGAAATTTCAGCTTGTGGTAAGCAAGTAGTGTTTTTGGATTTATATTTAGTAGGGACTAGTGGTGGTGGTATAACCACAATACATAGACAAATTTGGAGATACTAATCATTTTCTCCATTGTACTAGTTTCCATCCATCCCATCTTCTTAAATCCCTTCCATATGGTGAATTTAAAAGAATTAAACGTCTATGTAACAATGAAAGTAATTTGGAAAAAGAATATAATAAAACAGTAGAGATGTTTGTCTCAAGGGGATATGAAGAAAGTGAAGCGAAGGGGGCACTTTGTAAGGTTAAGAAAGATAATATTAGGAATAAAGATAACTAGAAATAATATTAATTGCATAAAAGAAGATAAAATGTATATGGTTATGACGTATGATTTGAGTGATAAAGTGGTTCTAATTATAAAACAACATTAAGGTTATCTTTTGAAATTTAGAGAATTTTCTGGTTTATGTACTACCCCAGTTTTTTTTTCATTTAGGAAGGGATGTAGCATCAAAGATAGACTTGTATATAGTAAATTTAAGGCTCCATGTTATAATATTTACAAGTCTCCCTATTTATAAGGTACCAAATGTATCTCGTGCCAATATGTGGTACAAACTTTTTAGTATTGAATTTTGTATTCCATTGAAGGCAGTATCTGCTGATATGCTAGAATTTATTCAATTCTTTTGTGAACACTGGACTGTCGTATTTGTCTTCTGCAGTACTTGGATTTTGGTGGTGTTTTAAATATTTTTTTTAAAATAGTTTAGACTCATTCCAATTATGTTAAATTAATACAGATATATAATAAAACATCCAAAAAAGAAAGCTGAGGTAAGGCTCCAGTGTCCAAATAAATTCAGAAACCAGTCTTCAGGCGTTGTATAAAATAAAGTTAATGCATTTGAACAGATTGTTATAGATGATATATATAAAACCTACAATGATAAGAAATGTAGAAATAAATGGCATAACCTTAATAAAAGTGAATTTGAAGCCTTGTATAAACTTGGAAATGATGCTGACTTGGTCATTAGACCAGCTGATAAGGGTGGGCGCATAGTTGTCTTGGATAGTGAGTTCTATGATGTTCTGATGTATGAGATGCTTGACAATACTGATTTTTATCAGAAGATTAGATACTCTGATGTTAAAGAAATGGTTATATCAGTTAATAATAATATTAGGCAACTAGAACAAACACATCTTATTAGCAAAGAACTAATTGAATATTTTACTAGTACCAAATACACTATTCCCCACATACAGGGTTTGCCTAAGATTCACAAGAACCCTGTCAGACCCCCTATGAGACCTATAGTCTCAAGTAGTGGGTGGTGCATGGAGGCACTATCCATATATTTAGACAAAAAGTTAAAACCAATTATAGATAAATCTGAATTCATTCTTAAAGACACTGAACAATTTCTTAATGATCTCTATGTATGTATGCAACAGGGTAAAATAAGTTCTGTTTTTTTATTAGTAACATTAGATGTTGTTTCATTATTTACTGTTATTCCTAACACAGTAGGTCTAGAGTTGTTTAGTGAACTCATGACCAGAATTAATTTGTATAAACCTGATGAAGTGAGAACATTGCATGAATTGATGAATATAGTGCTTATGAATAATGTGTTTTTGTTAAAGAACCAAGTTTACTATCAAAAGAATGGTGTAGTGATGGGGAGTTCATGCTCTAACACATATGCAAATGCCGTTATGTTGGCATGGGAGACAGAATATGTGTTTAATGGACCCTATACTGACTTGGTATTATTCTATAGGAGGTTTGTCGATGATCTTTTTATTTTTATTTTGTGGGGGGGAACAGCAGTAGAGTTGTTAGCATTTGTTGAATATATTAATAATTCAACACGATTTTTGAAATTTACCTTAAATTACTCTGAAGAGAGGATCAGTTTTTTAGATGTACTTTTAGAAAAAGGAAATTCAGGCACTATTAGCACTAAACTTTATAGGAAAGAATGTCATGTTATCAAGGGAGAGTATGCATCCCAGATATGTATTTAGAAATGTTGCTCAAAATCAAATTTTTAGAGCATCTAGATTAAGTGCTAATAAGGATGAATTTGAGAAGCAACTTATTAAAACCTGCTATGAATTGGAAGAGAGAGGGTATGAGAGAGATATAGAAGATGGTTTTATGAATGTAAAACGATTGAGGGAGACAAGTGCTAAACGATACTTTTCGGATAAATACCATCTGGAAATAAATGAGAGAAACAATAATTTGAAGGTTAATATATCTTATTCAAGGGATGTTGGGAGATATACCAGTATTATTAATAATCACTGGAAGATTCTTATGACTGATCCTATCATCAGTCAGGTGGTAGGTTCGAGACCACAGTTTACCTTCAAAAATAAAAAGAATCTTAAAAGAAGGCTATTTAACAGTAGAGATAGTGTAACAGCAGTTAACTCCATCGGCACAAAACCATGTGGTAATTGTAAGCAATGTCAGTTTATTAATAAAGATATATGTTTTAGACATCCAGATACAGGTAAAGTTTTTGATATCAGGGTTAGTGGAACATGTGTGACTACACATGTGATATATCTTGCTACTTGCTGTCTATGCAATAGTTTCTATATAGGCAAAACAGATCGCAGTTTAAAAGAAAGAATTAGGGAGCACATATACCACATAGGGGAGGGGTCTGAAAATAATGCCTTGTCTAAACATGTTTCTAAAGTAGGTAAACAGCACACATTCAAGTTTATGATAGTTGCAAGAACACATGAAAGCCTGAAATGTGGGGACATTAGAGATAGAACTGAAGAGATAGAGGCCAAATGGATAGTTATGTTGAGAGCCAATTTTGGCCATGGGCTTAATGACAACATGCCCATCAAACCCATCTTGAGAAAAAGGGGGCTACGTAGATAGATATGATACTAGGTTTGTTGTGATTATATATATATTTCTTATATATGTATTTTTATTTAATAAGCAAGACTCACATATTTATGAGCATTTAAATGTTTTATTATATATATATTTTTATGTGAATAAATATATATTTTTATGTGTATATACATATATATATCTTTAATGAAATAATAGGATGGTTGATGCTAGCACTTTCATACACATTTATTTTTAATTCATTGTGTGACTGTATAACTTTAATGTTAATAGATTGTTAGGTCATGTGACTAAATTAGGCATATAAATAGGTGTAGTTAATTATGTTACTCATACACTTGAAGAAGCATTGTGTGAAAGCGCTTGTGTGACATTAAAGAAGACTTCATTTTATACGCCTGAAGACTGGTTTCTGCATTTATTTGGACACTGGAGCCTTACCTCAGCTTTCTTGTTTGGACTTTTGTCTGTATCAAGCTTTTCTGCAGAGGTATTTGGTGGTTATTGGGCACTTTTTGTATTGTCATATAATAAAACATGTTTATATGGTAAGAAATGTTGCCACTCAGTTTCAATCTCACATCATGTCCCAATTTGTCTTTTACTAAGTTTGGTATGAAAATTGCCACTTGGACAAACACTGGACACACAATCTTGAGTACTGAAAAGCAAGGGTATCTGTGTAGAGTTTGCAAGGGGTGGAGGTGCAGAGAAATTCAGCTGATTGGTGTAGCCAGAATTTAGTAATGCAAAGGGAAGTGTTTGAGACAATTTCGCAATCCCATCTGAAAATATTAGATCTGCACCAGAAAAAAGGAGTGCAATAATAGGTCATTCTGACTGGACAATGAACTGAAGAAATTGGACAATACAGAAAAGAAATGGAACAAAGGTGGCAGTTTATAAAAGGAGAATATGTTTTTGTACATCACATTAAAAGGGCACTGCAACTAAATAATTTTGTTAACACACACTTAAGCCCTAGTTGTCATTGTTGTTGTTTGTCTTTCGGCTTTTCCCGGTAAGGGGTCGCCACAGTGGAACTGCGGTCCGCTAATGATTGGCGGTAGATTTTTACGAAACGCCGAGGTGCCAGCTTGATGCCCAACCTTCAACAAAGGCACGCCCATTTACACATGCATGTCTTTCGAACGCTACCAACCGTGGGGAGGACATGCAGACTCCACACAGAAGGCACTCCCAAGCCATGCCGAGAATCGAATGGGAGAACCTCTTGCTGTGAGGTAACAATGCTTCCACCGTACCACCGCACCATCACTTAAGTCCTAATAAGTAATTTAAATCACCAGACAGACAGAATGGTGGTGAGAGTTAAGGCAACCAATCATAAGTGTATATACATCCAATCCATTAGATATTATGCAAGCCTTTAGCACATTTCAGTCATCTACATGGTAGCAATTAGAGAGAGTTAAGGTGAGATGCTGAGGTGCTTAGTTATTTGGATTTGCTGAAGATTCCAAATTTAACTGGATAAAAGGTATATTATTGCTAGCTCTGATAACTACAGAAGTATTTAAAGTAGTTAAGGCTTTAGAAAGGGGAAAAACCTATACCAGATTGGACACCAATTAAAATGCATCTGAAACTGAAGGACAGATACATTCATAAATAGTATAAATTACTTATTAGAAAAGTTGTGGCATGTTATAAGAATGCAATAATTTCAGTAATTCTAAAACCAAGCAAAGATCCAAAGTTGATCTCATTTTATAGACAATTTCCTTTTTTTTTGTTTCACTGATTACTAACTGTTCATGGCTATTTTATCAATGAGGATTCATTTTTTTCATATTTAATAAATTTAGATCAGTCTAGGAACAAAAGACCTTATTAGTTGAATTTTTGACAGTTTAGGGAAGTAGATTGGGGACAGATTTTTAAGGTACATGTTACGTTTTGATTTCCAACTGAGTTTATACACAACATAAGCGTTTTACACAAAAAACTGCCATCGTGTCAAACTGTGTGCTATGTTAATTAGATCAACTGTAACTGTTTAGGGATACCTGTGAGGGTTGATCCTTGTTTCCAGTTTTAATTATACTTTACAAGGGGATTCTGTCCATTAAACAAAGAGTTTTATCATAAAGAGTATTATCAAGAGGGCAGTACATAAAAATGGAAGTAAGCTAATTATTTGTTAAAAATGTATGGTGAGATTGTACCTAGGTACTTTGGATAATGTTTTTGAAGATGTAAAGAATTGGACATCATAGTTCAACTTATGAATTTAATAGTACAAAAAATAAGAGTTTTACAAATAACTTATAATCCTAAGGAGTAGACTATAGGTATATGTGGGGGCTGTAGAGAAATAAGCTAAAATACTAAAGGCTTAACCTAGTAGGGTCAGCCCAGTTTACTGTGAATGTAATATGCAAGGAACTGTTCTAAATGCAAAGGTTAGAGTAAAGCTGGACGTTTACATTATAAGATTTTCTCCAAAAGGTCCAGCCAGGCAATGCAACCCAGGATTCTTCCACTTATTCTTTGGGAGTCAAGCTATGTTTGTACCTCCCTTGAGGACTCTTGCTGGCATGTATAATTTTGCTGAAATTTAAAGAGATTGGCTGCATATTTTTACAGAACAATACTAAGCAAAGAATTTTCTGCATTAAATGAGTAATCTCAAAGACTGAAAGGGTCTAGAGGTACCTGATTTAGAATCATTATAACTTACTGATAGGTCTGAAATTGTTTCAGAACATTTTTAACCTGGATTATATGTATACTGGACAACTTTAATTCTGGCAGAGAGTAGGGGCTTGAGTGAACAATGTAAGAGTATAATTGCTAAAAAATATATACATATAACAAAAGCAACTGCCTTAGGAAAAGAAGTAATACTTTAGAGTAGCAGCACAGCAGGATGGCTGGAGGGCCTTTGTCCAAAATAACAGTAAGCATTGTCGTACGAATAATCAGGAGGGATGTAACTAAATTGTTATCCAAAACTGCACTTGACATACTGGAAAGAAATATTTAAAAACAATTATTGAAACTGGAATAATTCAGGACTGATTCCATGCTTATGAGAGAGAGATAATATTAAACAGAAGCAATTTTAGTAATGTATATTTCAACTAAATGGGGCTGGCTTTTTCAAGTACAAAAAGGGAAACTGGCTTAAAATGGCCATCAAGGGAAGCTAGCCTAGTACTTAACTATGAACCTAAGTGAAGGAGAGTCACAGGTTGACAAGGATCCGATTGAAATGGGACACAAATGAACCAGCTCTCCAAAGAGTGAGATTTAATCTGTCAGGCATACAAGTGTCACATAGCTATATACTTAGTAATATTTAAGTAGAATCTATAAACACAGTTACAGGGAATGAGAAGTCGAGAAGCAAATGGTACAATAAAACTGATCTATAACTTTGACTTGTTGCAGACATATAACAAAAACAAAAAGGCAAAGATATTTAGCTGGTAATACCTGTCGCATGTCTCGTGTATTCAAATGAGACACTGAAGCTGTGTGATGGGTTCAAGTTGTTTATTGTACATAAACTCATCAGGAGATGTAACTGGAACATATATTTAAGCTAAGTGACTGACTCATTACTTCAAACACACTTGCATGTGCATCTCCATTCATGCCTGCATTCACTCTAGCTGACTATACAAAATGGCACTGATCTTGTACGTGCTCAGTAACTTATATGCACGTGCTATCTAGCTACAGTGGCTGACAAGGTACAATACACACAATGATCTACATCCTCCCTCTTTGATTTGTTTGATATGCAATAGGAGAGCAAAATATCTTTACAAGCTAGATATCACATCAACATTTAATAATAAATTAATTCAAGTCCAAGTCACTGTGTATGTCGAAATGGGTCTGGAAATTCAACCCGATATGGTTACATAACAACTTTGACTGGGCTTAGCAACAGGGACAGTCTCTAGGGAGTCTCTTACAATTGGAACTTTGGGGACTACATCAAGATTACTTGAAGAACGTGCACGGTCCTGTGGAATTTGAACAAGTGTAGAGTAGCTCCGGGCAATCTGCTTCGGCACTGGTTCAGAGACTGGCAATATGTGTCTTCGATTCCTCCTGAAATCCATTGCATCAGATTGTACAATGTAAGATCTTGGTTCTTCACAAATATTTTTGAAACTTCCCACTCAGTCATATCCTTTAGATGTTTACATTCTCACAATTTCTCCTTGTCTTAATGGTCTGAAGGCCTTGCTAGATTTATCATAGTACAACTTTTGCGACTGGTGTTTTTTCAAAAGTTGAGTCTTGACCATTCTGTTGTTCTTTGCACTTGGAGTCAATAATTGTTTACTGAGTGGAAGAGTTGTTTTAGTGTGTCTGGACATCAATCTCTGAGCAGGTGAACCAAGCAGATTATCATGAGGAATGTTTCTGAGATTAAGTAGGTTAAGAAAAACATTGGTACCATCTCCCCTGGATTTTTCCACCAAGCATTTTGCACTTTGAACTGCACGCTCAGCTAATCCATTGGACTGTGGATACTCAGAACTACTGGTAACATGGACAAAGTGCCAAGACTCAGGAACATTCTTGAACTGCTGACTTGTAAATTGTGCACCACTGTCATTTATGACTTTGTGCGGACTACCATGCACAGAAAAACATCTCTTCAATTTTGTAATGACAGTGCTGCATGTTAAGTTAGGAAGGAGGTCAGTTTCAAACCAGTTTGAATAAAATATCAGTAGCAACCATCACGCATGGTAGTTCAGGGATCTGGTTTAGCTGAAGTGATTCTTTTTTGTTGACGTGATTTAGTACCGTTACAAATAGAACATGCTAGAGTTTGGCCTTCTATGTCAAAAGATATAGAGAAGGAAAGTACTAAGCCTCTTACCCTTCTTTTGGTACAATCAGTACCTGGATGACCACAATGCAAACTACTGATATATTCCTGTTGTAATGCTGTAGCAACTACCACGTAAGGACCTTTTAAGATCATCTTCCATCATGAGGGCATCTCTATACAGAAAATACTTCAGCATGCCAAGTAAGGACCTTTCAAGATAATCTTCCATCATGAGGGCATCTCTGTACAGAAAATAATTCAGCATGCCCAGTGGCAAACCAGTTTGTCATGCTGGCTATCCTTGACTGAACACGTTTTAACTTCTGGAGAACTGGGTCTAAAGCTGTGTTATTTCTGAGTTCATCAAGACATGAAGAAAAACTTTTCACTTCTATGACTTACTAGTCTGCTTTCTCAATGTCATGCTGTTCTGTTGCTTGTCTGGGTGCTCTTGACAAAGCATTAGCAAGGCATAGAAATATACTTTTTGTATAGACAAGATTGAAATTGTACTTTTACAATTTTAACATCATGTGTTGCAAGCGTGATGGGGCTGTATGTACTGGCTTTTTCAGAATAGTCACTAGAGGTTGGTGATCAGTCTCTATTTGAACAGGTTTGCCATAAATATAATCATTGAACTTTGAACATGTGAACACTACTGCCAAAAGCTCTTTTTCAATTGGCGCATACTGCATCTCTGAGTTAAAGTTCTGGGTGCACAGGATACTGGTATGCCTTCTTGAAGACATACTGCACCAGGATCATACTTTGAAGCATCACAAGAAAGAGTTATAGGTTTGGGAACTTCATAATAGCTCAATATGGGTGAACTCGCAATGTTTTGTTTCACAATGAAAAATGCTTTTTAGTATTGTTCCAACCAGGACCAGTTTACATTTTTGAGTGTCAACTCACATAATGGTGCTGAAAGCTCACTCAGGTCTGGGATGAACTTTCCTAAATAGCTGACCATACCAAGAAAATGTAAAGATGTGACATTTTCTGGAACTGGCATCTCAATAATTGCTGCTTGTTTAGACAGGTCTAGTTGTAAGCCAGAACTGGTAAACAAATGACCCACATAAGTAACTTCTTTCACTTTGAACTTATACTTCTGAGGATTCAGTTTAAGATTTACTTCACAAGCATGGTCTAGAACTTCCATGAGGTTTCCATTGTCCCTTACAATAATGTCATCTACTATGATAACATGGATAATCTGAAAAAATGTGCTCCATCACACATTGAAATACTTCACTGGCAGAATTTATCCCAAATGGCATTCTCAAGAATCTGTATCTACCAAATGGTGTACAGAAAGTAGTTAACAATGAAGATTTGTGATCCAGCAAAATTTGCCAAAATGAACTTTCTGCATCCAAGACTGAAAAAACAGTGGCATCTGGCTTCAAAGCAGCAGCTACTTCTACTGTGTGCAGCAGATGATGAGCCACTTAAGCACTTTGTTTAAATCTCTCAGATCAATACATATTCAAATATCAGCTGAGCTTTTCTTATGAGCTACGACCATGGAGGATACCCAGTCAGTCAGTTCTTTTACTGGAGTTAAGGACACCTAAATTCACCATTTATTCAAGCTCTGCTTTTAATTTGCTCTGCATTGCCACCAGAACCTTCTTTAATGGTCCGACAACTGGGCTTACATCATGGTTTAACTTCATGCAATATGTGACTGGATGTTTGCCAAGCTTGTCTGTGAAAATATCAGCATATTCACTAAAAATATTCTGTGTAAAACTGTCATTGTTGTTCAGGCTCATACGGTGGACCACTTTATTAAATTAAATCAGTCCCATTCTCAAACTGTGTTTGAGGCCTAACAATGACTGCACATGTCTTTTGACCACATAAAACTGCAAGTAACAAGCTGTTCCCCACAGAATGGCATGTGAAAACTACTGTACCATCAGTTTGAATCTCTTCACCACCATAAGTAACTAGATTTGCACACTTTGCTGAATCAAGTTTCTCACCAGCTTGTACTTTGGCAAACATTTGTGCTGATGTAACATTGCACTTGGACCCAGTGTCTACTTTAAGATCTACAGGTTTTCCATTAATATAAACAGTACAAAATATTTCACTCTCTGCTGCCAACTGATAATCTACTGTAACTATTTCATTAATCAGAGACACCATCAACATAGAAAGTTTGCTCACAGCTTTCTATTCTGATCATCTGTTCTACTTGCTTCTTCAGATGTTCTCTTTTAATAAAAGTATGTGCCACTTTAGACTTGAAAAGCCTTTTGAAATTATTCTACTTTTTACATTTATGACACTGCTAACCAAAAGCTAAGCACTTCTCTCATTTAGGTTCATTACTGCCTCCACAATTATGACAGTTAGCAATGACATTTGGTATTGCAACCCCATTTGGTTAATATTTCTTCTTCATCTTAGCTTTATGTTGTACACTATCACCATTTGTACTGGCAGACATTGCATGCATGTTTTTCTTATTTGTAAGCATATTCATATGCTTTTCTGTAAGCTCATATATTTGACAAATTTCAGTGGCTTTGTTCAATGTTAGATCACCGTCTCAAAGCAAAATCTATCTCACTGCATCATTACCACCACACGCAAGCCTGTCTGTTATCAACTCATCTCTCAGATCACCAAATATGCACATTTTTGCTTTATTTCTTAAGTCGATAATATATGCTGCTTTCACCTGGCTTTTGAATTTTATGTAGAATATGTGCCTTGCCATTGTAATATTCGTTTGAGGGTTATATATGTCTCTAAATTTATGTTTTACGCACTCATGGTCTTCTCGCATTTCAGCCTTTATCACAATATGGTGGTTCTCCCCCTCCCCTGCATACACAGTAGGTGCATACACAAATGAATGTTCCCTCTCAATGGCTTCACAGCCAGCTAAATTAAGAAATATGAATGCCTTTGTACATGTGTCTTTATCAGAAAATGCAGCCTGCATGAAAATATACTCTTGCTCAAACGCTCACCAGTTCTCAGCATTATTATTATCAAACACCAGCTTTCCAGGTCGACAAAATCCCTCTGCAATAACAACAAAATGTGTTTAAATGTAAGCATAGACAAGGTACTTGTAAGTATGCTCAAATGCACAACAATCTATCTGAAAAGGCTTTACTTTAAACTGCAAACACTGGGAACATTTCAGACACTTCAGAAAGTTTTAGCTAATGCAAAAAACTAGTACATTGTGAAAAAAAACTGTTGTTTTAGCCTTTTCATACATCTTAACACTTTGGAAATTATTTCAAACACTTTTGTATTTATTTTGAATAGTTTTATCAATATGTTGCAATTTTGGACATTTTGTTTATCTTGGCAATTATTCTGAAAGTTTTGAATGCTTTGCCACACATTCGGCAACTGAAATATTATTTAAATGAGTTTAAGTACTTTTGAATAACTGCTGACCTGTTTGCGGGTTTGCTCCTGTATATTCCTCCACTTCTAACTTTGTGTCTCATGGTTTGCAAGATGCTTTAACTTCAAATGCCACTTCAGACACCATGTTGCATGTCTCGTGTATTCAAGTGAGGCAGTGTGATGTGTTCAAGTTGTTTATTGTACATAAACACATTAGGTGCTGTAACCAGAACATATATTTAACCTAAGTGACTGACTCATTACTTCAAACACACTCACATGTGCATCTCCATTCATGCCTGCATTCACTCTGGCCGACTATACAAAATGGCATTTATCTTGCACATGCTCAGTAACTTATATTTACATTCTATCTAGCTACAGTGGATGACCATATACAATACACACAATGATCTACAGTACCTCCATTAATACTTTTGCATACCATCCATTCTGGTTAGTTTATATCCAGTGGGGGAGCCAACATGTTAATGTAATGGTTCTTTAAGGCAGTGAGTCACATTTATTGGTCCTATGACATTTTGAGGCAGTTTAAATCAGATTTCTAGGGTATCTGCAACATTTTACGGCCAGATAAAATGATTTTATGTATGGAACTGTTAATGTTGCCTTAGTAGCTTTTTAAAAGATAGTCTTTAAATGAGATGGTTCTTTTGGATTCCATAATGCTTGAAGAAGGTGATTATAAAAATTCTAGAAACACAGAGACACTCAGGGGTGAAATTGTTTCCCTTAATGAAATATGTAAAATGGCTAAGAATCTAAAAGTAAGAAAGGAAAGAACAAAATACTTTGGCTCTTAGAATTTCTACCAAGGGATTGGTTAGTGTAACCTTCAAAAACTGAACTATGCTATGGATATGGCCTAGCTGAGTCAGGAACATCCAAACTCCATTACCGTATGTGGAATAACAAGTTACCTTAGGGTTAGTTTTACCTTTAGCCTCCTTTAGTACAGCTGGATAGAACAGTGCTTTTCTAAGCTTGTTTTTTTTAATGTCTGATGTAATTTTTATATCTAAAGCATACCTTGGTTTGTTATTTATTGATCTTTACTGTTAAAAAGAAGTGCAACTGTGAGCAATAGTGAGCAGAAACTACTGCGTGCAACGTAAATGAATTATAGCTTTTGTCTGGCTTACAGAAATTGTAAGGTCAGAACAACTTTACTGTACTTTAGTATTTAGTTGTATATATTGCTCATGTGATTTTTTTATCATAGACGTTGATTTAAGTTCTCTGAATTCTGTGGTTATTGATTTTAATTATTCTTTTCTTTTATAATATTTTATTCATTTGACGCTGAATATAGATTCCTTAAATGAGTATGCAATTAATGATCTGCTAAGGCAGAAATATCTTGTACAGTTTAATAAATGCTGTGCATATTTAAAGGTAATAGTTAATAACACTGGTGATATGTGTTCCTCATGTCAAAAGTTGGATGATTTGATTACCATTGTTAGAAGTAAATCTAGACTTAATGATAAAATGTAAAATGACAAATCCCACAATGGATAAATGGTATGTTGCTAAACAAAGCAACAACTGATACAAAGAAAGCTAAGGAACAACAGACACATTGCTTATAAAACAAATGTTTAATAAATGTAGATAAGCGTTTTCACGGCAATCAAAGTCACTTTTTCAAACCAATTAAAAGACACAAACAACAATACATACATTATATATACATATATATATATATATATATATATATATATATATATATATATACATATATAGTGTCCTCAGACCAATAAAAACACTCCATTCAAATAATAAAAGACCAATCAACACAGAGAGTGAATGGAAACTACATATGCAATCAACACAATACTTCACTCAGTGTGATACATTCTTAAAGGTAATAGAGACCCATACCACTGAGGCCAGGTATATGATCAACACCCATTCTTAATATCATTCTCAACTCTCTCTTCTCGGTTTCATTACTAAAATCACCCAACAGAGAACTCTGAAAGACCCTATCTATAACTAAAAAGTTAAAATCATGCCCATTCCCTTCTGTCATAGCATGTTCAGCTACTGCATTTGAACCCACCCAACAGAGAACTCTGAAAGACCCTATCTATAACTAAAAAGTTAAAATCATGCCCATTCCCTTCTGTCATAACATGTTCAGCTAATGCATTTGAACCATTAGCAACACATATACTATATAGATGTTATCTAATACATTCCTTAAGGGTCCTATTAAGTTTTGCCAATATAGAAAGATGAGCAGGTACAACATTATGCTAAATATATAGGGTCACTGGTATTACAGTCTGTGCGAATCTGAAATGTAAAAACACAGCCTGACATTGGATGTACAAACTCATTGTTGACATTAATACAGCTGCAAAAATTGTAGCTACCACAGGGAAAGGTGCCCAAGGGGTAGCTGTTGAACCAATTTCTCTCTTAGAATAACGTAAAAGTCTTTTGAGAGATTTCCTGTTTTTTAAACAGGAAATACAATCTATCCCCAACTACCTCTCTAACCCTATCATCAGTAAGTAAAACATGCAAATGTTTCTTAAAAACATTAGTAACTATATTGATGTCACTCGTATAAAAAATAGGACCACCAGCTCTCTGCATTCTACTCCTTCCCCATGTTGTCTGCTCATTCCCTATACAAAAATACAGTCTCACTCTATTTGGCCTTATTTCCAAAACCTGGAAAAGGCCATATTGAATTTCACTCATCTTATAGCACCTAGATAATAAACCATTTCCAAAGGTACTCGGGTCTCTATTAAAACCTGATTCACTGACATTACGTCTTGACATACACAAACCTTGTCCCTTCACAGTGTTTCTAAAAATGTGTCCCGGGTGCATACAGCTTCTATGAAAAAGTATGTTTCTGTAACAATCCTTCCCAAATAATTGAGTGCTAAATGAAAAATCAGACCACCTAGTAATTCTAACATCCAAAACATCAATCTCTTTGCAAGAATATATATATATATATATATATATATATATATATATATATACAAGAAAACCTCAAATAGGAAGTAGTGGTATGTAAAAAGTTACAAACTCATTCAACTTATGATCTATTACCACCTGTAACATGATGTTTTATAACAATATATTAACAGCTATGAATGAAAAATGGTGCTATGATGCAAGTTATTAAGATTTAACTTCAGCATTTGACAGGGTCATACACAACACTGATCAATAAATTAGTACATCTAGGTATTGATGTACTGTTGATAAGATGGATAGCTGCATGGCTTACAAAAAGGACATGGCAAGTATCATACAGCAACTGGACAGGTGAACTCCTTGGTTACAGACAGGGTGTCCCATAGGGCTCTGTACTAGGCCCTTACTTATTTAGATTGTATCTTTCACACCTAACTTTTTCATCTGAGGTGTTCTGTGGTCTATACGCAGACTACCTGAAATTGGGTAAACTGATTACATGTGTTACAGATAAGGCATGTCTGCAAAATAACTTGACTAAATTGACCATTTGGACACAGGAGAATAATATGCTAATAAATACATAAAAAACTAAGCATATCAGACTTGGGAGATATAAACTGAAAGGTGAATATTTAAAACAGCACACAGTGATTGAAACTGTAGCCTCACTTAAGGACCTGAATATATGTGTTCTAATCAACTTTTTTCTTACTGCTTTATGCTTCCATTTTTAAGTTATGTCAGAGATTTCACTTTTCTCTAGTCTCTATAGACATACACACACACACACACACACACACACACACATATATATAAAATAACCAAAAAACATAAAATGTACAATTGTAGAGGGATCCTCAGCAAGCAGTGGATGTAACTAAAACCAGCAACTGTTGTCCAACATAAAAACTCCACACAAAGTTCCCAGTTAAACAATATGAGTTGTAATTATTGTTTCATCTACACAACTCATAGACTTCATCAGAAATAAAACATCAACATATCACAATATTTATAAGACTTAACAACATCATAGAAAGTCAATCACTTAAAGTCAAAAAGCATATTAACACAAAAAAATCACTCAACATAGGAGATTACTAGGCTATCGACCTGGAGGTCATTCTAAGCCTAGCCATTTCATAGGTAGGTACTAGGCTATCGGCCCAAGGGCCTATGTAAGCCTAGCCATCAAGGTTGCATGGCTTATGCCACCCAAGAAAGTTATTTTCCTGTGCCACTGTTGAGCAGAGCCACAGAAGTGATCCCCGGGGTGTATTTCCTATTTCTCTTCCACTCATCAAGATTTTTCTTGAAGGGTGCTAATGAAGAACTTTGCTTGACATAGATGGGTAGCTTGTTCCAGAGTATAGGAAGTCTCTGGGACAGGAATCTATCCCTCCAGTGTGTCCTGTTTGTCCCAATGTAATACCATAGAAATGCTAGCCAATATCCAAGATTGCATTTAATGATGGCTGCCAAAGTCCAGGACGGTTGTGGGCTCTATCCCCCATAAGAATTTACAGTGCCCCCTCCACTCATCCAGGTTCCAGTTGAACAGCGTCATAGAGGTCCTCTGTTTCACATGAATTGGCAGCCTATTCCAAAGACACAGCAGTCACTGGGAGATAAATCTGTCCCTCCAGCATGTCCTATATAAGTCACAGGCCATATTTTAGGTTCCTGGAATGGGTAGCCTTAGTCCCATTTGATTTATGGGTATTCAGCAAGTTCATTAGTTCTGAGTCATGGATTGCTCTGTAGGCCAGGCATAAGTCTCGCCTAAGAAGTCTATACAATACTGAGTACAATGACAGGCAGTCTGTGTAAGGCACATGCTGGAACCCCTTGATCTTCTTTGTTAGAAACCTCTGAGGTCTCTCCAATTTCTATAGTTGCTTAATATGGTACATGACAAATGGGAAGTTATACTCAATTATGGGCTGGATAAGTGCTGAGTATAGAGGGGTTATAATTTCTTTTGCTCTTGAGGCGATGCCTTTACTAATTAAGTGTGCCATGTAGAAAGCTTTCTTTACTACAGTAGATACATGGTGGTTGAAGTTGAGGTCACAGTCAACATGTGATCCCAGGTCCCTTACCACTTCATGGGCACTTAGCGTATTGCTGTTGATTTGATAGTGTGAGGGAACATTGTTTGTGACAAAGGGAATGATGATGCATTTCTTTGCCTTCAGTTTGAGATCATGACTAATACACCAGTCGATGATCTGCATGAAATCTTCCTGGAGTATACTGACATAATTTGGGGATTCAATGATTGCACCTCGTTTGCAGTCATCTGCAAACTTGGTCAGCCACAACCCCTTAGTTTTGACCAGAAATTCTGGGATGTATATACTAAACAGTAGGGGGCCCAGCATAGACCCTTGTGACACCCCACTGGTAACAGGTCTGCTGGTCGATGTCCATCTTGTGAGCCAGTTGGCAACCCATCTTACAACAAAGGGGTTTTCATTCAGTTTGCTAAGTTTATCGGTAATGCCTGAATGTGGGATTGTGTCAAAAGCCTTTGCCAGGTTGAGGTATGCTGTGTGCACAGATTTGGCCTCATCAATGGACTTGGTCACATTTTCAAAAAAATCCACCAGATTTAACAGACAGGATCTGCCCTTCACATTGCCAAATTGGGTAGGATCCAGGGTTTGGAGGTCACCTATGTCTTTATTTATAAGGTCCATAATGATACATTCCATAGTCTGGTCAGGCTTATGGGTTTGTAATTCCCTGGGTCTGTTGTTAGGCCACCTTTGTGGAGGGGAATAACTGTTGCTGTTCTCCATTCTGCAGGAACAAAGCCTGTGGTTAGGCTATGACTGAAAAGGGTACTTAGTGGTGATGCTAGTTCATGTTTTAGCCTGTTTAGAAGACAGCCTGTTATGTGGTCTGGTCACACAGAGGCTGTGTTTTTTGCCTTGAACAAAGCTTTGAGGACTTGTTCTATAGATATGTAGGGTGGGGGGTAAGTTAGGAGGAGATAAGGGAGTGAAACTTTCACCAAAGCTATCCACTAGCAGGTTTGCTATCTCTGTGGGGTCCATGTGTGTGCTACTGTTGGCCACTAGTTCTGCACATGCTTGGGTCCTACCCTTTACGTTATGTACATAGATGTAAAAGGCTTATGGTTATCCTTGGCTGTACATGTTAGGTTTCTCTCAAAGTAGTTGGAGGATTTGAAAAGTTGTCTCATTTGTCTGTTGAGGCTGAGGAGGGTACTTTTCCATTGTTGGGGCCTTGCCTTTGTATTCTTGTACAGCAACTTTTTGCATTTATTTTAAAGTTTGTTGATGCTAGATGTCCACTGTGGCAGCTTGATTTTACTTGGGTCTCTGGCTTTGATTCTTTTTGGTATAGCAAAGTTTATACACTTATGCAACTGATTGTACAAGGCTTTAGCATAAGCTTCAGCGCAGTTACCACTTCCAGCTTGGGGTGGGGTTTGGAATGCATTAATACCTTCACCTAGGAGGGTACAGTTTGCCTTGGTGAAGTTTTTTTAGTCTGATTTCACTCTTTTTGAGTTCTTGAGTTCTGGTGTTAATGCAAGCTCAAAGGTGACTGACTTGTGGTCAGTTTAAACTAATGAGGGTCCAACAGCTGTGGCACTGCATCTGTTTGACATGTTGATGAGGACCAGATCTAGAATGTTTGTTCCCCTTGTCAGGGTATGGACAATTTGTTCAAGGGCATTTGAATTAACAAAGTCAAGGAACATTTGTGCAAGTTAGGGCTAGCCTAGGTTTCCCAGTTGATGATGGGATAATTGAAATCCCCCATAACCAGTGTGTTCAGTAAAATTTGGATCGTCTCCAGTTTTGTCAAGTAGGCTTCATGGACATTGCAAGCCATGGAAGGGGATCTGTAACTGGCTATTACTTGAATGGGAGTTTTACCCACTGTAACCTGGACCTGGAGTAACTCCATGGAGATGTCCAGTCTAACTAGATGCGGGGTGAATTTATCTCTAATATAGAATAAATCACCACCTTCTTTGGTTTTCACATGTTCATTTTGTGGTCTACAGGTGTGGAAGGCATTATAGCCTTGCAAGGACTGGGTACTCTGAAGAACTGAGCCAGGTTTCTGTGGCTGCAGTAACATCTATATCTTCAAATGATAAAAGTGTTTCCAGGGAGTGCAGTCTTTAGTTTACGCTCCTAGCATTTAGCAGCATAACACTTATTTTGTTCTGATTAGTTAATTTCACATTGGTAATGTTGTTTTCGAGACCTTGCCTAAAAAGGGTACTATGGGGGAGGCAAAAGCCTTTGTGAGTAGCCGAAAGCCTAGCGGTGTCAGGTGCAAACTGTCTCTGCCAAAGCAGTGAGGTTTGTAAAACATGGCTTCCCAGGCTGACAGGAACGGGATACTCTTTGAATGATACCGAAAACTGAGCCAATTATCGAAATCAATCTTTTTTGTTTATACTGTGGCATCATTCTAAGTGAGGGTAGTATGCCGTTCAAGGCTAGGGACATACCAGCCTAGGATACATACTCAGAGCTCAACCATGTCTCTCTTCATATAGTCCAGTGAAGTACATCTCAGATCATTCATAGACTGGTACTTGGCTATCGGCCCTAGGGCCTATACAATCCTAGCCATAACAATTCCTTGGATATTTCTTCCCACAATAATTACTTCTATGGACCCCTGTCTAGCAGGGTGACTGACATGATCCCCAGGGTGAATTTCCTATCTCCTATCCAATCATCAAGGTTCCTTTTGAAGACGGCCAAGGAGGCACTCTGCTTGACATGTATGGGCAGTCTATTCCAGAGTATGGGGAGTCTCTGGGTCAGGAACCTATCCCTCCAGCATGTTTTGTTCATTGTGATGACAAGGTTTAGATCCCTGGTGCATGTGGCTCTGAGGGACTGTGATTTCTTTAAGTGGAGCATGTCCAACAGCTCAGGGTTTGACATGGCCTTGTATGTTAAGCAGAGATCACCTCTGAGTAGACGATATGCCACAGAGTACAGCTGGAGTTTTTTTAGACGGTTAGCATATGACATCTGCTTTAGGCCTGTGATTCTTTTAGTGAGGCATTTCCTGTTGCAGATGTCTTGTGAGGTACATGCCAAACAGGATATTATACTCTATAATGGGTCTAATGAGGGATGAGTACAGTGGGACAATGACCTCCTTTTTTTCTGGATGAAAAGCCCTTAGTGATGAGGTGTGCCACATAGGATTTCCTGACTGTTGTGGTGATGTGGTTATCAAAAGTGAGACCACTGTCCACCTGTGTCTCTAAGTCTCTCATCACACTTTCAATGATTTACACCAACATGAACTATGATAGAGTTATAATGGTACTTGTTGCTAAGAGACCTGAGTGGATGCATGATCTGACAGGGACTTTCTCCTTGTCCAACCTAGTGAGACATATGTGACTCACTACTGCATCTCCAATGACAAGAAAATTTGTTTTTTTGAGTGTTACACCTTACTGGCTTGGTGAGTGAGACACTGGTGTTGCTATGTGTCATGGTGCTGTGGGTACTGTGTTAGTTGTAGCAGTCTTGTGTTTTGGAGGTTCCTGGCGTTTCTATAAGTTTTTCGAGGGAACCTCCACATATGTGGATTTGTGTGTTTGATGAGTATTATATGCATGAGTAGTGGTACGATTAGCATATGTAGTGGTGGGTGAGTTGACAACCTTCTTAGTGTTACTATTCTGAGTAAGAGTGAGCATGGATTCTACATTTTTGGTGTAAATACATCTCTCAAACTCTGTACTAGTGTGTGTTATTAATAGACTGTTGTCTGTGTACATGAGACAATTGCTACACTGCCTCAAGAGATGCAAGTCAACAAGGTTGGCAGGAGAAACAAGGGTAGTCCAACTGTCCATAATGCTAGGTTGAGTCTGTTATGACTAGGGGTGGCTATTCAGAATTGATGATGGAGGAGCTCAGTGAAGGAATATTTCTGCCTGGATTTTAGGGAAAATTTGTTGAATTTAACTGTCCGGCTTTGGCATGGTGCTGTGCAATGCGCAAACAAGCAGAGCCTAAATACCAGAAGCTAAGAACTTGAAAAACTTTATAAAGATTCAAAAGGACCAGTGAGGATGCTTATTCCAAGCTCTAAACTGGCCTCCCTTTACCAGACAGGTCTCAATCAGCACAATTATTTTGTAAAGGTGCAAGTAAGCCCCTTCTAATCCAAAATGGCCTGAAAAACGTGTTCAAAACAAACCACTACAAACAGTTCCAGAAGTAACAAGCCTGTATCTAGACTATGCTACAGCTACCCTAGTTTCAGTGGGGAAACACTAGAGAATGTTTAAAACAGGAGAAAAAAAGTAGTGAGACACTAAAAAAAAAAAGATTTAAAACAGCAGATCATCAGCAAGGTGGCTCGAAACAATGTTTTAAACAGTTAACAGATCAGTTATTTAACTAATGCTTAGTGGAAAAACCAAAATAAGCAGAACAGATAGCTTAAGAACAGTGAAAAATACCAGTAATTACATAACAAACAATGAAACTAACAAAAAAGCTTTGTAAACAGTGAAAAAAGCAATAAAATTAGATTTAGCAGGCAGAGTATAGTAATCAAAAGGGTTTTCCAGGGAGGAACAAACATTTCAGGGGACAGAACAAGGGAAGGGTAAAATGCAGGAATTAAAAGAAATAAATGTAAACACAATCAATTCTAGATTTGGTGGTATATTAACACACAGAGGTTAAGATGTTTATCTAGACCCAGGTTGAGGTTAATATAAATCTTTTAGAGTTTTGTGAAAAGGATTTCACTTTTATATTTATTGAATTTGATTACTGAGAAAGTCCGACTGAGTAGAAGCCCATTTTCAGTGGAGGACCAGGGAGAAAAACTACAAATTATTACAAAACATTGCAAGAACAATCATTTTGCAATCTTCAAAAACAAAAACATCTGCAGTTTAAATAAATATAGCAAATCAGAAATAATATAAAAACAATGGTTAAGAATTGATAGAATTATAGGACAATTGTTTATTATTTAGAGAAATTTTAGTCAGTTTGTAGAGAAATTAAAGGTAAGTTAGTTAAATCCAAACAAGAATGTACAATATGAAATGAGGAAAAACAGGCTTATGGTATATTCAGAGAGAGTAAG
Source organism: Protopterus annectens (assembly GCF_019279795.1). Taxonomy (NCBI): domain Eukaryota; kingdom Metazoa; phylum Chordata; order Ceratodontiformes; family Protopteridae; genus Protopterus; species Protopterus annectens. The sequence goes on along the minus strand of NC_056750.1, from coordinate 613,154,354 downwards.
GAAGAAAATTTGATAAAAGTAAGGAAGCAAGTGAAGAAGGGAGAATAAGGCGGTATAAGGAATGGAAAGGCACTTGTTTTTATTTAGGATACAGTTTATCCGGGCTTTGAGCCAGATTTTAGCTAGGAAATCTTTCAGAATGCTTTTGAAAAATGTATGGGAGGATATTGGACTGATGGATACACGTAAGGTTTTCTAGACCTTAGCAACCTTGTACAAATACAGACAATGCCCAGCATATTTGATAGCTCTGTAGATAGACAGGAGTTTTTGGTCAGTGGACTACAATGACGGACTACACCTGCTACACCATTTGATTTGATTGACACTATCACTGAATTATGTTTTTAACTCACAAACTTTATTATGAACAGGATGCAAATGTACATTCATCACATTTTTTGAATTTAAAAGAAAAGTTCTTTTGGATTTTATCAATATTATTCTTGACAACTATTTTATTTATGTTGATGGAGAAGTATAAAAGCAAGTGAGAAGTATAGGAATGAGGGCTTCTTGTGCCCCCATTCATGCTAATTTAGTTATATATGCCCAGGAGACTTTATGGGTGTTTAATTTTGAATACTTCCAGTACTGTAAACTAAATGTACAGTACCTGGACAATACTTTTATTATTTGGACAGGATCTGAAAAGTTGCTTGATAAGTTTATTGAATTTCTTAATCACACTACTAAGTTTTGGAAATTTACTCATACAATTTCTTTTGGTTCCATTAATTTCCTTGATACAACTATTACTAAGACCGATACTGAATTTGCCTCTACATTCTATAGAAAACCAACTTTTAGGAATGGTTATCTACATTTTTACAGTTGTCATCCTTTACTACAAAAGAAAAGTTTAGTTAAATATCAGATTAGCCAGGACGATAGCGGACAGAGATATTTTGCATAGAGTTTGAATTTCTGCTCGCTGTGTTTAAGGATAAAACTTACCCTGTGAAACTGCTTGAACTACTATGATTATGAGTATTCTTAGAATGGGGGGCATCGATACATGCTGTTACTAGGCTCTGACTTAAATATTTCACAAACTAATATGAATTTTAATAGTAATGGCAACACTGCTGTGATAAATAATCAAGGATTTGAGAGAGCTATGGTTATACAATACAACAGTGGGGCAATTCAACTTAAATTCACTGTTAAAAACAAATGGAACATTTTGAAATTGAATCCTGTTGTATTTAAAACTCTTGGTGAATGGCCATGATTTGTTTTCAAGATTGCCAAAAATTTCAAAAGTATACTTGAGATGCCGAAACAGGATGATAACATGAAATTATCACAAAAATTGAGTGTAGTTTCTGTAAGCGGTGTAAATTTACATTAGAGTGTGTATAAGTATTATTTTCACTTTTGGTGAAAAAGAAAAAATTCTGAAAAGTTAATTTTGAAAAAGGAAATTGTGGAACCACAAGGGTCTTATATTTGGCTAAGTGTGCATCCTGTCCCACATATTACATTGGCAAAACAGATCACACACTGAGAAAGTATTTATGAGCATTACTATGACAAACTAAGAACATAAACAACACTTTATACAAACACTCTCTTGAATGAGCTAACTTTCAAGCATTTCATTTTGGTATCATTGATAGAGTTGTCACCACCCTTACTGGCGATGCTTAAGAAAATGCATTAGAATTCAAGGAAGTACTTTGGCAGTTTAAATTAAATGTTACAGTCCATCCTAGTTTTAATGAAACTATATCAATATTACTTGTTCTTAAACTGAGGTCAGCTAAGTTATGAACTTTATTTCATTTGGCATTTTATTTGACATATTTAGATATGTTTATATATATATATATATATATATATATATATATGTGTGTGTGTGTGTATATATGTGTGTATATATATATATATATATATATATATATATATATATATATATATATATATATATAAATTTAATTTTATGCATTTTATAACAAAGTTTGTTTGATGAATGCATTTTTTGTATTTATGTACCTTTTGACTTTAAGAAGTAATTGGCTTTCTATGCCACCATTGATTAAGGTGTTATAAATTTCATATTATGCTGATGTTTTATTTCTGATAGCGTCTGTATGTTGTATAGATGCAAGCAGCAATTGCAAATCATATTGTTAAACTGGGATCTTTGCGTGGAATTTTTATGTTGGGCAACAGCTGCTGGTTTTAGTTTTACATCCACTTTTTGCTGAGAATCCTTGTGCACTTTGGCATATTTATCAATCATTAGTATGTTTGAGTGCACAGCACCAGTGTGTGTGCGTGTGTGTGTGTGTGTGTGTGTGTGTGGTTTCCATCAATCATTGCTAAGAGATCGATTTGTGTATGTTCAACACTGCATTTGGTCAACAGTTGTGAGATAAAAGATAATGCCTAGTAAAGAGGAATATCGCCCCTTCCTGGAGATTTTGCAATCATGGAGTTAGTATATATAATTAGCAGAGGATATTGGGAATGCAAGGGGGCTTGTCTTCCTGCAAAAACATTATTTGAAACATTGCATGCTCTGACAGGTAACCTCAGAGAGCATGCTCAAAAGATTGTTGGCCTTGTGTGATTCTGTGTTACTGTGTCAACCTTAAGCATGCTGACATAACGCTAAATCAACCTTACTCACTACCTATATATATTGACATTATGTCTGTACTGACTCCCATGTCAGAGTTAGATACTATAGCCTCAGTTCATCTTTCCTTCACACAGCTATGCACTAGACTCCTCTGGATTGTTTCACCAAATGATTCTCTCTCTCTCTAATTTGCCATAATCTTACATAGGTGTAAGGTCATACCTGGATCTACTTAAATCCTTACTCCAAGCATTTCCTCGTAAAAGGATCATGCTTTTCTGCACAATACATAACATTCAGATACATTCAAGTGATAAAAACAAGAGGTTTGACCAAAATTAAGTGCAGACATATTTCCACATTGCTAACTAATACACAAAAGTAGACCAGATTATCTGTGCCAGCTGTTACATTTTAGCTTTATACAGTGGCAGCTACCACACTATGTTACAGATGACCCCCACCCCCAGCTTGAGTCCACCAAATTCAATCCCTGTTGGAAGTCTGTGTGCCCTTGGAAATTATTTGCATTACATTGGTAAACAGTGGGATGGTGCTGCATCCAAAACTAGAATGATTATAATACCAGAGCCCACCAGCAAAGCTTGATGCCATCATCTTTTGCCGATGAAACCACTGTGGTGAAGCATGATCTTTTACCAGGGTGCTGCCTAATAGCTAGTAGCACTGACCCTACTCTTACTATCCAAGCAGTCACTATTGTGGAATATTTTATTTATTTTACAAATTGATAACTGGGAAGTGAGCAGGTCCATTGACCCTTTTCAGTTACCACCTAGGTAGAGTAATACAATGACTAAACTTAAAGGCACTATTCTGAATACATTTTACAAGAAAGTAAACAAATATAGAAATGATGTAAAGAAGTACTAACTTTAAAAAGCAGAATGTTCATAATGTACATAAATATTAAGATTAAACCATATGACATTTCAGAATGTCTATGTATAAATATGCATTGTAAAGCTTTTAGTATGAGAGAGTATGTGCCACTACTAGCTGCACAAGCAATTAGCCGGTATCTCTAAAGCAGGTACATTTAGATTCTTTCTGCAGGTGCTGCAATAGTTTGTGTCTGCATAAATAATAGACTGGGTTTTTCTTGTCCCTTACTTTCCTGGATAAAACTATCCCAAACCCCATCTCTAAGGCATCTGCATGTAATATGAAGGGCTTTGAGAATTTAAGCGAAATTGAGAATGGCTCTGAACAGAACCTTTTTTTTAAATGGTTGAAAAGCTTTTTCAGACCCTGGCATTGGGCATTTTTGCAAGGACATGTGAAAAATGTGTATGAATTGCCTATAATGACCAGCAAGACCTAAAAAAAAGCTCATTTTTATTTGCAGAACTGACCCATTCCTTCACAGCTATTTCCTTCTGAGATGAAAATGTCTTCTCCCAGTTATATTCCCCAAGTACCAGAGCTTGATTAATTCTTATTTTGCACTTTGGGACATTAATAATAAGTCTTGTAGAATCTGACAAGGCCAGGACTCTGGAAAGATGTGAATATCTGTCCTTTAAGTGAATGATTACATCATCAGAGTGCGCTGCAGCTTACGAGTGATGAGGCTACAGAATAATATCCCATCAGTTGTTGGAGTGTGGCTAGGCCCTCATGAAGGTCAAAAAGGAGGGCAGTGAGCTGAAATAATCAGATGTCAAAAAGGAAGTCTTTTCCTAGCCTCACTGGTTAAGGGAATTTACCAATATCCCTTTATTCAGTTCAGAGTGGTCAGAACCCTACCATTCCTGAGCCATTCTAGCTTCTCTACCCAGAGCAAGCAATAGCTGTCAAATTTAGAGATGTGGAGTTTACAAAAGTCATTCAAAAATCAGACTGTGCAATTCCATTTTTGAAACAAGACAATCAAGCTGTCCCCCTTTAACAAATCATTTCTTCAATCATCCCTAACTTCAGAATGTTTTTTTTGTATTTCCCCTGGGACTATTTGTATAGGGTTTTAAGTTAACCTTTCCCTCAGGGAATGTTTCTATGCAGTACCTAATAAGTGTAGTTCTACCAGAAAGTTCTAAAAATCTCTGCAGTCTATTTCAAAAGGGTGTCATCAGCTGTTACATTAGGGATAGCTATCATCCATTTTTCCTCTTCTCAGCCCCTGGCTTCTGTTTTAACATCTCCATTAATCTTCATCTCCTTCTGAGGTTTTAAGGCATTTACAGCCTTGCCTTGTAGTTTACTTTGTTCTTTTATTTACTTCCCATTTGGCACAGAACCTAACTGCTGAAGAACCAGAACTACAACTCGGACCTGACCTAGAACTCTCTGTTTTGGGCATTCCTGTTATACACACTTATCTGACTTGTACCTCTCCATATCTTTCTGCAGACCTGGCACTATTACTTTTAACCCATCCTGTAAGTTGGTATTATGCCCTAAAAAGTTCTTAAAGGTATTTTTGTCTTCTCCATGGTCTCATCATTCAGGGTTTTGCCCTCTTGAACAGTTAAAAGTCTGAGCAGTATTCCCTATTTTACCTCAAAGAATGGTGGGGGTGTTAGTAACTGACTTGATACTGTTATCACTAATTTTTGAAACCCATTATTCACTAGCATTCTTTTACTGCTTCCATAAAACAGTCTATAGAACATTTTTTGTATACTTCCAGTTAATACCCAGAAACCCCTTATGACATCCAGACCTTTTTTGGGTCTGAGGTCTTCAAACGGCTTACCAGCTAATAGGCAGTATCAGAAAGAACAAGAAACAATTGACAAAATGAAATCAAGATTAAATGTATCTACTACAGGACATCTGTTTGCCACTATTATACATTTTAATACTTATGCTCATCTTTTCATAACTGAGAGACTTGCATGCTACTGAGAGGTATGGTGTGAAAAGCCATGGTGTGAGAAAGGAAAATTCACCATTTATGTCTAGTTATATCATACTATACCTGATATTCAGCTAGCTATGTGTTACTAATTATGAAAATAAGTAATGTTTCCATATGTACTTAATACTTAAAAAAGTGACTTACAATTGTATGGCATCAGTTGAAACAAATGTTACTGAATAAAACTGTCATTGACATTTGTACTGTAAGTTGCACATCTTGAGAGATATTCAGTGTTATTTATATTGCTAAGCATGCAATTAAGCATGTGTTTTCATATTTTGTAAATATCAGTAAACATTCACTCATAGAGGAATTTCTTGTTAACACGTGAAAGCTTACACTTGGTTAACAAAAGTGTTCTAACAACATATGTCTAAGTTGTACATTTACCAATATTTGATCATTTGCTTGTGAAAGTTTACCACTAAATATAATTCCGGGTTTGTGTGCATTATAATATATTACAGTATTTCTGGAAAGACTATAAATGCACTGACTGTCACTATATAGAATACTTACTGATGGCATTGCTATGTGTACAGTTTTAAACAAATGTAAATATTATCTTATGATTTTATTTTTTTTTTTTCAGAATATGCTCTGGAATGTTAGGATGTGTGTCAGCTGCTAGAGATGTGATATTCCACACCACATGACTGTTAACAAGTTAAAGTATATGAAATCTTTCCTGATTATCAGGTCACATGTGTGGTAAGGTATTACAACTACTAAGTGCATTACCTTCCCAAAGCTAGCCTATAATTCATCCTGAGTAACAAGGGAAATGGTTTCCCTATGAATGCAAATAACCTCTAATAGATTTTTATGAGCAGGTATTTTGTTTACAAATATATTGTCTCTTCACAAGTGTAATCATACTGTTAGAATCCAGAAACATTTGTAGCATAGTCCCCTGTGCCATTATGGCAAATTTAACTAATTTGGCAGTGGCACAGTAACATAATCTAACAACCTAGCCAAATTTCATTCCATTCCATAGCTTCATCATTACTTACCTGTTCTCTGGCTGCTTGCACATTAATCCCTTGATATATTTTAGCTATGTCCCCTTTTTCTAAACTTAAAATACATGCTGTGAATGAATGCACTTCTAACTTTTGTTGCAGCATTTTCAGGTACTCTTGGTGGCCCCTCTTTAAACAACATCATAACATAGGATTCTCTCAACTAGTAAAATAAAACTTTCAGTATTGTTTGGGGGTCTGGTTGACACATCCACTTTTTTTATGGTTGACAAAGCTCATTTAAACCAATCTCAAAAAACAATTTTCATCAATGAATCTTTACTATTAAGACCTTCATGAATTAATCATAAATGTATGTTGTTGTGTCTTTCAGCTTAGTTAGGGGTCACCACAGCAGAACTCCAGTTCGCCAATGATTGGTAGTTGATTTTTACTTGCCAAGTTACCAGCCCTGATGCACAACCTTCAACAAAGGCACGCCCATTCACGCATGCCTCCACACAGAAGATGCTCTAGCTGAGAATCGAACGCGACAATGTCTTGCTGTGAGGCGACAACGCTACCGCAGCACCACTACCGCGGTCTAATCATAAATGTATAATGTCTTTAATTCAGACAACTGTGTACTTAGCACTTTATTCCTAGAAAATTCCAGTCATGAAGCTTAAGAGCTTGAGTCTTAACCATGATTCATACTCTTGCAAGCAAGCACTGCTTTTCTTTATCAAAGTCATTCCAGTCTGAATTAGGCATGAAAGAGTTCTGCTAGGAGTTGAGCTGCAAGTCCCAGCTGGTCCGTTCATATCCTTCCTGACTGGTTATGCATTTGAAGATAATAAAATAGAATTCCAGGTCATCCTCCTCAGCCAAATGTTTAAATGGAGGCACTAGGGTCTATATTAAATCAGTGAACGCTTAAAAAAGTGAACTGATTTATTGACCCCATGTAAGCAAAAGCTTACAATCCTGAACACTGAGAACAGTGATTTTTTTTTTCCCAGGGGAAAAAAAATCGCTGTTCCAAAAAAGAAAAAAAAAAACTTTAAAACATTACATAAAGTGGGGGGCTGTGCCCCCCACACCCCCCTACTTAAATATACCAACTCCGAGATTGCACTACAGTGACGAAAATGGCAAAATAACGAAGGTGGACAAGCGATTTCTTGCCCAGGGAAAGAATTCACTTGTATGCCATTTCAGTATTTTGCCGTTTCGTGCTTTCAAGTTTGATCAAGACACATTCTTTCGAATGAGTCTTCGATCATATAATAGGGAACCAGGTACTACTTATTGTTGGGCCATTGATTTTATTCCTGCTGCCACACCCTCTGCAGTAGCTATTGTCTATAATAGCTGCCAAATGGAATGAATCTTGTAAAGCACTGGATACTATTTTTAAAGGCCCTTGGCAGGATTTTCAACTCACTTTGGACTGCAGGTAAACCTAGTGCATCTAGTTCAGCACCAAGTAACAGCAAAAAAATAAATAAATAAAATAATTCTTCACTCCTTGTATGGCATTGTTATTATAGTGCTTGGCAATGACAATCAGAATTTCTGAATGTTATGTGCCTAAATTCTCAAATACCTTCAGCAGCCACATGTGAGGACGTTTGGCAAGAAAAGCCAAAGAGAAGAGAAGTCTTCAGTACTCAAACACTGTTTTATTGTCCAAAGGCTGACTTTGCCAAAAGGAAAAAAAAAAAAAAGTCTAGCAGGTGCAGTGTTTAAACAGTCAAGTATGTGTGCAATTTGCTAATTACACTGTGTGCTATTGATCCACAACAATACTTTGATGCTGGCAACAGTGCAAAACAAAAGTAAAGCTTCATACAAGCAATCTTACCCCAGAATCAGACCACAGACATTTTATTACCAGGCTTTCCACAACCCTAACAATATGTCTGTGCTGAATCCCATCTCAGAGACAATTTTCTGACCTCATTTCATCATTCTTTCACACAGGTATTCTCTAAACTTCCTCTGGATCCCTCCTCAAAACGATTTTCTCTCTCTCTCTCTCATACTTTGTCTTTACCTAAAACACATGCAGGATTACACCTGAAGCTATAAGAATCCTTGTTCTCCACGTTTGCCCTTAAAGGAACCATGGTTTCATGAACAATTCATTGCATTCAGCTACACTCCAGAAATGAAATCAAGTAGTCTGTACAATATTAATGCCAAGTATATTCCACATTACTAAGAAATATACATCAATACACCCTCAAGTTATATCTTCTTCTACAGGTTCATAGAAGGTTCCGGTGGCAACAACCATCTTACCATAACACTTTTTAACTAGTAAAAATCTATTATAGATGAACTACTACTCACATAAAACAATCATTAATTAACAAAAGCACTGAAGACAAAAGACTGACACTGCATCTTACTAAAGATGAACAAAAATATATTGCTTCTTTTGTCCTAAACATCATGCATAACTTCAGAGATGTGCACAATGTTACCATTCAGTTAAATATGTATACATAAGTAATCCGGCTGTTTGCATTGTGTCTTTTTATCCTGGGCTCTAGCACCCCAGGTGTCCCTGAAGACTTTTACATCAATAGTCCATAAATGTATCAGATCTGAGGGGCATGGTCTATACTCATACCTTGTGGTATAGGCCTGGAACTCATTCCCTATGTCCATTAGGTCAGTACCTTCCCCCTAGCCCTTTAAAACCATTCTGATAGACTTCCTAGCCAAAAGCTGGCTCTGATGTTGCTCAACCCCAAGGTAAACTACATCCCTAAATATGAACGAGTACCTCTGCATACCTTACACCTCCTTACTCCCCCTTCTTTACTCACTAACTTCAATCATTTTCTCTTCCCTGACTATTCAGCTATGCTTCTATAACTCTTTCTCTCTTACTTCATATTGCAATTCCTGTTTGTACTACACTAACTTCCCTTTAAACTGGCTAGAATGTATCTACATATTAAATTACTGTCATAAGTTGTATCTATTTTAACCAATGTTGTCACATTATGTCTAATGTGGTATAATTATTTAAGCTGTAGATGCTTTGTATTATTTTTAAAGACTGAACAAAATATTGTTCTTAAATTCTTATTGTAATACTTTGGAGCTTTTCTTCCTGGGAGTGAGCTCAAAATGGGCACCTACCCAGATGGATTTTCCCAGTAAGCAAATGTCAGTAAAAAATAAACTTGAATTAATAGATTCTGCATAATTTGCCATTTATATTTGTGAAAGCAATTCTTAACAATGAGTATAAAATAGACACTTTGAATATGGAACAGCATGAAATGTGGATGTTTTAAAGACTTAAAATGAGGAACATTCCTAATAACGAAAAACAGTTAAGATGCGTGCTCCAGTCTGGAAAAAGAAAAGTGATTTCAGAGTTGAGACAGCTCAGCAGGCCTGCTACTTTCCTTGCATAAGAAAACTAAATCACATATTTATCCTGAAGCTGTACCAAACATGAATATATCACAAAAGGTGTAAAATGGCTGAAGGTGGCCATTAAGTTGCTTTATTTAATTATATTTGAACTTGTGCATTTTGTTGTGTCTTTCAGCTTTTAGGGGTCGCCACAGCGGAACTCCGGTCCGCTAATGATTGGCAGTAGATTTTTACGTGCCGAGTTGCTGGCCCTGACGCACAACCTTCAATGAAGGTACGCCCATTCATGCATGTCTCCACACAGAAGACACTCTAGCTGAGAATTGAACAGGAAACGTCTTACTGTGAGGCGACAATGTTACCACAGCACCACCACCACATTTGAACTTGTACATAAAATGCACATTCTTTAAGTGATTTTTATGGAAATCTCCTGCTTATTTTCTATTTAAAGTAATGTAGGTGAACATGGTGAGGTTGTATTAGCTTCATCTGCATGGTGATATTGTGTTTTGTACTAATGTAGTAATTTGCAATGGTTGTGCTTTACAATTTGAATGCCTTCATTCAGTGATTGTTCTCACTCTCAGGATGTACCAGATAACGCCTTGTAAATCTGATACAAGCAGCCCTTCCAAAGTAATTTTGAAGTTTATCCTGAGGCATGGAGTACTTCAACAAGCCTTCCCATTAAATTACTTCTCTCATTTCACTGACATCTTCAGCTTGGCAATCCACTGAGTCACGATGCATGTAGATTTTATTTTAACATCTGTCAACCAGATAAAACGTCCGCCCCAAGAAGCATTTTCACCCATGAACCTGTGCCATTTAAACAAGGACAATAAGCAAGAATATATACAATTCAGAATGCAGAATTTATACATGTAACAAAATTATTATATACTCACAGTGAATGTAGAATTAATATAAAGTAGCAAAAGTATATACGAGTGGTGAATGTCACAATACAGTAACAAGCAGAACACCTACTAAATACACTGCTGAGTTTGGAGTCAAAACAGACTACAATATGGGGGACAGGGAGTATCTGAGAGGTAGCCTGACATATGAAATGAAAGACATATAGGAGAATGGAAAAAAAAAAGACAAAAAGCCTAGACTTCAATATAAATATAAGGCCATTAAAAGTAGTGGTAATGATATTATCCCTTTCCCCAGTTGGAAAGGATGCTAATCTTTGTACAAAGCATGCCAGGGTTAGTAAAAGAGTATAAAGTTAACAAATGGTCTTATTGAGGGTCCATACCACAATAATGTAATATAGTTTTGAAGAAGGTATAGTTATTCATTAATAACGCACTCCTTGAGAGATTTCCTGAGCAAGTTTATTCATTTACTTTAAATTATGTAAGAAGCGATACAAATGTAGATGCAACAGGAGCTATTTTAAAATATTAGTCAGAATACGGGTGTGTAGCTGAGAATTCCTGTGGAGACTTCCTGCCATTGACTCTTATATTCATCATTTGGAAGCATATTTTTAAATTAACTTAATTTAACGCAGTCTAGCTTGTAAGAGAATTTTCACAGTGCTTTAATATGTATAGGTTTAACATAGTCTATTTATCCTGAAATATCATTTTCTTGTTACTGTATTATTCTGTATTTCTAATTTTTTTTCTTTCGGCTTTTAGGAGTCACCACAGCGGAACTCCAGTCCGCTAATGATTGGCAGTAGATTTTTACGGTACCTTGGTGCCAGCTCGACGCCCAAACTTCAACGAAGGCACACCCATTCATGCATGTCTTTCGAAAGCCACTCGACCGTGTGGAGGACATGCCGACTCCACACAAAGTGCTCCAGCCGAGAATCGAACGGGAGAACCTCTTACTGTGAGGCGACAAAGCTACCGCTGCACCACCGTGGCTTATATTTCTAATATTACAGTAAATTTACATTTAGTTAGTTACTACTACTAGAGTTAGATTGTTTTAGTTTTGTTGTACACTTTAGAGCCTAGACACTGTTTTACTACATCAATGAATACATTTTGGATAGTCACTCTCTTTTTTAACATTAGTTTAAGCTGCACTGTGTTTACCTCTGAATTATATAAGTAAATAACTCAGTTATGGTGACACAAAAAAGTTGCAGATAAATTATACATGTTCTTTGATGTTTTTACCTAGGTTGAATGCTGACAACTGATTTATTCCACTAAGGCACTTATATTTTCATTTTTATATTTATCTATATTTTTCCTAATGTTTTACTGCTACATTGTGCAGAAATAATTCAATTCCTTTTGCACAGTGCATTGACAAAAGGACAAAATAAAAATACTGATTAACTGATATAAAATACATTTCAGTTCACCACAGTGTTGCTTCTTTCTTCTGAAAAAGAAATAAATATGGATTGTTTCACTTATATCAGCAGGAATATGCAATACCTTCAAACTCTTCACACTTTTGTTAGCTGATGTTCCATAAAAGTCATTGTAACGTGAGCATAATTCATTCCTCTAGACTATGACTTGGGTAACCCCGTCACACAAAGCCAGTATACCATTGACCAAGGGAATTAGCAATTTCAAACCTTCCAGAATCAATGCAAATGTTTCCTTCTTTTAATGCTCTTTCCAATTCCCACAGAGCTACTCTTGATTCCTTTCTAACTTTAGCAAAACCTTCTTACATTCTACAGAGACTCACTTACTGCAAGTGATTCCGTGTGCCACCTGAGCTGCCACTAACTCGCTATTCTTAGGCCAGGCAAGCAGTGTCAGGTGTTACCACTCATCTTCCTGCATGGTAGGTTTACCCTATTAACCTTATGTTAGTTGTGGCTAGACCACATTTGCTTGAGTGTTGGTCACTCCCACACCACATATCTCCCCTGTCCAAAAACCTTGGAACTGTGTGACCACAAATATCAGGGCAGAGGGCATCAGCAATGCAGCAGATAACCAGGCCAATCAGTGAGAATGTAGGTAAACATTTCAACGTTAAGGTCCACCAGGAAAACACAAGCTCCTCTTATGATGTTGGCTAGCCTATTGCAGAGGACTATGATCTTTTATGAGTTAGGTCTGACCAGGAAAGTAGTAAATGAAGGTAACCAGGGGTCACATGGTGATCAAGCATGTTCTCCAAGTCATGGAATATCTTTTCTCCACGTCAGATAACTTCTGGTTAGGATACCACAACAGTAGTCCCCAGTCCCAACCATCTGTAATAGCACTGTCCCCAAAGTAACATTTTTGAAATTTGATGCAACCTAAGTGGTCACCTTCAGTAAACAGAATGCCTTAATAGTCTCCTTACTCAAGACACATGATTGGAAATTCAGGTACTAGTCAGGTCTGACTGACAGGCAGCCATAAAGCATTGCTTTTAACTGTCCATTGCCAAGAACAGTTCCAATCTAATATACATAATATATATATATATATATATATATATATATATATATATATATATATATATATTTTTTTTTTCTACTACTATACACCCCCAACACAAGAATTCTGAACTTCATGCATGGTCAGTAAAACCTTTTCACATTTCACAGAGATTCGCATTGCTGCAGTTAGATCCACTACCGACCTTTACCTGCCCTTACCACTATTCTTAAAGATTATGTCAATCAAAGATGGTCAGATATAACCAATTAGTCCACATCTTTCTTGAAATGTAATAAGACCAACCAGAACCATCCCAGTGCCTGCCAACCACATGTAACATCTTATACATTTCTAGAATTTTCAAACATAGTACTGGTTTTATATAGTAACCAACCTTCAAGATTCTCAGTCTCTTCAGTGGACTCTATTTCAGTGAGTATTACCTACTGTCTTTACTAACAATCATCATCTATTTGTTAATACCATTACCTACAGAGGATTAAAACAATGACAATCAAATCTGGTGGGTCAACTGGCCTACACGTGCTAGATACTAGTAACAGATAAAGAGAACTGCACACTAATTTGCAATATTCCCTTAACATTCTCCTTTCATTACAGGAAAAAAATACATTCCTGCTGAAACCAGCAGAGTAAAGGGAAATTCCAATAAGAAAATAAATAAAATAAATCCTCATTGTGGTTATCTCAAAAACTAAAGAAAGCCTTTTCCACATGCAAAGTGGTCTGGACTAAAAATTATCCTACTGGACTTCATGCCAGTGATGGACATTATTCCCAATTTAAAATCACTGTAAATTTCTTGCTAACAAAACAAAAGCAGCCTTTCTAAAAACACAGCAAAAACAAAAAGTATTGATGAAGCAAATTACTAAGCTCCATGAATGGTCAATATGACATATTGGCAGCTCACTGATGGTGGTTGGATACATGATGACATCTACTAAAAATGTAACGGCAGAGGCATTAACAGGACAATTTTCATATCACTTCAGTGCCCTTTGTCACTAAAGCTTCTCTCTTATTTATGACTTCAGCACCTCTGTTCAGTCTATTTGGCTTTGATACAGACTTTAAACTGAAATTGTTTATTTTATATTTTAAAATATATGCTGAACAAAATTTCCACTTATGGAACAGCCAAACTCTAACAGCCATTATCCTACACTTATTAAAATCTGTTGTACTTCCTCAGTGTCATTCAGCAAAGCATCCCCTACAAGCGGTGCATTTCCAGACGTGAAAAATAGCCAACTCAATCCCTGATTCTCTCTGGTCAACTGCCCTGCTGTTTCATCTTGGAGCAGGTCGCAGCCACATGGAATTCTATGGCCTTGTCTCTCGCCTTCAACATGGATTTAGAAGAGGATGTTACACTACAGCCTTAATTATTATGGCAAAGGGGGTGTCCGCTCTGGGTGCAAGCTTCTAAGGGTGCGAGTGGAATACTGATATTTATTTAAGAAACAGTGGGTGACATTGCAACTTCTTAAACAAATGCATTTAGTACCTATAACGAATTATTTATTATGCAAGCTCCCTGCTACAGTTAATAACATACGAAACAAACAAATACTGGTAAAGTCACACTAAAAACCAAAAATAGAAGCCAAAAAGCAAACCGAATCAAAAAACCCACAATCTGTAATAAAGTCCACAGAAATGCGTTTAATTTTAAGCGCTTTTCGTTGCTCAAGTCAAGCAACTTCTTCAGAAATAAACACACATTCTTCCAATAGTAGTATATAAGTAATTAATACAGTCACATGGTAGAATAAATCAGTTCTGAAGAAGTTGCTTGACTTGAGCAACAAAAAGCACTTAAAATTAAATGCATTTCTGTGGACTTTATTACAGATTGTGGGTTTCCTGCTTCGGTTTGCTTTTTGGCTTCTATTTTTGGTTTTTACAGTTAATAACAAACCAATCTACATTGTATCATGGTATTTAATTACTGCAACGCAAAGCTTGGTATGCCAGACTGTCTGGATAATTGAGTCGTTAGGCCAGTGATTCTTTGAAGTTAGGAATCCCTATGACCTCTCAAAATGAGTCAAATGTTTAGGCAAATACATGCTGAAGGGGGTTTTATTCAGTGATAAGTCTGATGAGAGATGCGTAAGGAGAATTAAGATTTTTGGCATCTAGGGAAGATGCATTTTAAAATAAGAGTCAGAAGGCTTTCGTAACTACTGTGGAGAGATAGTGAAAAGATGAGTATTTGTCAAACAATACAGCATAGATCCCTACCAGTACTGCTATGTGATTGGAGGGGTGTGTTGCCTACGTGGTGAAACGTGGACGTGGTTTCTTGATTAAAATGAACTGTGCTACATTTTGTCATGTTCAGTTTGTGGCCACTGTCCATTCTGCAATTGTTAACACATACCAATCCATTTCAAAGGAATTGAGAATCAGTGAAGGAAAAAAGACACCACACAAGTTATCATCTGCAAATATAGACCTCTATGCAGCAGGAGAGTTGGCTGAAATATCTAAGATATAGATGCCTAATAGGAAGGGGCCTAACATCACATCCTGTGGTAAACCACTGGTAACATGTTTGCATTCATAAGTATGACCTGTGAAGCCACCCTTTGATATACAGAGTTAGCTATCCACAGCACAACACATGGATTCATATTTACATGTCAGTCAATAATGCTTGCATGAGAAATAATGTCAAAGGCTTTGATCAGATGCATATATTCTGCATGTACTGCACAATTGCCATCCACTGCTTCAGTGACTTTTTCAAATAATTTAACAAGGTTTAAGAGGCAGAGCCTACCTCTGACAAAATCCATCTGAGGAGGGTTCAGGGTTAACACTTTTTTTTCAATATCCAGATTACAGAGATCCAAGAAAATACATTTCCGAGGTATACATATGAGCTCAGTGAGAGTAATGGGTCTACAGTTACAAGGATCTGTGATTATCTACCTTTGCATAATGGCATTGCAATATCTATTTTCCATCCTTCAGGAATGTAGCTAGTGAAGGACCTTAAATAAAAACGTTAAGCAGATGTTCAGACAGGCTATATTTGGCAATAATACTCAGACAGACTGGTTATGTTATCAGGGCCCATGGATAAGGTGTCCTTATCTTCCAAAAATTATGTGAGGCCTTGCTGAGAATAATAACAGGGGTGGCTGGAATTTTGGAATCATCATAACTGAGGGGTGCGGTTCAAATTTTCACTACATTTCCTTTGTATCAGAGTGGGCAATATTATTGTGGACTAGCTCTGAACATTAATGGGTGGTAGTCATTAACCACCTGACATAGTTGATTAGTAGTCACTGTTGGTGTCATTTTATTTTCATTTTCAGGTTTGAGTTTTCTAGTTATATCCTTAATCTTTTTGCAGGTTTGCTTATGTGTACTCATCAGGTGGGTACAACAATACATCATTATAAGCAAGGCCTCTAATAAGCATTATAATTTTTTTCTTTTATTGTACAGTTCATTTCTACAGGCATTCCAACATAGGGACTTTTTTAATTTCTCATTAACATTTCTGCAGATATGGCCTGCCATCTGTTTAATAGGGATAAGAAGTCAAACGCATATGTGTAAGGATTCCAGAGAAGTAGAATTACAACAAAAATTATGTGATGCTACTGAAGGTTTGTTTTTAATTAGTCTATAAACACCCATGTATTTGCAGGGGAAGAACCACCAGTTTTAATGGGAAAGATCACGGATTTGTAGTCTAATTTAACAAAAGATGGGAGGGTGGCCTAATGGTTAAGGTGTTTGCCTTAGAAACACAAGGTTCAGGGTTTGAGTCTCACAAGGGATAATTGGCTAAGCTTAAGATGTCTCGCAAGGGAAGTTAGCTTAGTACTAATCTATGAACCTATAAATCCATATGACGGTATGCAAGGAACGGCTATATTTTCAGTTACACAGTCAAAGGCATGTTGGTCCCTAATAGGATGATTAACTATTTGTACAAGGGAAGTGCCATTCATATTAAGAAAGCACTATGGATGCTGTTCATTTGATGGCATAGATTAGCCAGTTCATTGATAGATAGTTGAAGTCTCCCAAAAGATAAGTGTTGTGATTAATACAGATTTCATCTAAGGTGTTAGAAAAGCTATCGTGAATAATAGGACACCTACAGGGTATTCTGCAGCTAGCTATGAAGTGGAAATTAACCTTGTGCACGGTGATTTGCTCATCTAAGTTTAAAAATGATGCCTCAAGGAATAGGTCACGAGTTGATTTTATTGAGGAAAACTGATATTTCAGAACAATTGCAAATAGATCTGAAGCCATTCACACTAAACCGAGGAAAAAATGGAATGTTTTAAATGTTTTGATATGATCTCTGTAACTATCCATGTATGAATATGATCAGGCTGCAGGATGGACTTCTAGCATTAGTAGATCCACCTTACTGCATTCTGAATTAGAATTTGCTAGACTTTGCCTAAAAAGGCATTATGGTCAGCAGCAAAGTCTTTAGCCAAAATTCAAAAAATCAAGGCAAGAGAGGTGCAGACCATACCAGGCAAAGGGGGAAATGTTTCCATCCATCTCATGTTGTCTCAAAATGGAAAAAATCTTATCTCCTTATAATATCAGCTAGACAGCTAAAGATAATTATCTTATCTTTAATCTCACAGGTTAATTTGTATGTACTAGGCTAACAACCAGTGGAGCCTTTTAATCACACCATCTTTCTTGCCAATGAAAAAATAGCATACAAAACCATATTCAAATGCATAGCAAGATTAATCATATCCTTTTGCATGTCCCTTTATGTAGAATGCCCAGGGTCATTCACACCCAGATGGACCAACACAAGATCATCATCATATTTGCCCAGATAGAGGAATTTAAGAGCAACTTGTCACAACCCATAACCTCGCACTGGAAAGACAGCTGTCACTCTATTGTTATCCAGTATAGTCAGGGTGTTGTACATATGCCTGACAAGACAGTCATCTGTTAAAAAAACATTTCAGTCGGTTGTCGTAATCTTTGTGGACCTTAAATGCTTTCAAGTATGCACTATTATGACTCAGAGCTGTGTATCCTGGTTATGGGGGTAGAGGTTGAATGTTGGTGTGTTGTATGAACTACTGGCTGAGATGTCCTAATCCTTGATCTAGGAAGCTTAGGCAGTTTTAACAACCTCAACATAAGCAGGTGAAGTGGATCTGCTCTGTACTGTAGGCTACATGCCTGTTATGCTTAGTAAATGCACTTTGAGGTGAGAAGGTATCCTCCAAGTGTGGTAAATAACTATGTCATTGTGGGTTACAGTAAAGGGTTTTTAGTAATTATGAAGCAGTTGCTGCACTATCTCAAAATGCTGTCACACCGGATATAGAAGGGGCTAGAGCTGACTGATACCCCATAATAATTACCAGTGCAGTCAAATAGGTATTGAGAAAACAGGATGGTGTAATAACCCACTCTTGGTATAAAACAAAAGGGAATAGTGGATTCAACTACAAAATGAAGATAATCCATGATACAGCTAAAGGATACAAATTACAGGAGATGTGACTACTGCAGACTTTGCACAAGAAGAAGCCATGACAGTATTCACAAGTGGAAAACATGTAAAAGTGACAACAATACATGGGAACTGTAGTGAGTAATAAGTCACTTTTTCCAGAACTCCATTCATTTTTATAACTTTGTGGACTTTGACACTCCACCACCAGCTTTCATAATGTCACTAATTTCAATACCTGGTTGGGCTGCATATCTGTTCTGTAGTCATCCGGCATGCTATTTTGAGATGCTGATATTCTTCAGCAACAACTATATACCCTTCAGTATCTCAAGATGAAAGTGCCGAAAGTGCAGTTGAGCAAAACTTCACTTGATCGAATTCTAAGTCTCGAATTTGCGGTTGTGGTGGCACAGTACGTGGGATTTGCTGTGTTTGTAAGGTGTGATGTGCTATGGGATATGGTTTGTCTGCCATTGTGTGAATATATGTGGATATTCAGGTAAGTGCTGGGTTTTTTTTATGGGTTTTGGGTAGGCATTTCAGTGTATATGAGTGTGTTGGGAAGTTTTAGGTGTAGGCTTAGGGTAGATAGGTTAGAGTGTGTAAGTGTTGAAAGTGGTGGTGTTTGTACATATGTGGAGTGTGTTTGTGCAAGGGGAATATAGAGTATGTAGTGGTGGGTTTAGTGTCTTTGTCTTTTTAATGTGACCTCAGAGTTAGCATATATAAGTAGTGGGGGGGTTGGGGGCTTGCCCCCCACATGGGGGGTGCAAGGGGGCTTGCCCCTCTGCTTATATGTAGGGTAGCTGTGCGCATTTGTGTTGTTGTGTTTGTGTGTTTTTTGTTGGTTTGTTGTTGTGTGGGGAGGAAGGTGTATGTATGTTTGTGTGGTAGAGGGTGCATTTAAAAGTCATGATTCTGAATTTTGCACTTTTGTGAATGTTTGGCTTTATAGTCTCGAGATACTGAAATTCGAGATTTCAGTATTTTGAGATTATAAAATGAATCCCCTCCTTGCCACAGTGATACAACTCTATTTCCTACAGTTTTCTCTGCATTCAACTTTCAGGTATTACTAAAGCAATTTCCTGGATAGAAGTGATGTCACTGGACATTTTGGGCTTCTGCCTACTATGTTAGTCACCTGTATGATCCTTGTGGATTTACACCATATGGGAGTACATAAGCACTAGGTGTTGAGATGTACACTGTTGTCTGCCAGCTTTCAGTGTGTGTGTTGACTGAGGACTATGTCACTCTTTCAGTACAAGTTCAGCAAAAGTTATGGACTTGGTACCGGGGTCATTGATTTTCATGACATTAGCTGTCTCCTTCCATACAACTGTATGCTTGAGCTAAATGTAAATGCATGGTGGCAAAAGTGTCACTGTGACCATAAATGTTCTTGACTGAAACTTGGACTTAGCCTGTTATAGTGGCTGACAGATTTTCAAAAGTTTTATAATGTTACCACTGCTATAGTGTTGCATTGTTTCATTGACCCACAGAAAAGTCAAAGCAAGTATGGTCTCTCAGCAGAAGTCATGTACCATTGTGCCTTATAGTTTAAGCCGATATATACTGATGTCCAGCATCCACCCAAATGATTATGCAGCAGCAGTAGTAGTTGTAGCAGTGATGAGGAGGGCACATAAGCCAGTTGGTGAAGACATGAAATGGTGCGCATGCCAGCATTGCAGGCCAATGAGCACAACAATTGAATGTTACTGCTGTGCTTCATCAACCCAAGCCAATGTGAAAAGGACTCAATTCAGCCTCTACAACTTACAATACATCAACTCTTTGAAAGTACTTGCTTGACACTGCATCTGTTACACACCCTACTGCGTGCAATGTACATGTTCAATGGACACAATGGATGAACAGGTACAATTAAGTGCTAATATCTCATTCTTCTATTCATGATTATTGTCCTAACTAAATTGGGAACAAGGCAATTAGTGGGCTATAGACTGAGGTTACTGATGCTGTGCAGTGGCACTTAATTTACTAAGGCATGCTGATGATTACAGTATAGAGTGATTGCATTGTAGTCCATGTATTATTGCAGTTATTGGACAGAACCCAAGCAAGCCTGGGATGTGATGATTTTTCAAGAAATGCTGGAAGTAGGAAATAATGTTCTTATGAAATAATTTATTCCAGTGAGATGTGGGGTGGGAAATACAGCCAGCAATGCAGAGGAATGCCATTTCATAGCTGCTGTTATTGAGATGCTAATTATTTGGCCTTTATCTATGACTATAGTAGTTTGTGTTATTGTATGGCACACACACTGGCACTACAGAGAGGGAGGACATTTAGTGCATTTATACAGACAATACAATGTGCAGTCTAAGGGCAGTGCATTACAACATTATCTGCAGTGACCTGCAGTCCAAATATCATTTGCTTTTAATTGAGCATGCACACCTTGGGTGGGTATGGAGTATCTAGCAGTTGAAATTATAGTATAGACATTATGTTGACTATGACCTTTTCCTGTTATGCAGAGTATACAGATCTGTCACCTATCGAGCATTATGGATATATGACAATAAAAGACTTGGTTTTGCTCATCAAGTGGTCATCAACTCATGCATTATAAACAGAATACGTCAGAGATTCCCCTTGAAGTAAAATGAATACGTTGGCTTTAAGGCATTATATGGTTTCTTGGTGTTTCCAGAATACCACTTTTTTAATTTGTGAACTTTGACGACAACTTTAAAGTACTCATAAGCATGGAAAACCTTCTGGCGGTTACCTACTCTGTATTTTGCAAATTTTGTTCATTTATTTTATCTTGTAGCACATTTAAATAATTTCCCTTATACTGCAGTCAGTTACTGCTTCTTGTTGATATCTGTACATTTCAGAACTGTTAGTGAAACTGCTTTTTTAAGCAACATACTCTTTTCTCTGTCAACATGTATGGATATATAATTAAGCAGTGATAATAAACATTTTGTACACCTTCACCTTTTAATTTGAATGAATACTTCCATAGCAACTATGTATAGTACAGGTAGCACTGGATACTTATATGGCTTGGAGTCATGAAGAGACCCCTGGTAAGACATGCATGAGTATGCCTTAGGTTTGCAATTCTTTAGAATGTCTTGTGAAGTAACCAACAGTGTAAAGTGCATTATTACACAATGTTTTGACTGTAGAAAAGAAGTAATGGATTATGCATAATGACAGCATAATTTCTCAAAATGCCAGTAACATTAATCCAGTGTGATTTTGCTGCATGTGATGGCTGTGCAAGTTATAAGATAGTGCATGATTTTTTTTTTAATAGAGCAGGTGATAACAAATGGTCCAGGGTCTGAGAGGCATTCATTCATCATGGTGATGGCAATGTCTAGTACAGTGTGTAAACCTAGCTGGTGCATAAGTGAGTTACACCAACCAGAACCACTCTGCAAGTACAGAAATGTTTCAGAATAACTTCATATAGATTGCATTTGAATTTAGCATGACCAAACAAAACAGCCATAAGTGATGTATGATCATTGGTGGAAGTAGCAGTAGTTGTCTTTTTAACTGCATAGCATAACACTGAAATGAAAATATGCATATTGTGGTGTGTAGCTCAATTAGCAGTGCTATCACTAAGCACTTTGCTAGGGCAGTGTTTTATTAGTGTATTTTGTACTATTAGGTGGCATACAGGGATGGTGATGTATTGATATTTGAGGGTCTAATTGCAAATATTAGGTGTCACTGAAAGCTGGCACATGCCAGTTTTTTGGCACAGTGTGATACAGTTCTCACAATACCACTCTAAGCACAGCCATTTTTGTACTGTTCTAGTACAGCGTGAGTATGTAGGACACTAACAATCTAGTAATTTTCTTCACAAATATCAAGACCTTTCATCAGCAGAAGATGCCGGACTGCCTGACGTATGGCTATGGAAAACACAGTGATCGTCTGCCTGATAATGTTTCTATACATAGCTTTCCACAGAATTTGCAGCAATTTACTGCATGGGTGACCTGTTGTGGACCTAATGTGGTTAGCATATCCAAATTTATTGCTGAAGCAGTAAATTTTAAGAAGCCACGTTATTATCTCTGCTCCATACACTTTGATGAGAGTGTGTTTGAACTAAACTTCATGAAGCAACCTCTTCCGACCAACATGACAGGAGAATTCTTTGCCATCTGAAGAAAAACACAATGCCAAGTGTTTTTAATTTTTCAAAGATTAAAACTTAACTTTCATTGTGTCATCATATTGAACAGTAGGACCAACAAAAAGGCCACATAGATGACTTAATTTGGGATAGCAGAAATAAGTGGAACTGCATGCACTAATGGCAATCAGTATGTATGAAAAATGTGCTGGAGACAGTCTTCTGAAGTGTGATTTATCTGTTAGAATGCATGCTTAAATGGCGGTGTCTGTCAAAGGAGTACTAGTTCAATACTGTGTAACAATTTTTGTTAAGCAGAGTGCAAAGAGGTAACATTTGGGTTTACAAATGCAAATATAGATTGTGTTTGCAAAATGGTCATGATGTATTTGTGAATTATATCATGTAATGCTTATGCATTTTAGTCTGAGATTGACATTGCTCTGTTGAATATGATCCAATTTTGCATGAGCAATGTGCATGAATGACTGCATTAACAAAGTAATGATTATATCTGTTATAGTATGTTTTTCTCTCTGAACAGATACTGGATGGCTTGCTGAGTTCACCCCATGCACCTGATAATACTGAAAATGGACATAAATCAAATCCAGACTACTACTGCTCAGCAATCCTGCCTTGATGTACGTTGTGCATCTGAAAAAAAGTGTTTTTTTACAGGTGCAGATTTTTTAGTTACCCTGCAGTGCAGGTGCATCATGTGTATATTTCTTGAGACGTTAGCCACTGCGTATTGCTGGGTAGCTTCATTTAATTAGATCATATCATACTTAAACCTTCCATGAAAGCTTGCAACAACTCCTTTCTATACTCTTAATGTGTGCTTACTGTAATAGCCACTGATGAATGTAACCAAATGGCTGAACAAAATGCCCTTTCAACTGTATTGTTTATTGTAATACACTGTGCTCCTTATAGTATATTTACATTTTGCTCCTTTCTTGGTCTTGAAACTGTACCTTATTAACTTTTTGACTCTGTACTGTACCTTATTAACATGTGTATTGCATTTTCTGTACTAATCTTTGTGGAGCTTTTTTCCTCGGGCCTCCACTAAAAATGGGATCCATGCCCAGTCAGACTTTCCCGGTAGACAAATGTAAAAATAATAAATAAATAAATAAAATGTGTTGTCATGATGCAACTGTTGCTCATGTGTGCTGTTGGGAGGTATGTAGTTTAAAATGTTAAAGGTCTTTGTAGGTATTGATAGCAATTTCATATGATGTACTTGTGGTGGCATACTTGTACACCATAATGCCTGTGACAAGAAAGGATGGAACATTGTTCAGTGTTCCCACTGTGTAGATAGTCCCCACAAATATGTGAGACCATCTTTGTGAATATTAACTGTAAAAGCACACACAAAATTATTAAAAATGTATGGGAGTACAGGATGGAAAAGCTAAATGTTAATGTAGCTAATGGATGGACAATCAAAGTCCATGTATCCATGGAGTTGAACGCTTCTATGTTCAGCCATTGAATGCAACTTGCATCAAACGACTATTCCTTGAACATTAAACATTGAATGTTACTTATACTGAACAGGCATATCTCTGAAAATAAAATCACTGAATGGCCATAGCTGGCTAACGGAACTGAAACATACTATTTTATTACTGGTAACTTAACTATAAGAAAACCTGCCCTTTCCTCCAATTTACTGTGTCCTTGGAGTTGGTATATATGATTACAGGGGATATGAGGGGGTGCAGCCTTCCACAACAGGAGGATTCATTGAACAGTGCACACTACTTATGTGGGGGCTATGCCACCCCCTCCCACTAATTATATATACCAACTCCAAGGTCACACTAAATTGGCGAAAGGGCAGGTTTCCTTATACTTAAGTTACTGGTAAGTAGTACATTTCAGTTCCATTATGTAGGACAACTATGGCCACTCGATGATTTTATTTTTGAAGAGATGCCTGTTCAGTAAAAGTAATGTTCTGTGTTTACCATTCAGGGAATAGCCAGTCAATGCAAGTTGCATTCGATGGCTGAACATAGACCCAAGTTGAACATGCAGGGTGCAAGTGTAAATAAATCAGGAGTAATATGACAGATATTATTTGGATGGTTTCAAAATAAAGAAAGAAAAGAATATAATTGATTAAATGAATGTAGATAGTCCAGCACACACAAGCCAAAGGAGACAGTGTTTGTTTTGTAGTGCTTTTGTTCAAAATTCTGATTTCAGTAATATAAACTTTTATGTTTTACTACAGAAGCAGAAAAAACAAATAAGTGTGGTGCTGCAAGAACCACAGACGGGCAGTGATGAATACATCATAGTGGACATCAATGTAAGACTTTGTATGATAGATGCATTATAATAGCTGTGGTGAATGGTCACTTGGTTGCTAATCAAGGTCCTGTGCATCACAACCAATTGCCTTCCAACATTCCCCATGAGGTTGATTTTGAGGTTTGGCTGCGTGGTTCCCCTTTTCTTTTTCATCTGCTGGCAGTACAAAAAAGGTGACCAGTCATCTATACAGATGCCTGAATTTGAAAAGAAACTGTTTAACATTAGGAATTTATAGTTAGGGAATTCCTTTTTAACTGAGTGTGTGCGTCATAACCATGTACCAAAAGGATTACGTGCTTGAAAGTGTCCAAATGGTTTAAAGCCAAAGTCAACATTTTACCTCAAGATTATTAAGCTGTTCAAAGAAACAGGTATTTTGTGTTGAAAATGCTTATAAAGAAAAATGCATTTAGAATAATTGTTTTGGACAAGGAATTGAGGGCTTTAAATGAAACCATTAGGAATGGCCTGTCTTTTCCAAATATTAAACAACAGTACAATGACATTTCATTATGGTTGATTACCTCATCAGTAAAAATGAAGCATGTAAAGCCCTTAAGTTACAGAGGGACAAAACTGACTATGAACTTGGGAAGCCTTATCCCATGCCTTATCCGGTGCATGGTAACAGAAGAGTTTCTTAAAGACATAGTTTGGAGTCTGTAATGAGATAACTGAATGATGCCACTGATGTTTTTTTTTTTTAAACAACCCCAGGTTCCACAATCAGAGAGACTTGCCAACCAGCACCCAGGCTCAAACCATGGCTCAAGAATCAATCCAAGACCTCAATGGAGAGAGATACCTGGGAATTTCCAAGGCAGCACAGATTCAGGCTGCAGCACTTTTTAAATGTGGTTGTAACACACCTCTTGACACCACTATGGTTGATTCTTTTAATTTTTTTGTTGTGTTTACTAAATCGAGCATAGTTATTTTCAAAAAAGGCTTCAGTTTTATTCCCAGTTTCAAGCTGGACATTGTTCAAGTTGTTACATAGTTAGAATTGTTCACTAGATGGATAAATTTAAAATTGATGTTTGTTGATGAAGCTGCTTCAATAAATATACTTCCATTGGATCCACTCCTGGTGTTTTACACAGGAAGAGTACTTATATGTCACCCTCAACACCCTGGTTTAGGGTCAATTTAGAAATATTTATAACCAGTTTAAAAGGAGAAGGGTAACCCCTAACAATTTATCCACTAAGGAGACAGGGTTGTTAAATACCCGTACAAATTACAAACAGGGGGTGGTTATAATTAATAGCACTGATTACTCTTCCAAAATGTTCCTTTTGCTTTCTGATGACACCACTTACAAAAGGGTCTCTGAATGAAATAAATGTTGCTTATGCCAAACTGGATTTTTTTCTGCTTGACATGGTCCTACAGGGTGAATTAAACCATGACATATGGGAATACTTGAACGTAGCTAATCCCAAGGTAGCATTGATTTTTGGTATTCCTAAAATACACAAAAATGCCTTACAGCCCCCCCCTCCTCCCTGTTAAGATCAATAGTTTTTTTTTCAAAATATTCCAAAACTAAGCCATTGTCCAAATATATAGATTTTAAATGCAAGTCTTTTGTTAAATTCCATTACACACATATTGAAAGATTCTTGGCATCTATTGGAGACCCTGAATTATTTAGATTTTGATGGTGATGTTTTATTCATCACTGTGGATGAGATTGATTTAATCTCTGTCATCCCCCATGACATTGAGCTCCAGTGGTTTCATTCTTTCCTATCCGACTTCATGTCACTTCCTACACAGGACATAGGTGTAGTCACCGTCCTGCTTAGTTTAACCTTGAACTTTTTATATTTTGAGGGGGAGTATTATCATCAAACGTACTGTGTAGCCATGGGTGTTGATTGCGCTCCCATATATGCCAACATTGTCCTGGCTATGTGGGAAAATAAGTTTTTTTCTTTTTCATTGTTTCCTGCTTGTCCCAGTTTGGATTTTCTGGCTGATAGTGCCATCTGGCATTTTTCTGGAAAGTTTAAGGCTATGATGATGTCTGAGATATAGGATAATTAGATGCAGCAAGTTCCCTTCTTATTTGTCCAATATTCAAACTTACCAGTTTGATCAATTTGCGGTTATATTTTTAACTAAGTGTGCTGGGTGATAAAAAAGATACAGTAAGCTGATAATAATTTATGCTTGGTTACCGAGCCCAGGACTGTGAACCCTTGAAAAAAGTCTGTCTAGAAAAGATATATACCACCACCTTGTGTTTTCGTCCACCATAATGAATTCATCAATGAAATGAGTAAATATATGGGATAAACATTAATTTACAGTCGTAATTTTACAAGTTTTACAAAGTCATAAATTGTACTACTTTTGGACAGTTCATACAAGTGTAGTATAGATAGTCAATGAATTTGAATGTGCACTTCCATCTGTTCTTCACCTGTACCTTTATACGACAAATTCAAGAGTGCAGTATACACTGTGCAATATCTATATGTTGTTCGATCTATTTCTATTTATATGTTATGTTTTTATGATGTCAAATTATTTTTTTAACTAAAATATTTTCTGTATGTATGTCCTTGCACTGGGAAAAAAGCAACACAATTTTGTTCAGCTACACTGCAGTGTAATATGTATAGTTTACTTTGACTTGAATTATGAAGCAAATGCCATGGTATCCTGAACTCCTGTTTATGCTTCCCACATGGAACAAGCCTTCTCTGCCAGGAATTGGAAGGGGTGGGAGTAGTTGCTAGTTGTGCAGCTCTGATGGTATAAATTTCATACCATGCCACCAGCCCCTCTTAACTAGAAGATCTTTTGTATATATTCTATAACCTGGGACACTTATTCTGTATGCAAGGTTGTAGCCATGGCTCAGACACATCAGGCATATAACTGCAGTTAGTATTATTTTCCATGGCTGGAACTCACAAACTTGACACACAGTTGTTAAGCCTTTTTCTTGGCTTACAGGTAACTTCTGGTACCCCACTCACTACCTAGATAGCTTTGCCATCATCCTGGATTACTTTCAATACCTCTTCCACAAGGTAATTTTAACATACTGACTGAAAAAGCATTTTGGCTGGACACTTTTTTTTTTTTTTGAGAAAGTAAGGTAGCCCTATATGTTGCATCTATACTCGGTCAAAACAGAGCTATCACTGCAACTGTTTAAATAATATTTGTGACAGTAGACTACTGGGTAATACATAAAATGTAATTTAGTCATTAACAACAGTGCATTCAGTATGTGTGATGCTGGTGTTATAGAAATTCTTTGAATGGCTATTTTTCTGACCTTATACCTGTTTCTCCTGCAGTGATTACTAGCTGAAAGTTGCATGTGCCCTCCACTCACTCATTCATTATCACCACTTACAGTAACCCCTAAAGGGACCATTAACACGGAGCTGCCACATTTGATAGAACCCACACTTGGTCTCTTATATCACTGAAAGTGTATTTCAAAAACTGGCACTCTGTATGGCTCTTCCTATTACTCTCATAAAAAAAACCTTAAACATTTCAGTATCTTCCTGAGAATTCTCATCTACCAGGCTAAATATACTAAATACCTCACCAGTACTGGCTAACTTAACTCCCACAACCACTACTGCATAATCTTTGCCTGCTTATCGATCTGTACCCCAAATAAGAATTTTGTAGCCTGTGGTGTAACTATTGTAACCTACTTCCTAATGCAAATTGAAAAATATATAAAGACAACTACTGTTTACCTGTGAAATATTTCTAACCTGTATATACACCATTTTCTTTTGTATGATGTGATGGTCTTTCATTTTGCTTATAATGTTTGTTGTAGAAAAGCATCTCTGGACCAGCTCACTTTCCTGAACTAAAGACAAATGTACAGATGGATGGATGAGAAAGATCCACCAGTTAACACACAGGTAGACAAATGGTAAAACCGACTCAACCCTGAATGAGAGGATGGTTTAGGGAATGTATCAGACAGTCAAGAGAGGCTACAATAACTTCTAACGCCACACTTGGAGCCCAGCTAAAAGTGCTTGCATAATGGAATCAGCTAGGTTTACTACCTGTACACCTCTGAGTAGATCAATCACTAGTTGAACAGCTTTGAAAAAACATGAAAAGTGATAAATGTCCAGAGATTTTAGTATGAAAAATGTTCCATTTTCTGAAAATAGATGCATGAGACTTTTGTACTCAACACACACACATTATTTATAAAACAACAGAAATAAGTCAAACTCTACAAGAGTGAGCTTTTATTCTGGCAGAAAAGTAAACTTCTGGCCTTTGTGAATTTGGTATATGGCTTGCTTTGCAAAGTCTTGCATTTCCTTTAAAAATGTCTCACTTTGAGCATTTGAAAATTTGGCAAACATACTCAGCTAGTGAGCATTATCTGACCTCAAAGAAGTAAAAATAGGAAGACAGTACAGACAGAAAGACAATGACCACAGGGATCAACCTGAGAAGAACGAAATCTGAAAATGGCGACAATGAGAAGACCGACGATTTAAATAATTGACAGTCCAGAATCCCGACGTTGAAAACACCTACATGTGAAATGAGCATGACTGTGTAAGTATGCGATAGTGATGGACTTTAGGGTTAGGGTGCTGGTAAGGTAAGTGTGCATTAGTGACAGACTTTAGAGTTAGGGTGCGGGTAAGGTAAGTGTCCAATAGTGACAGACTTTAGGGACAGGGTGCAGGTAAGGTAAGTGTGCGATAGTGATGGACTTTAGGATTAAGGTGCGAGTAAGGTAAGTGTGCGATAGTGATGGACTTTAGGGTTAGGGTGCGGGCAAGGAAAGTGTGTGATAGTAACAGACCTTAGGGTTAGGGTTAAGGTTAGTGCATAGATAGTTGTGTATGTAAGGTTTAGTGTAGGTTTGTAAAGTTTTTGGTGTGCTTGTGTTGTGTGTGTGTTTTTCAGAAATGGATTTGTTTTGTTGACTGTCGGGATTGTGATTTGTCAGGCATGTGAACTTTTGTGTTTTTCAACTGTCGGTGTTGTGGTGTCAGTGATCTTGTTGTCGGTGTTTTCGTTTGTGGGTGTTATGAGGTAGATCCAACCACAGATATGTTCATGAGGCCAAAGTGTGCTTAGACACTTAGGTTTAACAGTTTCTTCTGGATGGTAACCTATCTCGCAGATAAGGTGCAATTACTGAAGAAGCCTTAATCTTGTGTTCAGAGATTAATTTTCAAGGACTGTCTACTTACAGTTTAACTTTTACTTCTGTGTGTCACTGTGCCTGTTGGGGGCGTGTACTCTGCCTGCAGATAATAGTATGCAAAGGTGACAGGGTAGTGTTCTGAAAATGAATGTAAACAGGTTTAAGATCTTGTAATGTCAGTGCTCCAGCTGTGGCAAGGTTTAATTATTTTAGTTATCCTTTGCTGACTGGATAAGTCCCATTAGGCTTCAGGGGAGAGCTGAGGTGGCAGGTTTACAGGAAATTTGGCCAGGGCAGTGGAGAACTTCCTCTACTCTTTTCTATAGGTGCTATGGGATCTTTTATGTCCATCTGAGATACCACCAACTCAAGCAGATGGGTCCTCAGTTTAACATCGCATCTGAAAGATACCACACTCAGGAGTAACAACAAATACGTCAGAGACCAGTACTCCCTATGGCCTGTTTAACATGCTTAATAGAACTCGCTGGTAATACCATCAATTCTTGAGACAACAGTCTGACCTTTATTCATTCTTGTTAGAGCAAAACAAGTTTACCCCGTTAACAGTTTCCTAAGTTTTCTCCCCTTCCCAGTTCTGAAACAATGAAGTCAATATATATGTTTGGGGTGGGGGTGAAGAGGGGCTGGCCCTCTGTAAAAAAAAAAAAAAAAAAAAAAGACTTGATTTCAACTACTAAATTCCACAAAGTAATGCAGACAGATTGTAGTGTTGTGACTGACCTTTTAAATTCTGAGAAATTAAGTCTTGGTTTCTCAGTAGAAACAAACATTATAAGCCCTTATATGAAAGTTTTAATCTAGATGAATTCTGGTTCACTATTCCAGATATAGTGATAGCAAACAAATTAGTCATTGATGAAAACCTTTGTTGCTTTAAAATTTATGTATGCTTTAAGAAAACGAGTTTGAATTCTGCATAATTATGCATCCCAGAAACAAACTTTTCCATGTAGAGTTTACTAGAGCAACATCCTTTCACATGTGCCTCAATTACTTTGTTGAAGAAATCTGGCATCAGTGTAGCATTTGTTTCTTTTTGGGGAAGAAACTCTAAGTAACTGAAATTAGTAGCAATCTAAATAGCACCTTTGCAAATATGCTGAAACTCCGCTCCAGTATTATTCAATTTAGCTGTTAGAATTATTTATTACACTACAGATGTGTGAAGCTCACCATAACTGAAGAAAAGAGGAGCTTAGAAAGGCTACATTAGCCATTGGAATTTGTATTTTATTTGGTTTTCTTAGTAAGCAGTATTTGCAATGGCCTAAATGTACCCATAAAGAAAGAGGTGAGCCACTTAATGACTTTTTAGAAATGTCAGAGCTTAGATGACAAATTAGGATGAATGCGTCAGAAGCACCAGGTCTTAATAGTGCAGTATCTATCAGCTCTGTTCTTAGGCTCAAGGCACAGTTTTTTATATGATTGCCATTGACACCAGTCTTAGGATAGTATGGTAGAAAGTAATACACTTTTTATATTTCTCATATGTATAAATATTTATATATATTTTTCTCTCTGATCATTTTTAAACCTAACATATGGTTCATTCATTGGACACATTTTATGTATGTTTTATACATTTTTTTAGTGCATCATCTTTATTCAGTGTGCTATTTATATGTGTGTTGCTCTTTAAATGTCCTTTCAGGGCAGTATTTTATTAATTAGTTAATTATGCTATTAACTTTATGGGGTTGCATATATAAGGCTGTTGGGTAATATGCTGCATTATTCTGAAGAAATTTCTATTCTAGAGATGAAAGCGCTCAATAAACGTCTGT
This sequence comes from Protopterus annectens, assembly GCF_019279795.1. NCBI lineage: Eukaryota > Metazoa > Chordata > Ceratodontiformes > Protopteridae > Protopterus > Protopterus annectens. The sequence goes on along the minus strand of NC_056750.1, from coordinate 613,122,168 downwards.
GTGGATTGGACCTTGGTTTCCTGCTTTTTGGATTTATCTGTTTGTGTGGAGCTGTGGTTTTACTGTACCCATAAAGAGTTAAAAAGCCATGGGCACCCAGAAGTCATGTAGCTGAAACACTAGTATATCCTTAAGGAGTCAGCTATGTGTGTGCACGCGTATGTGTGTGTGTGTGTGTGTGTGTGTGTGTGTGTGTGTGTGTGTGTGTGTGTATATATATATATATATATATATATATATATATATATATATATATATATATATATATCCTATGGGCCACTACTACAGGTGGCTTGCAGTAATGCACATCAAAGGTTCTAGCTTGGCAGGGTCTTTCTTGCAGTCTTTATTGAAATTTTGTGTGTGTGACCTTTTACCTTTTGATTTGGAGTTTACCAAGAAGGGCTATTTTGACATCATTACTAACAGAGTATTTCTTTAGTTATGAATTACAAGACAAATACATAAGAGAGTGTGAGTACAAAAACAGAAGACATAACTTCATATTGTAAAAATGCATAAAGGAAACATGATATGACTTTTGCACTTAAATGTCTAGTTAAATCTTATGAAGCAGCTGTTTTCTGAGCCTATACTTGAATGCATGCAAAAGCCTTGCAGGAGCAATGCTGAATGAGCTTGTGACCAGCAAACTACAGCCAGTACTCACATGGTTCCTTATTTTCCTGTCTTTCTCCCATTTTTAATGTTCATGCTCACTTTTTGTTATGTTCACCATGCTTATTAACTTTTCAGAGGTTTATTTCTGTTAAACAGTGAGAACCATAACGGCATTGCCATCTGAACACAGAATGAAACTGCACAGTTAATCATTAGTTTCTTTAGTTGTTGTGTCTTTCGGCTTTTCCCGGTTAAGGGTCGCCACAGCGGAACTCCAGTCCGCTAATGATTGGCAGTAGATTTTTACGTGGCAAGTTGCCGGCCCTGACACACAACCTTCAACGAAGGTACACCCATTCACGCATATCTCCACACAGAAGACAGACTAGCTGAGAATCGAACAGGACAATGTCTTACTGTGAGGCGACAACGCTACCGCAGCACCACCACCGCAGATCATTAGTTTCCTTAGTAATCTGCATTTATAATGCAAAACATTGATGCTTCTATATTTATCTTAAGTGGAATGGCACATTTTATTTCAATTAGTGCAGACACTGTTAAATCAGACTTTCTAGAGGGGAACTTTTTCACTATTGTAGAAGGAATTTTTTTTTAAATATTTAGTTTTTTTCAGTATTTACAATACTGGGATCCTGTTTACTAGGTGGTGTAGTGGTAAATGCAGAATTAAACCATCTCAATACCAAAGAGCAAAATATAATAGTATGATAAACAAAAAGTAATGCTTCATTAATTACTTCTATAAAAATGTAGTGTGAGGAATAATCACAGATTATGGTAGTACATAGAACGTGGGGGGGGGGTGTATTTGTGTAGGTTAGGGCTAGATCATGGCCTAGGAAAGATGATAGATCTTTGGTTTGCTTGAATGGTGCTATGTTTGAAGTATCTGTGTGTGCCTTGAGTAGTGGAATCATTAGAGAAAGTATCCTAACGTGCAGGGTTGCCCACCTTGCCCACCCTTACTCATATGTACTAACCCTACTCTGACACATTAGGGTACTAAACACCCTTTCTTTAGCATTATGACTATTCAAACAATGGTAGTATAAGTACACTTTAAGCCTTAGGCTAGTATCAGTCCATGGGTACCCTCCCCACATGCCTTTTAGGATCATATATAAATTCACTTGTTTTTTAGATTCATCTGCCTGATTGTTTTAAACCTACAGTTACTTATCTGATTCTTCTAAAAATATACTGGACCTTGATTTAAGATAAGGACTGTAGGATCAACTCCATTGCATAACTTATTTATGCCCAGAACAGATCGAAGAAAATCTAAACAAGATTTTTTTTTATGAAGTGAAGCTGTAAACCATGAAAAAACAATGAACCTGTTTTATTAAACATTGTGCTGTTCAGATGATGTTGGTATGCTCATATAGTCTCATGTCACTTATTTATTTATCCTGTAATAGCTACTGCCCTTCAGTTTTGCAAATTCTTCTTTAAACAACCAATACAAAACAGATATGAGCCGAGTAGTTTATTTTATGCTATTTAATAGCTATTTTTTGTACAGCTTGATAAGACTAGATAAGACCATGGCAAACTGCAATACTCTGCAGTGGTTGTTATGAGCTTTATTTACTCCATACTGCGCAACTAATAAACACTTAGTTTCTGTTTGCGGACTGCTGTCTATAATCTTTTTTCCTTCTAGATGCATTACACAAATACATATAAATTATAAGCTGAGATGGCCATAGAGGTAGTCACTCAATTATTCTTCACAGTGTCTTCTATTATACACTGAACTTCTCTTCCTGGTTTTGGTGTCTGTATTCATTTTAGGTAGGTAATCAAAATTCATACAGATCACAAAATGTCTTTCTGTTTCAACTTCCTTCCAGGATGAAAAGATGTTAGCAACCACGATTCCTCTCCTAACTCATGAAGGCAGAATTAAACTATACTAAACCTCCAATGAAATAACTGTCCACAATTTTTTATAGAACAGGATCTGGGATAGTCTGTTTATTGGGTGGGGGGCAGCAGGGACCCATCTTGTATTTGTTTTTTATTTTCTCTACACTTATACTTTTCTCTGGGATATTAGCTTTCTTATTACAAAAATTACTTTTTTTTCCTGGAAAATGTCTATTCCTCCTCCTCTTTTCTCATATCTCTTCTCTTCCATTTCCTCTGAGCTAGCAATCTTTCCAAGCTTTCGTTCACAGAAGTTTTTTCCACAGTTTCAACTTATGTATTTATTAAACACTTTTCACTTATTTGTAGATGCCTTGCCATGACCTAGCATTTCATAGGTTGGTAATAGGCTATTAGCCCTAGGGCCTATACAAGCCTAGCCATAACAATTCACTGGCTATTTCTTCCCACACTATTTACTTCCCTGGATCCCTGTCTAGCAGGGTGACTGATGTGATCCCCGGGGTGAATTTCTTTTCTCCCATCCAATCGTCAAGGTTCCTTTCAAAGGGGGCCAAAGAGGCACTCTGCTTGACATGTATGGGCAATCTATTCCAGAGTCTGGGGAGTCCCTGGGTCAGGAACCTATCCCTCCAGCATGTTTTGTTTATTGTGATGACAAGGTTTAGATCCCTGGAGCGTGTGTCTCTGAAGGATTGGGATTTCTTTAAGTGTAGCATGTCCAACAGCTCTGGGTTTGACATGACCTTGTATGTTAAGCAGAGATCGCCTCTGAGTAGACGATATGCGACAGAGTATAGCTGGAGTTTTTTAAGGTGGTCAGCGTAGGGCATCTCCTTTAGGTCTGTGATTATTTATTGACCTTCCCTTTTGTTATTCTTTTCTCTTATACAGATTTGATATGATCGCTACCTTCATTTTTTCCTTCATTATTTTTTATTTTGGTATTACAGCTCTTAGAATAACTTTTCCACCTCTTGTGTTTATCCCCAGCAATATACTAAACCCTTTGGTTTTAATATTTTATTGCTTACAATTTTCTGTGTTGTTTTAAAACCTATCATGCCATAAGAATACAATGAAATGAAACAATTACCTCAAAATATGCCACTAATCCAGAAGTAAAAATTAAAAAAAATATGGCAATCAGACAATATATTATGGACAACATGCTTTCAATGAGCAAATAATGCTCAACTGATGGCCTTCCAAGTTATTAACTTAAAATAGAGGCAAACAGCATTGCCTGTACTGTCGCAATCCTTATTAAGAGGTCAATCCAGCAATCTAACATTAGCTCTCACTGAAAGAAATGCACATTATCCATCTACACAAAGAAGGAAATTCAGCAGACATCACTAACTTTAGGCCTATAGCAATATTTTTCTTCTTCTCCAAAAATACTTAAAAAGTAGATAAAAATGTATTCAAAAACAATTGCTAAACTATCTCCTGCAGGAAGAACTCCTGTCCCTCATACAACATGGATTCTATCACTCCCATAGTACTAACACTACACTACTAACCTTTACGGATACGGTCAATAATGACAGAAATAACGGCAAACCAATCTGCTCCTTATTTCTACACTTCTCATAACCCTTCAACTCAGTTTAGCACAGCAAACTTTTACTTCAAATGTCCTCAATAGGTCAATCTCAGCCCACTCTTCTATGATTGAAAAGCTACTTGTCCAATAGGTATCAGTCACTAAAATGGCACCCTACCTATCTCCATTCATCCCACTCACCACCGGTGTACCACAAGGCTCTATCCTTGATCCCCCTTTTTAACATTCTGACAAACATCCTCCACATATCCACAAAATAGGCTTCCCTAACACAATACACAGATGACTCTACACTCATGTGCATGTCAGAAAACTTGGCACATCTCAAAATAATTCCTCAGGAAGCTTTAACAGACACTGAAACATGGCTTTGTAACTCACAACTCATGCTCAACCCCCCGCACCCCCAAAAAAAACTACCCCCTTCCCTCTCTCATTAAAATACAAAGCCATTATTAAGAGAAATGACATTGAAATTAACAGTTTACAAAAGGACATTACTAAGTTAAGTGAAAATGTAACCTCTGACTTGATGTTTACTATTGATGTTGAGAAGCAAAAATACTATGATTTAAGAAAACAAATAGACAAACAATGCGACATTGTAATGAAACGTAAATACAGGAAGTTGAACAGAGACATTAAGGAATATCAGGAAGGTAGGCAATACCCTAATCCACCCCAGGTTAGGGGTGGGTTTCTACCTCCACAGGCCCAAAGGGATTTTACAGGTGCCCATGAACTCCAGTCTCCTGTTCAAGAGCCTTTTTCTTCTCCCCCCCCCCCACCTTTCCATTCTGTTGATGAGGCAACTGATGATTTTCTGCCCAGGAGATCAGAGCACCTCCGCAAACAATCATACAACCAACAGATGGACCAACATTTTTTGGGACCTCGACCCCCCCGCCAGGTGGGAGGGGTGCAAACCAGAGGGTGGAGGAGGAACAACAAGCAGGATTGGTAAATTCAGGGCTTATTGAGGTTACTGTTATTGGTGATTATTCTATGCATACTTTGAATGGTTATCATATATACAACTACAGTAATGCTGTTATCACTGAGACATGGTTTTCTCTGTTTACTAAGGGCTTTAAATTTGTCCCCAGCAGGGGTAGTGATCTAGTTAATACTATTCTGGACGTAAAACTTTTTATACGTAAATTGAATCTACAGAACCTGTTTGGGTCTACCAATATGGGGCAGGGTCTTATGCTTAGGAAATCAAGCACTTACAATCCCCCATTACACTTACAATTAAAAAACTTGGAAAACAGGATTGAGCAACAGATACGTGGTAGTAAGAGGAAGACCCAACCTGTTTCTAATCTCAATCAGGATGAAATTTCTCTGCTGACTGAACTAAGTAATGACCCGTCGGTGAGAGTTATGGAACCTGACAAAGGTGGCGGTACTGTCATTATGGATCAAATATTGTATGAAGCCAAAATGTAAAGTTTATTACAGGACACCAAAAAATATACTACCGCTTCACTTAACGAGGTGCACATCTCATATAAAAAAATTGACCTGGCTGTTAAAGACCTCTTGGACCAAGAAATTATTGAATTTGAACTCTATTCATATCTGGACAACCCCCACCCCAGAATACCCACTGTTTTTGGTGTGCCCAAAATTCATAAAAACATGCACGATCCCCCCCTTAGACCCATAGTAGCTGCTCAGGGTTCTAAAACTTACAACTTTCCAAATTCTTGGATTGGAAATTGAAACAGCTATGGGGGAGACAGGACCAGTTACTCAAGGATTCTTGGCAATTTTTACGGGGCATAACCAATGATCTACACAGGTCCGACCTAATTTTTGTCACCATTGATGTGGTGGATCTGTTTTCTGTGATTCCACATATGATAGGTCTGAAATGGATGGAGGAGTCCCTCTGGGAGTGTAAGGGGGTTACTAACAATGATGTCCATTTGATTCTGGAACTATTGGATTTGGTCCTGAACAACAACTACATCTACTTTTGTGGAGAATATTTCCAGCAGATATCGGGTGTCTCCATGGGAGCAAATTGTGCCCTCACTTATGCCGACATGATTTTGGCAGTATGGGAGAACAAGTTCGTCCTTAATTGTGAATTTTCTAAGTACTGGATACATTACACCAGGTTTTTGGATGACATATGTATCTTCTGGACAGGTCCGAGGCAGTGTATTGATGACTTTGTCACCTACTTACATTCTACAACAACCTTTTTACAGTTCACATACAATATATCAACAGACCAGGTCAATTACTTAGATGTCACCTTGTTTAAAGAAGTTGACGGCTTCAGTTCATGTGTATACAGGAAACCAAGTTTTTCTAACAGTTACCTACACTACAATAGTTCGCACCCTAATTTTCAGAAGAGGTCCATACTCAAGGGTCAATTTGTTAGGGTTTCCCGTATGACTTTGGATGAATTTAAGTTTCAAAAAGAGGGTGACAAGCTTACGTCCCTCTTTTTAGCTAGGGGATACCCTATTGCATTGATCAATTCAGTACGGGAAGAGGTTCAGTCAGCCAGGGGTTCCAGATTTAGTCCCATTTTAGGTATGAAAAAAAACAGTGAACAACGTAGACTCTACCTATAGTTCTCTTACCCCACTTGGTCCTAACCAGGTATTTGTTACAGAACACAGCCTTGATGTGGGAGACATCAGAAATATTATTCAAAAGGAATTAAAATCCTTTGTGGATTTTACCGATTTGAATAATTTAAAAGACCTGACCTATAAGTTTGTATATAGAAGGGGTCTTAATATCAAGAGGATATTGGAACAGAATACCAACCATAGTACTATTGACCAGCGTAGGAAAGGTACGTTCCGCTGTGACAGGTGTTCCCAGTGCAAACATGTTATAAACCAGGAATATATTTATCTGGAAAGCAGGAACAGGAGGATTTGTTCCCACCATTTTTACAATTGTAATTCTACTGGCATAGTTTACTTGGTTATCTGTACATGTTGCCAAGCATTATATGTCGGTAAGACAGAAAGGCAACTAAAAAGACGTATTTACGAGCATCTTTAAGAAATACAGAAACAATGCACTTTACAGACATGTAGTCGTATGTGAGTCTGCATTTTTTAAGTTTTTTGTGCTGGAAGCAGTTACTAAATGTATTAGGGGAGGCCATTGGGCAGCACGTCTTTCCCATAGGGAAACGCACTGGCAGATTTTGTTGCAAGCCAATAAACATCCAGGCCTGAACGAATCTATTTCTATTATGCCCTATTTAAAATTAAGGGCAGACCAGTTGTAGGATTTGACATACTTCAATTAGGTCCATGTATTTAAAATAACTAAATTCTTTCAACACTTTTTAAACATTTTGATTTTTAATGGGTATTGAATGTGAATTTTTATAGGATTCATTTATAGTAATGTATACCTATATTCATTAATTTTATATATTTTTAATCTTTTATTGTAAGATGGTGTAATATTTGCATTTAAGGTATGAATGTAACACTTTTTTGTCTATTGTGATTCAATACATTCATTGGTATTATATATTTACATTCCTTGTGACTTATATTGTAACTGTGGTTTCTTGGTTTTCATTACAAGACACAGCACGCTGTTTTAAATATATTTTTCACATTTACCTGGTAGTAAAAAGCAGTATTAAGCAGTGGTTTCTTTTTCAAAAAGCAAGTTTTGTGGTTAATTATTCAATTATTATATCAATTTATTAATTATCTGTGTATAAATAGCAGGGACACATTGATTGTTTTCATCTGATGAAGTTGCATTGTCGACGAAAACGTTTTAGCATTTCTGTGGCGTTAAAATAAAAGGTGTAAGTGGAGTTCGTTGTTGGAGGTGTTCCTTCTTTCTGCCGTGGTTGTCCTTATCGAGTATTTGGCTCTTCTGGGCAGTTGTTCCTGGCCTGTTTGCTGCTTTTTTTTGTGAAAATACAAAGTTTAAAAAACTCTTTTAATAATACAACCACTGAAGTCACTTCTCATTGCAAATTATTTGGGATGATAATCTTAAATTTGACCTGCATATATAAAATTGCATAAAAGAAAGTCAGCAAAACTAGGGATGCTTTATAGAGTGAATGTATCTAAAACTATACTTGCCACTACACCTCTTCCCATCACTACTTTATGGCACTCTCATCATCACTGATCTCCAAAATACCACAAAAAAACAAAACCTGACCAATGCTATAATAAAGTTGTTAAATTTGCAGCAAATACCCCTTTCAAAACTCACCACTGTGTAGCACTAAAAACATCTTACTACCTACAAAATTACCACTGTGTAGCAGCAACAGCTTACCACATACAAAATTATCCCACATCCATCTGCTTGTCTGGTACCAAGTACCATTCTGCACAACTATGTTTCCCAGTTGGTCATTACAAATCAATGATTCTCTGTTCACAAACCTATCAAATCTGCTGGACATCGTCTATTCTCATACTATGTTGCTAAGGCCTGGAACTCCTTACTCATATCCATCAGGTCAGTACCCTCCCTCCAGTCCTTTCAAACCATTCTGAAAGACCTCCTAGCCAACATCTAGTTCTGTTCTTATACAACCTCAGTATAAAAAATCCCTAAATATAAACTAGTACCTATGTATACCTTATACCGCCTTACTTCCGCTTCTGTACTCAGTGTTCTCTCGTGCATCACGTTGTAATTCCTGTTCATATCATACTAACTCACTTTTAATTTCTCTTAATTGGCTAAAATTTCTCTAAATATTAAATTATTGTCATATAAGATGTATCTGTTTTAACCAATGTTTTTATATTATGTCTAATTTGGTATAATCATTTAAGCTTTAGATTTGTTTTATAATTTTTGAGCTTTGCTCTTAAAATATTTTTTTATTACTTTGGAGATTTCCCTCCCAGGCCTCATCAGAAAATAGGCACCTACCCAGTCTGACTTTTGCAGTAATACAATGTCAATAAATAAAATAAATATATTTTACAGCTCATATCGAATAAGAATATCTTATTTTAAATGACAGCATCATCATTCAAAAACTAAATCACATTAGAAACAAGATATCTGCTAGCCTGAGCGCTCACAACTGAAATATCAATGGCCAACTGCTGAATTGCATTACTTTCCCTATCAAAACAGTTAAACATTTTTACAATGAGAATGATGAAGTTCATGGACTGATTCAAAGGCACAAATAGGATGAAATGAGCCTAAAACGGATTGTCTATCAAAATAGCATATGACCTTCACCACTATTATAAAAATATTGCACATAGTCCTCAATCTTCAATTTCCAAAATGTGGAATACTTCCTCTCGTAAATATGGAACAAACAGGCAAAATATGGAACATTTAAAAGCTACAGCTAATATATTCACAGTATGGTTAAAATGTCTTATTTTACACTAAAACGTCTACTCTGGGATTTACCAGAAAATAAAACATTTGGAAGGGACACAGCAAAAACATAGTTAAAAAATCAAGGACGTTTTGTAGAAAAAGAGGGACATTGTGAGGTATGCCTACCAGCAGGAAGAATGAAACTCCATTGTCCAGTGCAAGCATTTCCTGTTAGCCATCTGTCTATGAGACGCAAGAGTAATCAAGAAATATATATTTATTCTTAAGTAGTGTTTTCCTTATGTAACCGAGTGCTTCCTTATTTTATTTATTCCCCTTTATAAGATTTCATCTTGTTCTGATGTCACTTTAAAACTAGCAATAGTCCCTTAGCAGTAAAACAGCTCCACTCATGTTTTTTTTCTTTTTCCACCTTTCCCATCCTAGAACTGCCTGTCTTCATTCTCTACGCTCACATCACAGAGCAGTGCTCACTGGGTCTGCTAAGAGTAGTGAGGATGAGCATGCAATGACAATTATCACTGGGCTTAACCACTCTGTTGCCATAAGCCCAGTGTATGGAAGACAATTCAATACTGGTGTCCCAAGATCCAGAATATTGTTATACGATATATGGTGCCCAAAATACTGAAGCTTTGTTTTACTGTAGTAGCTCTTTTCTTAATAAAGCTTAAGACCTGAATTTTTGATGGTCTCTAACACTACTACTGCCCTTGAGTCATGCCTTTGCTTGTCTGGACCAAATACCAGTGTATCTTCCCACCCCCACAATTTTCACCCTTATGTAAACCAGTCTTTTAATATTGGAGAATCTCAAGTGCTGTGGTTATGCCAAAGACAGCCCTTTAAAACAGAATCTTCCCTCAGACATAATGAAAGTTGTCAGCTTTAAATGTTCATTATCTAATGGTAGTTGTTAGAAATCACTAGAAGCATCTAGCGTGGAAAGCACTTTTGCATTTACTAGCATAGGTGCCGTGTCTTCTAATGCAGGTAGTATAAACCTTTCACAGATGACAGAATTACTGAACGTCCTTAATTCATGATAGATTCTCAAGTGATATGAGACCATAGCAGCATACCACCCACTCAGCTCAGTCATATTTTTCATGTTTGAGTTTTGCATTCATTTTAGTTTGGCTATGTATTCTGGACAGCAAAGGCATTGGCAAAGCATATGGAACAGCATTTGGTTTTAGCATGCTTTTTACTATTTTATACTTTAGCAAGCCAGTTTTATCCAACATGTCTACACTGACAATTTATTCTTACTATTAATTCAATTTCACATACTACAGCTTTGCTGAGCAGATGTATTCATGGACTATGCAACACATAAACCCAAAGCTCAGACTCGTGCCCTTTCTGCTAAAAAATGGTTACAATTTTGGATGGACAGCTAGTGAAACTTCAAACGCTTTTAATTATTGGTTGGGTGCTTTTGTCTTCAAGAATATAACACAAGACTTCATCAGAACACAGAAAAATAGATCGAAGTTATAACCACTGGATTTAACATGGTAAGCAATATGTGGCAGAGTTTCACATTGACATTTTGTAAATAAGGATTATTTATGCAAGGATTTTAAATGCACTGGTATTCATGGCACTGTGTTACTACTCACTACATCATTGAGTATTACAGGGCAAACAAACAACTATGTTATTGGAGTTTTTACTAATTATTGAAGTAGAATTATTTAGTATTTATAAATTCACAATTTTGAGTTTTATTCTTGGGATTTTAAACCAATATTTAGAGTGGGCATAATGTATTATTAATTAGTAAGTTTTGTTTCACTTACATATTTATATATATTTATTAATATGTTAGTTGTAATATTAAATACTTTAGTAAAAGATGTTGGCATGTGTAAATATTACAGAGCTATCCTGCAGGTTGCAACAACTGTTAACATTTATTATATGCAAGATGTTAACCTCCAGGGTCACATGATAGAGAGTGGGTTTTAAATTAGTGTGTGGGCTGTTTCTCTGTGTTCTGATGAAATCTGTGCATTAAAAACTGAACACGAAAGAGCTATACCAGTCATTAAAAGTGTTTGAATTTACAGTGGCTGTCCATTCTGGACTTTGTGACTGGCTTCCTGATTTTATTAGTTTGGAGACACCGGGAATCGTGCTGTTTCTTTTGGTTTGGCAAAAATTTTACTAATACACTTGAGCTTGCCTGCTAGGCTATGAATTTCAGTCTCTGGTTCATGCAACTGCAAATGGTTCAGGAAATTTCTATATCCAGCCAGTAACATCATCCCCTTGATCTGTTTGAAAACTCACCATTGTTTCATTAATTGGTATCTTTACTTGCCAGTCAACTTCTACACCCAACACAGTAGTCAGTGAACCCAAAGAGAAAGAGAACTGTACATTATTTTTACCTTCCTTAACATTTTCAATAGTAATCTGTTCAGCTTCCTTGGTTTTGCAAATTGATAGCAAAATGACCCACTGTCTTACATCTCTTACACTTTCTGCCATGTGCAGCACACTTCTCTGACTCATTAGGATAATGCTCACACCTCATCTATTTGCTAGGCTTATTGTCATTTTGCTTCTCAAATATTCACTCAATTTGATTTAAGTTAAGCATTTTACTGAACTTTCCGGAAACTTTGCATTTCACTTCACACATATTGTTAAAGTTATAAATTTGACCTGTTACCACCATAGCCTTGGGCTATTTGTATTGCTTTCTCCAGTTTTAAATTAACTTGTGACATTTCTACATCATCCACCCCAATTACAATCCTTCCTCTTATTTATCTTTATTGTACTTAAAAACATTTTTGCCAATTCATACAATTGTGCCACAAACACTACCACTAATTCACAGTTTGCTTTTACACATCCATGAAAACATGCTCTGTCATGTATTCTATTTCAGTCACAAAATGTTCATTGAGTTTATTAATTACTGACTCATTAACACACTGGCCTTCTATGAATGCAAGGAGAATGTATATGGTCTTGACCTGTCCGCTCACTGCATGGAAATGCATTTAAACTGCTTCCTTTTGATCTTTATCTAATTTCATTGCTATATGAAATCATCCAAACCTTAGCCTCCATGCAGGTCAGCAAAACAGTTTTAAAAAGTAAAATGTCTCTTGTGGGTTACGTTTTATCATGGCAGAAGAAATTTGGTGTTTTAACCATGCAAGGTTTAAAAAATGAGGATTTGATGAGGTAATATGCAAGTTTTCATGTAATGGTGACTGAGTATTTTTCGCTCACTCCAAAAGGTGTGATATACATTTGTAACCTGTAAAGTCATTTTCAATATTTTTGCATTGAAATATTTATTTTCTAGCACCATGTCAGGAGGCACCATAAAATACAAACAGCCTCTAGTAAGGATAATCTCAGAAATGTCAATACTGAGCAAATGTTTTGATAGACAAGTCACTTTATTACAAACATGGCAACAGAGCATAACATTAACACTTCAGCATCTCAAACCCAAATGCTCAAAAGTTTAATACTGGTAATGCACTCTGGTATAGAAATATTAAAAGTGCTACACTATGTAGCAGAGGGGTAATATCATTAAGTAAATGTATTAAAAATAATTGTTTCACTCAAGATGCCAAAAAACACTTGCTAATCTAAACAAAGAACTCCAGACCCTAATCAAATCAGCCAAAGCCAAATAACAGGTAAAAACAGCCACTCAAGTGAAACATAATCATAAAGCCTTTCTAGTTATTTTTAAAAGTCTCAGCATCCAGCATTGTGCAGAGCTAATAGCAAATTATATCACATACTTAGACCCCAAGAACCTTTCCATCTACCAGCAGACAAATTTACTTCCAACATCACCCCCTTCTAATATTCTCAGATCACATATCCACACCTGCACTCCCCCATCTCACAAGCAGTTCTTGAGGTGGCATCCAAGGCCAAGAGCAGTATTTCAGGCCAGTTAATATACCAGGATGCCTTACTGTCAAGCTTGAATCATGTCTTGTCTGATTCCCAACAGAAGCTATTGAACGTTAGTCTCAAAACAGGCTTTGTGCTAGATAAATGGAAGACATTTTCTCGAGTAGGATTTCAACAGATCAAATTAATTATAGACCTTTACATTTGACCAGTCTTATCTGTAAAGCTATGAAAAGAATCATTATGGATGTAATAAATAAGGATATAGGTAACCTACAGACTTTCAAACCACCCCAGTTTGGATTCATCAAGGGCAGGTTCTGCCTACTTAACCTGGTTGACTTCATCAAGAGCTTTAGTGAAACAATGGACAATGCAGATCTAGATCTTACAAAAAGGTACTCGACACCATCCCACACAATTATTGTAGATAAACCTCCTAGCTAAAATTGCAATCTATATATAACTCACTGGATAGCAAATTGGCTCACAAATAGGACACAGAAAGTTAGGATGGTTAACTCTATCTCCTGCAAAAGATCTGTCACTAGCAGTGCATCCCAGTGTTTAGTCCTTCAGTTACTCCTATTTGGCATTTACATCTTGGAAGTCAATGCTACTCTTAAAGATTAATGTCTGACCAACTTTGCAGATGACTGCAAACTTGGCACCATCATACATTCCCCAGAGGACACTAAGATCCTCCAAAAGGAGGGCCTGTCCTGAACCAGTAGCTGGTGTCAAAATCATGGACTAAAACTAAATGCCAGGAAGTGAGTGATCATATCCTTTGGCAAGCATAGCTCCCCATGTAACTGTCACAATGACATCACACACTTGAGTTAAGGATCTGGGAGGATCAATGAACCATCCTTTGATCACTACATATCCACTGTCTTAAGGAAGTTCTTTTTCTTCTCACAGTTTATATGTAATTTTATTGTGTCCACGTAGAGGGGTGTAAATCATTCCATTTTCATCTAATCACAAATATGTACCAATTTCATCTAAACTCATTTAGTCAAATCACAGTGCATCTAAAACTTCAAATGTAGCAAATATTCTTCCACACCATGTTTTTTTTTGCAGAAGCAAGCCCCCTGCACTCCCCACACCCTCCTTAATTAATTATCTGAACTTCACAGTCACAGAGGAGAGAGAAAACACCACACACAGTGACTCAGTACTGATACACAAACTTGTGGTCAGGTATTAGAAAGGTACAAATGGTGCATTAAACTAATTTGCCTTGTAATTCCTAACACCCTAAACCACAACAGCATTAACTCTCCCTAGCCTACTACACATTTTTATCAAATGTGATTAGACCAAATGAGTTTTAGACTATGTTTTTGATCACATTTTAGATATTTTTACTTTAGACCGTACGTGTCTGATGAATTGGCACATATACGGGGTTTCATGTTTTTGGTCTAAATTCACTTGGTCTACATACACACCAATACAAGGGTCAAAGGTGGATCATATCAGCTTTATAGGGACTGTTGGCAAGTTTTATGAGGAAAACAGGAAAAAAAAAAAAGATGGCATTGATTTGTTAAGGGTCTTCAGCATTGTTTCACACCATTTGTTATGCAGGACACAAAAGAAAAAGCAAGCCATAAAAGCAGTTGATGAGAACAGTATATTTATTTGCTAGTGAAGGTTATGTTGTAAGACGTGGTTAAATATTCATCAGAAATTAACTACTGTTGTCTTGTAATTTATATCAAGTTAGTAATAGTAGATCTTGGATTTCGTGACTGTCGCAAGGATTAGTCCTATGGCTATGTGGCAGACAAATGTCTACCCTCCATTATATTCTGATTTTACTTCCTGTGTGAGTTTGGCAGTAAGAGAACATATCTGTAGTCTTGTGAACTGTTTTAAAATTACTTTCATCCAGTTTGCTTTAAGTAATGTGGCTGCTACTAGTTCAAGTTGTTTATTTTAGCTCAAACTTGACTACTTGTGGAGGGTTAAAGAAATGTAGTGCATTTATTGTTAACCATTTTTAATTCTTGCCCCTGTATGAACCTTATATGACATTAACAAGTACTATTTGCAAAGCTTGTATTCCTGCTATGTGGTGACACATGAAACACATAGCAGGGGATCTTAGTACCTGGGGTGGCTTAGCCATTTTGCATGTCCCTACCTCTTACTGATCCTGTCCCAGTTAAGCCTGCCATAAAAGCAAAATGTTAACTTTTAGTTATGCAATGTAAATAAAACAATTAAATATACCAAATATTATAATACTGCTAACTATAAATGTCTCCAGCATAAATCACCAGGTAAGTTCAAATCTGTTTGGTTTTGCAGAACCACATGATGCAGTTTCAACATAAATGCAGTGCCCATAAAGCAGTACAGTACCATGGTAAGGCAAGGAGATCATGGCAACGTGTGATAGCATAATCTGTGCTTCCTTTATTGCTGTCACAGACAGATGCACAGTTTTCTGAGGTGAATATGGGATAAAAAAAAAAGTGAACAAATAGTTCAGCCTTTCTAATGCTCTGCTATTTTTAAAGTAGGGCACAGTGAGGGTAGGGATCTCCTTCCTCCCAAAATCTCAAGAGTAGTGGAAGAAGGAGGAACAAATAAAAATTTTAAATACAAATGAAAAAAAATGTTATATTTTTTCTACCTTTAACATCACATATATTATCATCTCATCCATCCTAACCTTGCAAGGCCTCTGTGACACGATACCTTTTAGAAGGGCGAGTATACTATAGTAGTGTACTTATCCAACTTCAGTGAGTGAATTCATTAGTGTATACTGTGCAGTTATACTAATGATTGTGAGGTGATTTGATCTAACGTTTTAGACCTCATAGTTAGAACAGCCCTGGATTTCTTACAGGTAGCTGCTGTAAAAAAATGTACAAGATGCAGATAACGGTCTTCAGTAAAAACTATAGAAAAGTGAAAAAGAATAAACATGTAAATACATTATTTTTTAATGTGAAAAACTATGCAAGACATGTATATGTTTTACCATAGAGCTGTAGCAATATGAAAAATGTAAACAACTGTGACTTCCTGCTGAGGAGGGCACACACACACTTAGGAAGACTTGAGGCTTTCCTGGTCATTTCATGCATTGTATCCTGCAGTGTGAACTTTCCAAAATGTCTTTTATTTGGATTTAAATTCTGTTTGACAAGAAAAGAAAACTGACTCCTGGAAAGGAGGGACTGCTCTAAAAAGAAAGCATTAAGTAAAATCAACCTACTGATGTCTTAGTACAGGTCACCATCCAGAGAATTCCATTAAATGATTCAGGGAATTCTGGACCAGAAACCATGCCGTGTTCAGTTGTTGTTTGCAAATGACAATCAAAGGACTGGCTGAAATTCTCTTTCAGAGTTAAATTTCCATTTTGCTGTTATTTTTCCTGCATTTAAGATAATGATAGACATTCTAGTAATTATTTAGCTAGCGGTGAGCATTAGAATTAGCTAGCTAATCACTCGATTTTTTGGTGCTATCCATTTAAAACTTATTTTATATTTCTCATGCAGTTGCCTATCCATCTTCATATTTAATTCTACAACTACATTTCTTAATAGCTTTAAATAAAGAATGTATTCATTTTCAAATTTTTGTGGCTGTTTATTAAACTACATAAGAGCAACTCCACTGTTTGAGGGAGCTTTACCATTGGCAGAATCATTCAAAAGGACCCACAGACTTCTTAGCTTACTTTAACTTGTAAGTTCATCGTGTCACAGTTGTTCAAATGATGGTAAGAAAATACAGCGGAAGGAGAAAACAAGGTTGCATCAATGAAAGACATTAACAGCCTCTCTCTGAAATGTATGTGTGTGCTGGTGACTGTGTGAGAATGCAACAGTTTAGTTCCATCTCTAACTACTGTGTATAACCTAGCACTGTAAAGCATTTAACTTAGCATTAGATGAGGGAGTTCCTTGAGAGTGCTTATACCGAAGCCTGCATTTCTTCAGTATATTTATTAATATCTAAATACGACTAAGTTTTTTTTATGAGACCCATTGCTCCTACTGCTATTGGAACTGTGTGGGCATCCTCCTTCCACATTGCCTTCATTTCCCCCTGCAAATCCTGATATTTTATGCCTTTGTTTCAATCCGTACTTAACACACTGTAATCACTGGGTATAGCAATTCAGTGATCAATGCTACTTCTGTCTTCATTTCATGCACTACTACTTCACATCTATTTTTTGAACTGTTGGCAATTGGTCCTTTATTATGTATGGTGTAGATGTTGTCATTAAAGATCATGCAAGGCATAAGTACTTGATATCATTGCTATGCAGATGACATCCAGCTTCTTTTCCCCAAACACGTTTATTGAATTATCACTTGTGACATAGGCAAATTTACGTTTATATAAAACTAATCAAACTACATTAGCATAAACATTATACTTCACATATATTGCTATATATCTTATAACTTAAGCAATATTGCATAAAGTATTCAATTCCTGCTTTTTTTTTTAAACAAGAAACCTCATCATTAAACTAACACTTACTATTAAGGAAATCATACAATTATATAAATGAAAACAAACCACATAGACAAAATCCTAGTCGTAAGCATTTTACATCACAGTTCATACTGACACACTCCTAGTTGCAAACATTATACATCACTTTTTTAGGCTTCATTCCTCCCTTTTATGTATTGCTACCACAATTCCTATTTTTTCCTATGTAGTTTGCTCCTACCTTTTTCTAAAGATTTCAATTCCAGTTGTTTCATCTCTGTTACTATATTCACTACTTCCAGTATAGTTTAGTTTACATTTTGATTTCCATTTTCTAGCAATTGCTTTTATGACAGCAACCATTATTAGACACAGCAAGGCCTTACCATGTCTCACAATTCCGATTCTGTATCATAGCTCAGAAAAATCGTCTACCTCATCAGACCATTATGCCCTCCCAGCATCTCCAACAGTGCATTCCACAAGGAATCCTGAAAGTCTGCCAACTCAACACACTCAATTACCTCTTTCTTTCCCTTCACACCTCCAACATTTACTGTCTACATGAGGAAAAATTCTCTGGAGTCTACTTATGGTATAAAATATCTGTGTAAACATTTTCAGACAAAAATCCTAAATCATCCAGACTTTGTTGCATATTTGGGAGAGCTACATATATCTTCCCATTAGATGACTTCCAGTTTGTTGACATCTAGCTTTGTCTCTATTTTTGAACTATTGCCTGATTTTACAAAAATAATAGATCACTCTGATTTGATCCTGAATATGATGAACAACAGTGAGCTTAATTTTATAGGTTCATAGGTAGGTACTAGGCTATCGGCCCTGAGGCCTATATAAGCCTAGCCAAAAAGGTTCCCTGGCTTTCGCCAACCAAGAAAATATTTTCCTGTGCCCCTGTCAAGCAGTGCCACAAAAGTGATCCCCGGGGTGAACTTTCTATTTCCCAGCCAGTCGTCAAGATTTAAAGAGGGCCAATGAGGAGCTTTGCTTGACATGAATGGATAGTTTGTTTCAGAGTATGGGAAGTCACTGGGACAGGAATCTATCCCTCCAGCATGTTCTATTTATTGTGGTGACAAGGTTTAGGTCCCTGGAGCGCGTGGTGTTATTGAAACTGAACTCTTCATGCATTCACTGGTTTATTCACTTAGAAGATGAAGTGAGAAGCTGCTTGTGGTTCTTGGCACACATTTAATACATCTACATGATGTTTATTTGCCTATTTAGTGCTGCTTCTGAGGAATTAATTGCCTTCCTGAAGCATGATGCTGACAATGGTCTCAAATGTCTATGAAATACCATAATTTTGGACAGTCTACTTTTTTGCAGTCAATTTATCTTTTTTCTCATTTGCAAACATTATACATCATATATATTCTATATAATTTAATCAAACCTACATTACATACATTGCTCACTTCCTGCTGTTCCCACAAATTCCATTTTTTTCAATGTAATTTACTCCTACCATTTTCTAAATATCCCACTTCCTGATGTTTTATCTCCTTTACAATATTCACTACTTCAAGTATGTTTGGTTTAGACTTAGATTACACTTTCCAGTAATTGCTGATTTGACAGTCACCATTTTATTTGAGACTGCTCTTTTGGCAGACACCAGACTTAAATTTAACAAGGCCTTAATCTGTCTAGACAATTCAGATCCTGTATCCCAGCTCAAAAAAAAATGTTCCTTAGTTAACACTGTTTGCCAAATATTCATGAGAGAGCACCTGTAGGGAATTTTTAGAGTCTGCCAACTCATCACACTCTGAAAACAAATGCTCTCAGGTATCTCTTTCTTCCCCATTATACCTCCAACATTTGCCATCTACCTGAGAAAAATTTTCTGGAGTCTGCTTGGGGTATAAAAATACCTATGTAAATACTTTGAGGCAAAAATCCTAAATATTCCAGGCTTTGTTGCATATTTGGGAGTCATACACATGTTTTCTTGTGAAATGCTTATCTAATCTCTTTTTCCAATCTTTTCTGACCTCCTTTTGTTCATGTAGTTATCATACAACATTTATATGCCCTACTAATGATCATTCTTTTAAACAGCAGTTTATGGTCTAGATTCAACTAAAAACCTCAATCAGTCCAGGTCTTTCAAGTAGGATTCCCCTCTCTTTCTCTTTGCCTATTCACTGTATCCCTAATTGCAGATATCCCCATCAGGATGCCAGCTTAGTTCTTAGCCTACTTTCTGCTACATTATGAATATAATATTCTGTATTACTGTTATTCTCCTTAAGGATATGCATGCAAAATTCCACTCTATTTACTGAATTTCCCACTTGCTTTATCCCCATCCCTTTCCACTTTGAATTGCAGCTTTCTGAATTGTAACTTTCTGCTTGCGTTATGTAAAAGAGCCTTAACCGTGTAGCTCTAAATATCTCTTGCAATCAGGTCATCCTAAACCTCCTTGTTCTATTGGAAAAATCATCATATCCCAATTGACTTTTGCCCTCTTCCCCTCCAAGATAAAACCCTTCAACTCTTAATTACTATCCACAACTTGATAAAAATACAACTGGCCTGTGTATAAAACCATAGGAACTAAAAACATTTTTACTGCTTATATTTTGATAGCCATATCCCCAGGCAAGAGCTTCCAATTTCTTGGTCTTTGTATTCTTTTGTTTAGTCTGCTCCTACATATCCTTAGCTGCCATAACAGAAACTGTTTTAATTCATACTCCTAAATACTTGATTTTATCAAGTCCCCATAAATAGGGGTATTGCTGAACCATTTCACATGTGGGTACATAGTTTACAGTTATATCTGTCGCTCGCCTTGTGTATTCAATAAAACAATGTGGCTAGGTGTTCATTTAAGTACTTTATTATACACAAACACATCAGGATGGATCACTGAAACACTACATTTAAATGAACTGACTACTACACACATGCATGCTTTCATTCTGGCTGCTCACTCAAAATGGTACTCTTGCGTGCACATGCTCAGTACTTATATGCACATGCTCACTGACTGGAATGGCTCTTAAATGCACAGCACAGACACTGCTCTACATCCTCCCTCTCTATTCTGTCCTGCAATGAAAATGATGATCAAATATGCAAGCAAATTCTAAAGACATATACAAATAATAATAATCATGTCCATGTTGCCATGTAGTTGGGATTAGGTCTTGAGATAAGACTCAATCTTGTAATGTAATAATTAGAACTGGGTTTAGCAACAGGAACAGTCACTGCAGAATGTTCTTCTTGAGGATACAGTCACTGCAGAATGTTCTTCTTGAGGATTTCCAGGGATAGTTTCAGGAACAGGAACATTGGACAAATCACTCTGAGAATTAGAGTCTCTGTTACAAGAAAATGTTGCAACACTGGCTCAGACACCAGTAGTAAATGTTTCCAGTTTCACCTGAATGCCATGCCTTGGAACTAAATAATGTACTATTACAGCTCTTCATTGTTTCACAAGTCCTATTTGGTGAAATACTTTTGCTGTCTGCATCCTCACTATCTCTCCTCCTTTTAATAGAGCTAGAGGCTTGCTGGTTTTTTCATAGCAGGACTTTTGGGGCAAACACTTCTTTAGGAGATGAGCTTTTATGGTTTCGTTCTTTTTAGCACTTGGAACCAACAGATTCTTACTGATTAGTGGTGGTGTTCTGGTTTGTCTCAACATTAATCTCTGGACAGATGAACCAAGAAGATTGCCACGAGGTATGTTTCTGAGATGTAGCAGATTTAGAAAAACATCACTATTGTCATGTTTAGACTTTTCTAAGCTGTTTTGCACGATGAACTGCACATTCAGCCAGGCCATTTGATTTTGGCTGTTCAGGACTACACAAACATGAACAAAGTCCCACATTTCAGCAAATGTTTTAAACTGCTGACTTGTAAATGTGCACCCTTGTCAGAAATGATTTTGTGTGGACTACCATGGACAGAAAAATGTCTCCAACTTCGTAATGACAGTATTGGATGTCAAGTTAGGAAGCTGATCAATCTCGAACCAATTTGAATAAGAGTCTACTAACATTAAATAATGTTGACCATTCCATTTGAAAATATCTGTAGCTACTGTCGACCAAAGTAGTTCAGGAGTCTGGCTTAGCTGAAGTGGTTCTTTTTGTAGATGCAGTTTAGTACTATTACAGACAGAACAAGCTAATAGTCCTTTCTCAATATCTTTTGACATAGAAGGCCAAAATACTAGTCCTCTCACCCTTCTTTTGGTAAAATCAGTTCCTAGGTGGCCACGATGCAAGATGTTAATATACTCTTGTTGCAAGGATTTTAGAACAATCACTTTTGGAACTTTCATGATGCTACCATCTTCCATCAAAATCTTGTCTCTGTAAGGAAAACACTGCTGCACATCTGGTGGTAAACAAGATTGCTTTGATGGCCGAATGATAAAGTGGTTAAGCTTCTTGATAACTGGGTCTGAGCTGCGTGAGTTCTGATCTCATCAAGACATGTGGAAGAAAAAATTCTCACTTCCATGACTTCAAAATCAGGTTTCTTATTGTCATGCTGTTCAGTGTTTTTTCTGAGTGATCTGGATAAAGTAGCAGCAAGATAAATAAGATAGCCTTTTCTGCAAACCAAGTGAAAACTGTACTTCTACAATTTCAACATCATGCATTGCAACCTTGCAGGAGCTGTGTGCACAGGCATTTTTAAAATAGTGACCAAAGGTCAGTAGTCTGTCTCGATTTGAATAAATCAGCCATAAATATAAGCATGGAACTTTGAACATGCAAACACAATTACTCTATCTGAGCATACTGCATCTCAGTCTGGGCTAAAGTTCTGGATACATAGGCTACTTGTCTGTCCACTTGAAGAATGACTGCACAGAGACTAAATTTTGAAGCATCACAAAAAATAGTTACAAGATTGTGAACATCATAATATCTTAAAGTGGGCAGACTGGCAATTCTCTGTTGCAGGACATCAAATGTTCTTTGGTGTTGTTCTGACCAGGACCAAATTACATTTTTGTGTGTCAGTTCTCTTAGTAGTGCTGAAAGGTCACTCAAATGTGGAATAAACTTGCCCCAAATAGTTGACCGTGCCAAGAAAATGTTGCAAGGAAGTCACATTGTCTGGAGCTGGCATTCAAGAGTTGCATTTTGCTTGGAAGGAACTGGTCATAAGTCTGAACCGATAAACAAATATCCCACATAAGTAACTTCTGATAGCCTGAATTTGCATTTCTGAGGATTTAGCTTAAGATTCACTTGACAAGCACATTTCTGAACTTTCCTGAGGCTTCTATCATGTTTGACTTCACCATTACCTCCTACAAGAATATCATCAACTATAACAGCACATGGATAGCCTGAAAAAAAATTGCTCCATCGCACGTTGAAAGACTTCACTGGCAGAATTTATTCCAAATGGCATTCTCAAAAATCTGTACCTTCCAAATGGTGTACAGAAAATGTTTAGCAAGGAAGATTTATGGTCAAGTAAAATTTGACAAAATGAACCTTTTGCATCTAAGACAGAAAAAGCAGTGGCATTTGGCATAAGGGCAGCAACTATGACTGTGTGCACTAGATGATGGGGTCATTTTAGTGTTTTTTTCAAATCTCTTGGATAAATACATATTCTAAAATCATGTGAGCTTTCTTTATGAGCTACCAACATGCAGGATGCCCATTCAGTTGGTTCTTCTACTGGACAAATTACTCCTAGATGCACCATTCTGTCTAGCTCAGGTTTGACTCGGCCTTGCATGGCTACTGGAACTTTCTGTGCTGGCCTGATAACTGGGCTTACCTCATGGTCTATCTAACTTTATGGAGTACACAACTGGGAGTTTGCCTAACTTGTCATCAGAAAGATCAGCATAGTCAGAAAAAATAGTGTGTGTGAAACTTCCATTGTTACACATGCTTACATGCTGGACTTCTGCATTAAATGAAAGCAGTCCCATCTTTAAACTGTCTTTGAGGCCTAAAATGACTGCATGTGCCTCTTGACTACGTAAGTCACAGCTGTTCCAAGCAGAGTAACATACAAGCACTACAGAGCATTTGGTTTGAATTTCTTCACCACAATAAGCAATAAGCTTTGCATACTTTGCCAGATCAAGCTTCTCACTAGCTCTCACTCTGGCAAGCATTTCTGCTGACATAACATTACACTTTGAACTAGCATCAACTTTGAGCTCTACAGGTCTCCCATTAGTCAGAACAGTACAAAATACTTCATTCTTTGCCAACAAATCTACTACATTGGCTGTTCGTCAAGCACTGACACAATATAAACATAAAAAGTAGGCTTGCAGCTTTCTAAGTGATCAACTTGCCTCTCTGACTGCTCATCTTTAATAAAAGAATGTGCCCTTTTGATTTACAGTACCTTTTGAAAGGATTCCACTTTTTACACGTGTGGCAATGCTAACCAAAAGCTAAGCACTTTTCTCTTTTGGGCTAATGGTTACCTCCACAATTATGAGTTGAATATGAGGCTTGCCACAGGTTTTGCTGAGTCACCCCTCTGCTTCACTGAGCATTCTTTGAATTTTAGTGGAGCTGCCCTGGAATTTGCTAGAAAAACTCAGGGTTGGGCCATGCCCTTAGGCCTGTATCTTTAAACCTCATGCTGCATACTGTCAATATTAGTACTGCAAGGCACAGAAAGCATGCTTTTCTCATTTATGAGCATATCCGTGTGCTTTTCTGTGAGCTCATATATCTGACAAATCTCTGTCTCAAAGCAAAATATTTCTTACTGCATCACCTTTAATACAACACAAAACTGTCTTTTATCAACTCATCTCTTAAATCACAAATCTGCATGTTTTGCCTTGTTTCTAAAATCAGTTATATATGCTGTAAAAGTTTCACCAGGCCTTTGAGCTCTTGTGTAAAATATGTGCCTTTCCACTGTAACATTCATGTGGGGGTTACAAATTTCTATAAATTTATATTTTAAGCAATCAGGGTCTTCCCGGGTTTCAGCAGGTACCACAGTATGGTGGTCTTCCCCCTCCCCTGCATACACAGCTGGGGCATACAAAAATGAAAGCTCCCTTTCAATGGACTCTGAGCCAGCTAAATTAAGCAGAATAAATGCTTTTGTACATGCGGTTTTGTCAGAAAAAGCAGCCTGAATGAAAATATCACACTCTTGCTCAAACACTATCCATTTTTCAGCAATATTATCAAATACTAGTGGAGCAGGTCTACAAAATCCTTCTGCCATGTCAACAAAATACTTTTGTAATTATGTTCAAATGCACACACACATATATACCAGGTACATGAAAAAATATTCAAGTGTACCACAGTCTCTTTGAAATTATTGTATTTTGTGAAATAACTGTACTGTAATACAGCACAAACATGTGAACACTTTGCACACCTCGGATATCTTGAATAGCTTTAGCTAATAAAATAAAGAAGCACAAAGAGAAAAAATATGGTCGCTTTCTCTTTTTTATACATTTTATATGATTCAGAAGTTATTTCAAGTACTTTTGTAAGAATTTAGAGTATTTTTATCAAGATATCATAATTTTCGACATTTCATTTCATTAAAAAGTCATTTTGAACATTATGAATGTTTTGTTTTATATTTGAGTGAAAAATCATTGAAATGAGTTTTAGTACCAGGATTTGTCTTTCTGACCTATTTGCGAGTTGTCTGAGCAGGAATGATTCACTCCTGCAAATTCCTCCAACTGTTTTGCTTCGGACCCCTTTCTGTTGTTTTAGACATAGCACTTCTAACACCATGTTGCTCATCTTGTGCATTCAATAAGACAATGAGGATGGGTGTTCATTTAAGTAGTTTATTATAGGCAAACACATCAGTTGGATGACTGAAACATTAATCTTAAACAAACTGACTACTACACACATGCGTGCTTTCACTCTGGCTGCTCACTCAAAATGCACTCTTGCTTGCATATGCTCAATACTTATGTAACAAAAGGAGCTACTGCCAGCCCAGCTATCTGGAATTTTGTAAATAAGTATATGTCATTTATTAATACTAATAGAATTTATATAGAAGTATGACAGGAGATGCTGCCAGCCCAGCTACCTGGAATTTTTCAAGTGGTTGTATGTCATTTGTGAATAGCAACATAATTCATATGCCTGCGTTACAAATGTATTATAACTGTGTGTCATATTGTACAGATGTGTGCTGAAGACTAGTGTAACTGTTAAACAGGGCAGACTAAAACACAGGAAATTAACTTGCAAAACTTCAGAAGAATGGTTGAGGTTAAGCTACTTTATAGCTGGGGCATAAACAAACGATGTTATATCTCAGTTTCAGTGCAGTAACAGACAAAATGTCTAGAACTAGAAGTTATCTATATATGTGGAGGGATGTAAATTATTTTACACCTTCCACCATTTGCTTTAGATCTAAGATAAGTCCTTACTAATGTGTTTTCACAGAGAGGTGCTAAATGCTGGCAGTTTCTAGCAATGGGGGTTTTCACCTGGGACAGCCAGATGGCAGAAGTGATGTCATCCTGCAAGTATCCCAGCAGCAATATTTGAGATATTAATTAAAGAACTCAGAGAGGGACGGTGTATTTTGTAATTGTCTTTGACCTGGCAGCATCAACTGGAAAAAAAAACACTCACCACATCTGCCTTGCTTGCTGTGTAGGTAAGTTAACTAGGGTACAGTAATTTCTTTTACATTCAGTAAGGAATATAATAAAGAATAGTTTACATGTTTTCTGTATTTATTTTAGACTGTCCTGCAATGTTGTTTTAAATATTTCCTATGATTTTGAATTCTGGAGTTACTGTGATGGTTTAGAGTATTTTCTTGTTATTTGATTATTTATTATTAAATATATGTAAACCTATCTTTGTGGCTGATATTTGTGAGACATATTTAAACTCCTAGAGTACTTGCATATCTGTTTGGTGGCACTGTGCAGGCCACTCCTAATACTCTTGCTCTTGGTCAAACTACCATTTGGATTAATAATAACATTACCCAGTAGGATTGGGCACCCTTTGTTAAGGCCCTTAAAGTAGCTCATAAGGAGTGACTAGTGGCAGGCAAAACTACCTTATACTCTGGGCAGAAGGGAGCATAGCTAGTAAATCTGTATCAGCCTTTCCCATGTGTGTGTGTGTGTGTGTGTGTGTGTGTGTGTGTGTGTGTGTGTGTGTGTGTGTGTGTGTGTGTGTGTGTGTGTCAGCTTCTTGTGCAGGGACACAAAGCACTGGTTGGACAGAAAGGGTGCTGGAGATCTTGGCCTGGTCACTCAGCTGAGATCTCAACTCTATAGCTGTGCCAGTGAGGAGTCTTATTGGGGATTTGGAGAAAGAGGGCAAACCCAGCCCCAGACTGATTGTGGTCTCTGTGTGCTATTAAGGGAAATTTCAGTTTACTGTGTGTGCACTTGTCATCCTCCCAGTGTGTACTTTCCCCACTGCTGTTGATGATAGGATTGAGGCCTCTTGATAAATGGGGCATCACATATTAACTGGTGGCAGGGGATTGAGGCTCCTTGATTACTAGGCCAGTACTGGGGCATCACATATTAAACTGGTGTCAGTGGTGGGATATCCACATCACATATTAATTGGTTTGCAGTGGTGGGATATCCTTCAGTGGTGTGGATATTAAACTCTGGTAGCTTGTAAACAGTGGTCACTTAAAATGTGTTTGTACTCTCAATCAGCCACACAGTGAACATTCAGAGTTACATATCACAATTGCTTTTTTTTCTGTTAGCTTAGTTAGTCAGAGAGAGCAGGCAAGGATGTCAGCAGAGGAGTATGGCAAGATGACAAGGAGCCAGTTGGTTGAGATGTGCCAGGCCAACCTGAGTAAAGCAGAATGATTGCAGCCTTGGGCACAGCTGCATCACAGTCCAGAAACCAGGAAGTTAATCAGACTGGAATTGGAGATGTACAACTCTCAGAAAATGGTCACTTCGACCATTCCACAGAGGATTGAAAAATAAGAGAATTTAAGTACCTTTATCTGCTCTTTTTTTTTTTCAAAAAAATACAGTATTTAAATTGATTTTAACTGTGTGGAAGGAATATTAACTGAACTGGAAGTTAGTCAGTGTTTGCTGAACTTTGTTATTTGCTAGTAATTACAGGTGTGGGGGTAGTCACATTCTTTGATTTCATGTCCTTACCTATTTAAGTGGTACAGTGTGAAATATTTTCTGCTTAAAAACCTCAGCTTTGGCCGGCTAAGGACTTGCTGTATTCAACTGGATGTATAAGAGAATGTAAGTACCTTTATCTGCTCTTTTTTTTTCAAAAAAAAAATACAGTATTTAAATTGATTTTAACTGTGTGGAAGGAATATTAACTGAACTGGAAGTTAGTCAGTGTTTGCTGAACTTTGTTATTTGCTAGTAATTACAGGTGTGGGGATAGTCACATTCTTTGATTTCCTGTCCTTGCCGATTTAAGTGGTACAGTGTGAAATATTTTCTGCTTAAAAACCTCAGCTTTGGCCGGCTAAGGACTTGCTGTATTCAACTGGACGTATAAGAGAATTTAAGTACCTTTATCTGCTCTTTTTTTTCAAAACAATACAGTATTTAAATTTATTTTAACTGTGTGGAAGGAATATTAACTGAACTGGAAGTTTGTCAGTGTTTGCTGAACTTTGTTATTTGCTAGTAATTACAGGTGTGGGGGTAGTCACATTCTTTGATTTCCTGTCCTTGCCTATTTAAGTGGTACAGTGTGAAATATTTTCTGCTTAAAAACCTCAGCTTTGGCTGGCTAAGGACTTGCTGTATTCAACTGGACATATAAGAGAATTTAAGTACCTTTATCTGCTCTTTTTTTTCAAAAAAATACAGTATTTAAATTGATTTTAACTGTGTGGAAGGAATATTAACTGAACTGGAAGTTAGTCAGTGTTTGCTGAACTTTGTTATTTGCTAGTAATTACAGGTGTGGGGGTGGTCACATTCTTTGATTTCCTGTCCTTGCCTATTTAAGTGGTACAGTGTGAAATATGTTCTGCTTAAAAACCTCAGCTTTGGCTGGCTAAGGACTTGCTGTATTCAAACTGGACGTATAAAAGAATTTAAGTACCTTTATCTGCTCTTTTGTTTTAAAAAAATACAGTATTTAAATTGATTTTAACTGTGTGGAAGGAATATTAACTGAACTGGAAGTTTTGACTCTGCTCTTCATTTACCCCCACACACCCTGTTTTTGTTTTGGTGTTAATCTTAGTGGCCTTGCAACTGCCCGCCCCTTTTGTAAATTTGTGTTTGGATACTCCTGGGCCCATCTCATTTGCTCACTCAACTGAGTGCAGTGAGATCATATTCTGATTTCAGTCACTCCTACTGTGTACAAAGAGAGCATCTGGGAAACAGAAAAAAAAATTTAAGCTTGTTTCCTGCCTTTCCTGTTAAGTGGTATAGACTATTTGTAGGCTTCTGAGCCCCCAAGCCCTTCTGTGTTGGAGGGAAGCCTTCTAGCTTAGTTATTTTTTCTTATAACTAGCCAGTTTTCTATTTTCAGCACGCAAATCTGTTTCTTTGATCTCAGCACTTATTCAGAAAAAAAAATGTCATCTGCTTTTACTGTATTTGTGCTTCTACCTACTTTTTTTACTTTTGCATCATCTTAAAAGTACTCAATTGTATTTATTACTGCTTGGTGTAACTCATTCTAAGCCTTTTGGTTTAAACACTTGGGCTTCGGACCAGTTGTTTTGCACTGAGAGGGTTTGTGTTCTGCATTGTAGTGGCAGAACAGGTAGCTTACATCCTTCTAGGTTGGGAATTGCTGATTTGAGGGCTCAGTGTCTGTTATTCTAAAAGTGTATTAATTCTGGTTTAAGCACTTGAGCTTTCAGGCCAGTTATTTTACATTAAGAGGGTTCGTGGTCTGCACTCTTGTGGGAGGAGAGCCTGGACTCTGCCCTTCTGAGCTGGGAATTTCTGGTTAAAGGCTTATAGTGCATGCATATCTGAACTGCTTCTTACTGAAGTTGGTGCGCCTTGTTTGCTGTGGCATAGACTGGATTTGGGCCTGCTGGATCTAGCTTTGTTTGTGTAACTTGAGCACTAATCCAGGCATTCTCTAAAGTATTCAATTGTATTTATTACTGCTTGGTAGTAACTTGATTAAAGTGTAGCTATCATTCTAAGTCTTTTGGATTAAGCACTTGGGCTTCAGACCAGTTGTTATACATTAGGAAGGTTTGTGGCATGCACTGTGCTGGCAGGACAGGTATCTTTCATCCTTCTAAGTTGGGAACTGCTGATTAAGAGCCCAGTGTCTGTTATTCTTAAAGTGTATTAGTTCTGGTTTAAGCACTTGGGCTTCAGGCCAGTTATTTTACATTAAGAAGGTTTGTGGTCTGCACTCTTGTGGGAGAAGAGGCTGGGCTCTGCCCTTCTGAGCTGGGAATTTCTGTTTAAAGGCTTATAGTGCCTGAATATTTGAACTGTATCTTACTGAAATTGGTACACCTTGTTTGCTGTAGCATAGACTAGATCCAGGCCTGCTGAATCTAGCTTTGTTTATATGCTTGTTGTTTGCTTGTTATTTCCCTGGAATGCCAATTCCACCTAATACGCGGCTTCTCAGTGCTTCTGTGGATCACTAGTGATATCTGCATTGCTTACTGTACTTATTTCCTTGTTTCACTTGAAAGAAAGTTAGTTTGTTGTTTTTGCATTTAAGTTACCTGTAACACATTGCACTTAAGTTACCTGGCACTTGCTCACTAAAGCAATTATATAAGTCAGCACTAAAAATTAAAAGCACTACACCCTCACTCCCCACTGGCCCTGGTTTTCAATTATTAAGGAATTCCCAATATTATTCTAGCATGTCCAAAGGTGAGTTGTAAATCTCCTCTCCGGTCCAGCTGGTGAATCTGGGAATCTTGAGGCATTGTTACAACTGCCTCATGTACACAGACAACCCTCTCCTCCTCCCAACAAATTCCAACACATGTGAGAGATGCAACCATATAGCCAAACTGGAGGCTAAGCTCTCTCAACTCAGTACTGGCATAACCAGTCAGGAGGAGAAGGAAACCACACTCACTACAATTCCAGTCTCACATAGACCTACCACGACAGCAAACCAAACACATAATCACACAAAAGCATACTCGGAGGCTCTAAATAAAGATCTGCCGAAGCAGCAGAGACCTCCAAAGCAGACACCCAAGCAGCTGCTACCCCAAAACAAAACACGTGCAACACATATCTCACAAAGCCAGTGTGCCAAACAGTCACAGCCCTTAAGACTAAACAACACACCTGATACACTTGTAATAGGTGACTCTATCGTCAGGCACACTGACGTCCCGCTCACCAGGCTGAACAAGGAGAGGGTCACGGTGAGCAGCCTGTCGCGCGCTAGGATCCGCCACATAATACAAGCACTCAGGTCACTCCAAGGCAAGTACAAATATGACTCAGTCATTGTCCATGCTGGTGTGAATGATCTGAGATGTACCTCCCTGGACTACATGAAAAGAGACATGAAGGAGCTCTCTGAGCATGTAGCCCAGGCCAGTATGACCCTGACCTTGAGTAGCATCTTACCCTCACCAAGAATGATGCCACAGTATGAAGACAAGATGATCAATTTCAACAACTGGCTTAAGTACTGGTTCAAAGGGGAATCCAATGCCTGTCAGCTTGGGATGATATGCTCGACAAGCCACAATGCTTCGCCAGGGACGGCTTGCACCTCTCACCCCTGGGCTTTCGGATATTGGCAAAGGCTCTTGCTACCCCCACAGTGCCTTTTTTAGGCAAGGCTCAAAAGACAAACCCACCTCCATAGGTATCACAAGGGATAAGAAACTAAGAGTAATGCTACTCAACGCCAGAAGTCTAAACCTCAAGATGCACGCACTCGAAACTCTCCTTAGCATGGAGAACATCGATATCTGTGCAGTAACAGAAACCTGGTTCAGGGCTCCCGAGAGCACCCCAGCACTACCAGATTATACCTCATACCATGCTTTTCGGCCCCAAAACTTGGACCGAACCACGAAAGGAGGGGAGTATCGATATTCATCAAAGATACCCACACCTCCAGGTTGGTGGCAAAGCACGAAGCATCAGAGACTATCCATGTGCATCTAACAGTGGGTAAAACTGCCTTGCAGTTTATAGCCTGCTACAGACAGCCCTCCCAAACCCAGGAACCCCACTCGGCCTTCCAGAGAACACTGGAAAATATGAAGGTCTCTCCAAACACAATTATATTGGGCGACTTCAACTACCCAAACATAGACTGGGAGCATTACTCTAGCTCCAACACCCTAGCCCAAAGGTTCCTAGAATTTATAAACTCAAATGCTATGGAACAACTTGTTACCACTCCCACAAGAGGGGAAAAAATACTGGACATGATCATCGCCAACATGGGGACTCTATGCTCCAGACCAGAAGTGTATCCCTCACTGGTAAGATCAGATCATAAACTAATCTCACTGGATATTCACATCCCGATCCCACCCCCTGCCCAGAAAACCACAGTGAAAAACTTCTGTAAAGCAAATTTCACACTCCTCAAAACTGAGGTGGAATCCTTCAAAGCCCCCAGGCCTCTGGAAAATACGGCCCAGACCACAGAATCCTTTATAAACGCATTCTATGAACACCTTCAGGAATGCATGGATCATGCGATCCCAAATAAAACCAAGACCCAATCCTCCAAAGGCAGACGTCCTGTCTGATGGACCCCAGCCATAAACAATAAAAGGAGGAAGCTACTAAATGATAGAGCACAATCCCAAAAAGGGAAGGCATCACTGATCAGTATTAGCAAAAAACTACGGGCACACATAAAATTGTCTAAGGCCAGTTTCGAGAGAAAAATTGCACAGGACACTAAGGATAATCACAAGGCTTTCTTTAGTTATGTTAGGAACCTGGGTGGTAATTCCCAGATATGCTCAGAATTAGTCCAAAATGACAAAAAATACACCGAACCCACAGACATTGCCAACATCCTAGCTGACAGGTTCAGCGCAAACTTCTACCTCCCCACCAAAAGGGCAAATATCTATCCCAGCAGAGTGCTGCCCCCCTGACATCTCAGATGCTCAGGTAAGAGCCACCCTCTCCAAAGCAAAAAACACAGCATCGATGGGACCAGATGGTGTCCCGGGCTGCGTCCTACATATACTCCAAGAAGAGCTAAACCCAAACATAAAACTACTGTTCAATCTCAGCCTTACTACAGGATATGTGCCCAAAGAGTGGCGTACAGCAACAGTGGTCCCTCTCCATAAAGGTGGTGCCTCAACGGATCCTGGAAACTATCGCCCCATAAGCCTGACTAGCTTGGTCTGCAAAGCTATGGAAAGGATCATCATGGACCTCATAAATAAAGATATTGGGGACCTACAAACACTGGATCCTACCCAGTTTGGCTTTGTTAAGGGCAGATCCTGCCTCTTAAACCTGGTTGATTTCTTTGAAACAGTCACCAAGGCCATTGACGAGGGGAAGGTGGTCCACACAGCCTACCTGGACCTCGCAAAAGCCTTCGATACAATACCCCACTCTGGCATTATAGATAAGCTCACCAGCTTAAATATAAACCCCTATGTCACCAGATGGATTGCAAATTGGCTCAAGGACAGAACCCACATGGTTAGAATTGCTGGAGCCATGTCAGACTCCAAACCAGTTACAAGTGGTGTCCCACAAGGCTCAGTCCTGGGACCTCTCTTGTTCGGTATATATTTCTCAGAGGTACAGGCCAACATGGAAGGACTGTGGCTGACCAAGTTCACAGATGACTGCAAACTGGGTGCCATAATCGACTCTCCAGCCGACACAAGCATCCTCCAAAAGGGCCTCATAGAAACAGACAATTGGTGCCAAAGCCATGGCCTCAAGCTAAATGCCAAAAAGTGTATAGTCATCCCCTTTGGCAAAAAAAAAGTGCCCACAAATTACCACATAGGTGGTAATCCATTAAGTACAGAAGAAGTAATTAGGGACCTGGGGACCCAAGTTGATAGCAATCTCTCATTTGACAACCACGTGGCCAAAGTGGTTAGAAAAACATTTTATATAGCCCACCTAATCATGAAGGGATTCACATCTAGATCAGGGGACATCATCATGCCTCTTTACTCATCCCTCATCAGGCCCATAATTGAGTACAATGCCCCTTTTGGGATGTACCTTACCAGACACCTGCAGCAACTGGAAAGACCCTAAAAGTACCTCACGAAGAGGATCAAAGGGCTCAAACAGATGCCATATGCTGCCCGGTTAAAGAAACTCCAGCTCTACTCAGTGGCATACCACCTGTTCAGAGGCGATCTGTGCCTGACGTATAAAGCCATGTCCAACCCGGAATTAATGGACATGCTGCACCTACGCGCTCAAGAGACTTGAACCTCAGCACTGAAATAAATAGGACATGCTGGAGGGACAGATTCATAACCCAGAGGCTCCCTTCACTCTGGAATAAAATCCCAGTCCAGGTTAGGCAGAGTCCCTCATTGACTCTCTTCAAGAGGAATCTTGATGAGTGGATGGGAGATCGTAGGTTTACCCCGGGTATCACTTCTGTGTCACTGTTAGACAGAGGCACAGTATACTAACCTCAAAAAAGGGCATAGCAAAATAAATTTAAAATGGGTGGCGAAAGCCAAACACATTCTGGCTAGGCTTATAAATGCCCTAGGGCAGATAGCCTAGTATAAACCTAGGAACCTATGAACCATCTGGAGTTAGAGAAACATGAACTGGAGGCTAAAAGGTTAGAACTAGCATCAGCAGAAAGACTGTGGCATTTAGAGGCTGAAGAAAAGGAGAAACAGATGGCACTAGAATCAGCAGGGGGACTGAAACATCTGGAAGCTGAAAAGAATGACAGGCAAAGGCTACATAAGAAGGACATGCTCACTCTCCACCAGGTTTCATGGAGGTAATGGGGAAAGGAAGTAACCAAACCCCAGAAGCAAAAAAAGGCCAATAAATTTTTCCACAGTTTACAGAGGGTGATAATTTTTCAGTTTTATTCATATGTTTGAAAGGGTATGTAAACAGTATAGTGCTTACTCCATGGTAAAGCTGTAACTGCTGTTTCTAAATTCGGATACTGATTGCTTAGATTATAATACTGTTAAAATTGTCTTTTAGAGTGTTTTAAGTTTCATGAGCATAGAAGCAAGGCGGATGAAAGTGTGTGTGAATATGTTGCTACACTAAGCACTTATTTTCCTAGATGGGTGAGTGGGTGTCAGGTCACCACTTTTGAAGGACTAGCAGAACTTTTGGTGAGGGAACAAGCCCTTAGCACTTTGCCTGAGGACACGAGAATCTGGTTAGCAGATAGGCAATGCAATACTGCAGATGAGTTAGGAAAGAAGCGAGACCTATACCTAGCAAGCAGGGCATCACTGCACAGGAAAGGGATACCCAGTGCTGCTCATGGATCTAAGGGAACCTATGTTGGACAGCCTAGACTGCCCCAACAGAGTCTGCCAGTAGCAGGGGAAGCCATTAGTCCAAGTACACATGCAGGACTAGGGGTTAAATGTTTTAAAGACAACCAATGGGGTCATGTAGCATACAGATGTCCATGGAGGCAAGCTGGGGAACAAAAGTTGGGAGATCCATTAAGTGGGAATGACAGAATGCCAGCAGTGAGTTATATGGAGACAACAAGGATACCAAACTACCACAAGATGTTACATCCTATCTTAGTAGGTGGAAAATAGGCCACTGCTAAGAGAGAGACAGCCTCTGACCTAACCACTGTGAAGCATGTAATGGTTTAATAGGAGCACTAC
This sequence comes from Protopterus annectens, assembly GCF_019279795.1. NCBI lineage: Eukaryota > Metazoa > Chordata > Ceratodontiformes > Protopteridae > Protopterus > Protopterus annectens. The sequence continues at coordinate 613,086,545 of NC_056750.1, read as the reverse complement.
TTGCTTGGACAGTCAACCCCAGTCAGAGTTTTAGGAGGGGCCTCATTCCAAATACCTTTGGCTAGTGCTCACTTTGGGAGGGTGGAAAAGGAAGCCAGTAAGTAGGTGTGTTTGAGGATATCCCTGCAGATGTCCTGACAGGGAATGGTTTTGATAATGTAGTACCTTGTGTGCATGCAGTGACATGCAGTCTGGCTTGGAGACAAGCATGTGGGTCTGGTAGTCTGGGGGACCCAGACAGACCACAGACTTGAAACCAGGACTGGTGTGGTGGTTACTTCAGGTAGGGAGCTACCCTGCAGCAGTGGGACTGAAGGTGAGCCACAGCTGATTGTGCGTACTGATGTTCCCTTGGACAGAGTGACTGCAAGGGCAGAGGTGAATAGTAGTACCCAGGCTGACAGTAAGGCACCACTGTCAGAGGATGACAGACTTCCTGTGGAAGGGGAGCTGGGAAGGGTTACAAAGAGAGAGCTGAGACAGGCTCAGCCCTCAGTCCCTATATTACAAGGCCTGAGGAATGTAACCAGTGAGGCACCTGATTCTCAAGGAAAAGGGGAATCTGTATACTGGGAAAAAGGGTTACTGTATGGACCCCTCAGGGAGGGCTATAGGGTGAAAGAATGCAGCAGTTGCGAGTTCCCAGAGCCTACCATCTGACACTTACAGCCATAGCCCATGACATTCTCTTTGCAGGTCATACGGGCATAAAGTGTATAAAGAAAAGTACTATGCAGAACCTTTACTGGCCTGGGATTTCCAGAGATGTAACAGGGTACTGTAGGACCTGTGAGTAATGCCAAAGAGTAGGCAAGGCAGGGGACAAGGTCAAAGCTCCTTTGATGCCTTTTCCTGTGATTGAGGAGCCATTTCAGAGGGTAGATAAGGATATTGTGGGGCTTCTGAGTACCCCAAGTTCCACAGGGAAAAAGTATATCTTAGTGGTACTAGATTATGCTACCAGATACCATGTGGCGGTGACTCTGTATTCCATTGAGGCAGAAAAGGTGGCAAATGCTTTGTTAGAAATTATTAGCAGGGTAGGTTTCCCAAAAGAAATACTTACTGACAGACATGCCAATTTCATGTCATACCTGCTGACTTGTCTGTGGAAGCATTGTGGGTTGAAGCATCTAAAGACCATCCCCTACCATCCCCAGACTAATGGTCTTGCTGAGAGGTTAAACTCAACACTCATGACCATGCTACAGGCATTTGCAAACCAGTTTAAGAGGGAGTGGGAAAAAATTTTGCCACATCTGTTGTTTGCCCCAGAAATCCACAGGTTTTTAACCCTTCAAGTTGCTGTATGGGCATAGGGTGAGGGGACCTCTAGATTTGATTCGAGATGAGTGGGAGGGTGAGTGTGAATCCCACAAGGAGTCTACTGCAGCATATGTCCTAAACCTCAGGACAAGGATCAAGGAACTCATGGGCTCGGCCCAGGAGAACCTGCCAGTAGCCCAACAGCAGGAAAAGGTCTGATATGACAGGAATGCTGAAGCTACAGAGTATGCCCTAGGGAAGTAGGTAATGGTTTTCATTCCTGTCAGACTCAAGCTGCAGGGAGGGACCCTTCATAGTGGCAAGGAAGGTCAGTGATGTTAACTGCATGGTAGAAGTGCTAGGCAGGAGGCAGGGGCACAAATTGTACCATGTTAACATGATATAATCCTACCATGGTAGACAGGCCCTTGTGCTGAGCATTTGCAGTGGATGGCAGGAGGAGTCTGAGGGGGATCTGGTGAATGATCTCCTCAGTGAAGCCCGGACTGTCCCTCAGTGGAAGGGGTAGCAAAGTCCCAGCACAAATAAAAAGAGGACTAATACAGATGAAAAGGTGCTCTCCAGATGGGCAGCATGGAAGTATTTAGAATTTTTAAAAAGTGGAATATGTTGTTTAAGACTGCATGCATATGACAAAGATGCATTGACCTGTAATGTAGGTGAACAGTAACAAAATGGTTAAATTAATTTGGATTCACAAGATCTTCAAGAAGTACTGTAATGAGTAGTACCAAAACAGGGGAAAGAGTGGCCAAGGCAAAAGCATGGAGAGTATTCCTCAATGGATTTCCTTAATTTCTGGAACATTAAAATGTATGTACTGAAATGTACTGCAAGTCTCATAAGAAAAGAGGTTATAGGACCATTGTGGTTACTTTGTAAGAGAAAGGCCCAGGGTTAACAGACTCAAAGCTGAGGTCTAGAAGGCAGTTCTTGACACTCCCACTATGATATGCATTGATTTAGTCAAAATCTGATGTCTGGCAGTTAGTGCAGAGAATTAAGGTTATGTGGTAGTAGTGATCAGTTTCTTGTAGCTCAGGGTTTGGTCTACTCAGCCTCCCTTTGCCTACTGTGTAACTGAGAAAATCGCAGCAATGCTTTGAGGTAATTGGGATACTGTGCTAGGCTCTTCAGTGGTCTCCTTGACTGCATACCTAGTAACTACCTATTAACTCAAAAAAGTCTACTTCATCTAAATATTCTTTTATTCTTATTGATTGCAACAAAACATAAGGGTCAAAGCAAAGTAAAAAATAGGCCAGTATGATTGCATACTATGTCATATGTAGTTTTTACAAAAGTCCTGGTATACTAACCGAAAAAAGTGTTTGCATACTTTGGTGCAGCTCTTGAAAATACATTTATTTTTATTTTAATGGGAGGACATCTGCATTCACCGCATGGTTCTGACAACTATGGTCCAGAAAATCTCTGATGCTAATGGTTAATAGCTGTGATTCTATTTCACATTTATAAGGTGCTCAACTTGATGCTGGGTTACTATTCAGTCAAGGCCTCTGTGGCTTTTGATTTTGGGGGACTGTAAGAGACAATAAGGATGCACTCCTTAAGGAGTCCATGGCAAAGATCTTGGTATAACCAGTAGGTGGTTGACACTCTGGTCATCAAAAGATGACCCGGGTAGCAAGCTGTGCCAGCAAAGAAACCATTGGCAGCTGTGTTGACACATTCCAATGCACTCTGAGCACCATCAGGGATGGAGTGTGCCAGAGTTAACAACTCTTAAGGGATGATTAAATGACCATGTTTCAGAAAGTAGCCAGATGTGCTTACTGTTGTGGTAATGCATCTTGGGACATGGATTTTTGGGTGGGAGTTACCAAAAGCTAGAATGAACCAGTTTAAGACAGCTATCATGCCATTAACGGTAAGGAGGAATATGGCAAAAGATTACTGTGATATTAAATAGCCATCAATCCAAATGCACATGCTTATTTGTGAATAAACTCAGATTTAAAGTGGGAAAGATGGGGAAAATCTCCTAGAGTTATGTTTTGCTACTGGCTCTGAATCTAAGGATGGACAAGACCTGTAAATTCCTTACACAAATGAAATGGGAATTGTGTTACTGATATAACACAAACTCAGTGGATGGGTGGAATGAGGAACTGAAAGCTGGAAAAAAAATTCCCCCATGAGTTTGGATTGGATTCATGAAGTATGCCCCATCTGCTGCAGCATAACTTCTCAGAGCCCCAAATCTTCTCACCACTGCATACATTTAATGGAGATTACCTGAGTACTTTAACCTTCTGGCTCTGGGTCACTTGCTCCTTCATTATCTACAGGTCTCCTAAGAGAGGAGGGTGTGCCTGGGATCCATACCTGCTGCTCAAACAGGCAGATTTAGGCATGACCTTCTTCTCTTTACTGTGCCAGTCTTACTGTAAAACCAGTATTTAATAAGGTATGGTTTTGACAGTATCACGGCCCCATGCCCTAGATGGTAATGCTTTCACAGATCTATGCACTCACCTAGTCTGGAAGCTTTTCTGAAAAATGATCTCACTGCAGCTACTTAGAAACACCTCCATCAATGTGCAAACCCTAGCCTGCCCTGAAAAAAATGTACAGCAGACAGAGCCTCATCTTTCTTCACCAAGCCAGTCTCCAGCAGGTGCCAAAATATTTTTATAAATAGTTTTATATATATATATATATATATATATATATATATATATATATATATATATTTATATATATATAAAACACAAATATCATTTAATATATGTTTGTCTCTCTTTTAACAGTGGTTTAATTCTATTTTTACTATTCACCCCTGGTGAGTGGTCTGTTGTAAAAAAAGTATCCATTTGTATTCTTCGATCTCAGTTCTATTATTCAAGTCACCTCTCCTAATACCAATAAAAACTTTAGCTAAAACTCTAAATTTAAATGTACGTTCCATGCCACAAGCATCAATGTGCTTAAATAATGAATTTGTTTCAATACACCTACGTATATCTGACAAATGTGAAGAAATTCAATCTTTCAACTTCTGATTAGTTTTACCTGTATAAAATGATATATATTGTTTACAATTTGCCAGATAAACCACATTCTCAGTAAAACAAGTTGTATACACATTAAAATAATTTATTTTTTTGAAATAGAATAAATAAATTCATTAGATGGATTAATAAATTTACAAAAGACAATTGTAGCATGGCACTATCTGATGTCCATTAGTAACAGAAGTGGCCTTAGTACTATTAGAGAGGGCATAATCCTTTTAACTATTGTTTCAAATTTCTTTCTTTCTTAAACACAAAATAGGTTTTTCACCTACAATTTTTTTAACTTCATTATCAGATGTTAGAAAATCCCAATTTCTTTCAATAATCTTTTGAACTTGTGTAGTATGTATATTGTACTTAGTAATATACTAACAGACCAATCAGGGTTAATAGTGGTAGGTCCATTCTCTAACATATTGCCTAATGCATACAGTTTACCTACTTTTTCTATTTCAGAATTTATAAATAATATACCATCATTAATAAATTTGGTATTATATTTTCTTAAAGTAAAATCATGAACCATAGTATCTACCTCTCTATTAAACCTTTCAGTAGTTGTGTTTAATCTGTTAGCCTGAAGTAATTGACTTCTTACTACCCCTCTATAAATATGCCTTGGATGCATATTGTTGGCATGTACATAGCATGCGGCCTGTACATTCTTCTTATAAATAAAAGTATCAAACTTATAATGATTATATATAATATTAACATCCAAAAAATTAATATTACTTTCAGAATATTTTAATTCAAAATATAAAAAATTAGTTGTCTGTAAATATTCAACAAAGCTATATAAAGACTGTTCATTTTTTGTTCTTGTTTTAGCAAGTTTTTTAGAACTGTGTGAATATAAAATAATGAAGGAGCTAGCATGAGGAAAAGTGCACAACAAATATATAAATGGTTCCATTCAACTTAGATTAGTGCTGCTTACCAAAACTGTCTGTCAAAAAGTGTGTGAGATGGACAATCACCCAGGATGGGAAATAGTCCCTTTCCCTGGGAACTTAGAAATCTCAGAGTTGGTATATATAATTAGCTGGGGGTGTGGGAGGGGTCAGTTTTGTAGTGCTTGCATGTTGCATGGTTTTTCTCAGAGCATGCACAATGGGTATCCATGTCACAACTCTTAATGTTAGCAACAGACATTTGACAATTTTGGTGTATTCCATTACACCTATATATATATATATATATATATATATATATATATATATATATATATATATATATATATATATATGGGAGCACTACATATCGATTACTGAAAGCTCGAATTGCATATGGTCAAGACCATATGCTCGAGCTTCAGTAATCGAATGTAAAGTGTTAAAAAATAACACTTTACTTACCTTAAAACATTACTTGCACACAGAGGCAAGGATCCTTGTACGCTCTGTGTGTAAGTAATGTTTATTTTTTTTTTGCGATGTTGACAGGAAATGGGAAATCTCCCATTTTGCGCTTCCACATACAGCGCAAATGGGAGATTTCCCTTTTCCCCACTGTAGCATGATCTCAGAGTTGGTATATTTAAGTGGGGGGGGCACAGCCCCCCTCATGGGGGGTGCAGGGGGGGGGCCAAGTCCCCCTGCAAAAGCGATGTATGACTTTTTAATTTTTTTTTACATTTCATTTTAGGAGTTCGAGTTTCCAAAAACCGATCTTATGGTCTCAACCATATGAAGTTCGGGTTTTTAGGAATTCGAGCTTCTAAAGTGAATCTATATATATATATATATATATATATATATATATATATATATATATATTTTTTTATATAGATATATATATATATATATATATACATATACACAGATACACGTGTAGATATAGATACAGGTGCATATACATACATACATACATGTCTATATATATATATATATATATATATATATATATATATATGTGTGTGTGTGTGTGTGTGTGAGGATCTACTTTTAAACATTGAAATCTCTTAAGATCGAAGACCAGAATACCAAAACCATAAAGCCAAAAGTTTATAAAACTGAAATTTCACAAACCTGACACTTAAAATGCCGAAATCTCAAAATATCAAATTTTGGGAAGCTAACATTTTGTTTTTCCCTTACACCATGCACACACACTGCCAAACGAGACTTTAGTTAACTTCCATCAAATTTAATTGCTCATAACTGTGAAAATATCCTTTAAAAACAAATATCCAATGTAGACTTCCAAAAAAAATTAGATTACTGTTTACAACTTCAATGCTCTTGTAAATGCTTGTAGAAAATCCACAGGAGAATAACAATTTGTTAATTAACATATTCTCAGATTGAGCATGCCAACACCACAGTTTCCTTTTTTGGGGGGAGGGAGGACAACCTGCCACCAAATGTACTCTGAGTTCTTTGACTCTATTTAGCTCTCTAACAAGAGCTGAAACTAATGTAGATAAATCAGTTACACAAACTCCTAGTAAGCCCTTCAGTTGCCTATGCCAGAGTTTTGTGTTCTGGGCAAAAACAAGGCATTGAAATAGGAGATATTCCAAAATGTAATGGGAAATAGTAAAGGAACTCTAACAAATGTTGTAGTTCTGGTTGAAAATTTCCTTATTTTCCCTAAGACATACCAATCAGAGAAATATTTTATTATAGCTTTCCCTTATATAGTGAACATTTTCTTTAGAGGATTAAATGTTGGTATTACCTCCCCTTCTGGCAAAAATGCTAGAGCTACTAAGCTTTTTACAAAAAAACTGAAATATCAATGATGAATTATATAAAGGAGCTAAACCTAGATTTTGCAATTTCTCACTCATTAGCAGCTACTTCAAAATCACACAATATAAACTTTATATTGCTCTCAAATCCATTGTCAGATAGTAAATAAAACACACAGTGCCACATCATGTTATATGCCTGTAGTTATTTTTCAGACATTAAACAAAACAATAACGCCACTGATTTGCTGTAACCATCATACATGACTAGTCCAAGTACACTGAATAACAGTCTGCACAGCACACCATTAAAAAATAAGTTCTATCCATGAGCCATTTAGTACCCCTTGTGAAGATAGGTGAAGGCTGCCAGCCTAGCCAGATAGAATTTTGTAGATAATTCTGTCATTTGTAAATATTAATGTAAGCAACAGGCTTGCTCTCTTAAATGTGAAAAGACTGTATTGGATGTTGAACTGCAAAAATGTAACAACAGTGCACTCTGCTGTAAGAAAGCTAATAAGTCAAATATTGTAAAATTCTATGATCTAAAACTGGGAGCCGAGATGTCTAGAGGGAGGCATTCGGCCTATTGTTTTGAGGCCAAAGTTAATGGCTAAAATTTACATGTATAATTTCTTTTACTGCTCTGGCTTCCTGACCAGCTGCAAGATCAAAAGAGCTATTAACCTCTGAGTTTCTGTTAACCTGGGGACCAGAAAGAAATTATGTCATCTGAAATGAATCAGTGGTACTGTGTTATTAATTTAAGGATAGAAAGAATGAGAACACTTGTCTTGAGAACATCCAACTCACCAGCACTCTGCCTGTGTTCTATATGTAAGTACATTTTAGAACTGTGTTTTCTCTTAGATATATCTAGCAACCTGGAATATTAGATTAGTTTTTTTCTGTACTGATATCAGAACTTTTCTACTGTATTATTTTAAGTATTTCTCTGTGATCCCTGAACTCTTAATTAGCACTATGTAGAAAAAAAGTACTGTTTTGTGTTTTTATTATTTATTATTAAATATTTTAAACCTTTCAACTGTGGCTGTTTTGTGTAAAGATAATTTAATCTCTAAGAGTACAGTGCATGCATTTGGTGATATTGTACAAAGTCACTCCAATAGCCTTGCTGTTCAGTCGCACTTACCATTTGGATAATAATATTGCACAGTATAACTGGACATCCTTTCATAAGGGCCTTTTAGTAACTGATAAATATTAGTGGGTAGTGGCAAGTGATACTACCATATAGTCTGGGTAAAATGGGCACAGCTGGAAAACCTGTGCCAGCCTTCCACAGGAGTGTTTGTGTGGTTGTATATAACTCTTGTCTCAAAGTATGTGTGTGTCAGCTACTTGGGCAGGGACACGAAACACTGCTTGGACAGACAGGGTGCTGGAGATTTTAGCTTGCTCACTAAGCTGAGAACTGGACCCTATAGCTGCACCACTGGAGAGTCATATTGGGGACTTCGAGAGAAAGGGAAAAAACAGCCTCAGACTGACTGTGATCTCTGTATGCTCTTAAGGGAAATTGTACTTTACTGTGTGTGTATTTATTATCCTTTCCCTATATGGACACCCCTCACTGGTGTTAGTGGTGAGGATTTAGGCTCCTTGATTCCTGGGCTAGTGCACGGGCATCACATATTAATTGTGTGGCAGTGGTGGGATATCCACACTACATGTTAATTGGTCAGCAAATACTAACTGGCTGTAGTGGTGTGGATAGTGAATTCCTGTAGCTTGTGTACAGTGATCAATGATTGTACTCTAAATCAGCCATGCAGTGAATACTCAGAGTTTAGATCACAAATGTTTTATTTCTTCTGTTAGCTTAGTTAGTCAGGGAGAGCAGGTAAGCATGTCAGCAGTACGGAAAGCTGAAAAGGAGCCAGCTGGCTGAGATGTGCAGGCTGGGGACTGGTGCATGGAAACCTGACTAAGGCAGACATGATTGCAGCCTTGGTCACAGCTGCATCAGATAACAGCAACCAGCAGGGCGGTCAGACTAGCGGCGGAGCTGTACCACACTCAGATAATGGACAGCTCAACCTTTCTGCAGAGGAATTAAAAATCCATCTGGAGCTAAAGAGACTTGCATTAGAGGCGTTTGGAAATTGAAGCAGCTGAAAGACTGAGGTGTCTAGAGAGCGAGGAGAATGAGAAAAGTACAGTTTTGTACCTACCATAAATGTAGATGTTCGAAGATCCACATTGCTGCAGTCCTTACATATGGGTAGTCCACTGTCCTCGGTCGGCCCGAATACCAAAGTATTAGGCTGACGTCGGTCAAGGCGCTTAAAACTGACATCAGAACGTCAGGGTACAAAAGCGCATGACCGACATCATATCCTCAGTCTTTTCTTGCCCCAGATGTCAGAAGGCCCTAACAAGAAAGGCCAAAGCCAAAAAACAGCAAAAAATAACCAACCACCCCTGCACTAACCATATTTACAATATGTACAACCCAAACCACACCACCACCTCTAACTACAGAGGGAAGGAGGGAGGTAATTGGACTGCAGCAATGTGGATCTTGAACATCTACATTTATGGTAGGTACAAAACTGTACTATGTTCTTCATCTCACATTGCTGCAGTCCTTACATATGGGTAGAATCCCAAAGCAGAGGTAAGGGAGGATGGCAAAACTATAAAGCATTAGGGGCTGCCAAAATGCCCTGTAAAATTGCAGTGGCAAATCCAGCCCTAGATTTAGAGTAAAGTGGAAGGTGGTAATGCTTAGAGAAAGTATGCACTGAACTCCAAGTAGCTGCTTCCAAAATATCTTTAGTAGCCACCCCCCTTAAAAAAGCTGTAGAAGTGGCAGTAGCCCTAGTGGAATGAGGCCTGATCCCAGCTGGAATCTCCTTACCATGATGGGAATAACAGAAAGCAATACAAAAACCAATCCACTTAGAAATAGTTTGTTTTGAAACAGGTTTGCCCTGAGAACCCAAAGCAAAAGAAACAAACAACTGCTGAGACTGTCTGAACCCTATAGTTCTGCTCAAATAATATCGCAACTGTCTGTGTATATCCAAAGTGTGCAAAATCCTCTCCCCTTTATTTTGGGGGTTTGCATAAAAAGTAGGCAAATGAATAGTTTGGTTTAAAGCCACACTAGAAACCACTTTAGGCATAAAAGAAGGGTTAGTACGCAAAGACACCCTATCCTTGTGGAAAATTAAGAAAGGCTCAACCGCCATAAGGGCCTGTAATTCAGAAACCCTTCTCACAGAGGTAATGGCCAACAAAAAAGCAGTCTTCCATGATAAATATTTCAACTCTGCAGTTGCTGCAGGCTCAAAAGGTTGTAGAGTGAGTTTCTCCAACACAAAATTGAGATCCCAAGCAGGAGTAGGAGCTCTAGTGGGGGTCTTATATTCTTTGCCCCTCTAAGGAATTGCTTAAACAAAGGATGAGTAAATAATGGTGGGTCACAGTCATAGTGAGCAGAAATCGCTGCAGCATGAACCTTTATAGAGGAGAAGGACAAACCTTTGTCCAATAACTCAGTAAGGTATTGAAGAGCAAAACTTAAATTAGGTTTAGAAACATCAAAGTCTTTTGCTGTACTCCAAAATAAAACCTCCTCCATTTATCAGCGTAAACTTTCCTTGTACTAGGCCTTCTGGCCTCCAAAATAACATTCAAAACTTGTTGTGGAAGCTGAGAGCCTCCAGGGTTTAAAACAGAATATGCCAGGCCGTTAGATGTAGAGAGTGAAGTTTGACATTGAGTAAGTGACTGTTCTCCTGAGACAGCAGGTGAGGAATCGAAGGCAAAGGCCATGGAGGCTCCCATACCAGACTTCTCAGTAATGGGTACCAGTGCTGTCGAGGCCAATCGAGCTATTAAAATCATGTTTGGCTTGTCCTGTCTGACCTTCAGGAGTACCTTTGGGAGGAGAGGCAGAGGTGGAAAGGCATACACGTGAAGATTGCTCCAATTGAATGAGAGAGCATCCACTTTCCAAGCTGTGGGATGAAACCTTTTTGTGCAAAACTTTGGCAGCTGGTAATTTAGTGGAGAAGCGAACAGATCTATGTCTGGAGTTCCCCATAACACTGTCAATTTCTGAAATACATGAGGATCAATTTCCACTCGTGGGGATCCATAATTTGTCTGCTCAACACATCTGCTAAGGAGTTCTGTGCTCCTGGCAGAAACCTTGCCTGAAGATTTAGCTGTAAACTGAGAGCAGTCTCCCACAAAATCATTGCTTGTCTGCATAGAGGATATGAATCGTCCCCTTGCTTGTTGATGTACCACATGACAGTTGTGTTGTCTGTTTGAATCAACACCTGCCCTGGAAGAAGTAAATCCTTGAAAGCTATCAATGCAAATTGGACTGCTAACATCTCCTTCAAGTTGATATGTAAATGTTGAAGTCTGGCAGGCCACATGTCTTGTACCCATTTTCCATTTAGATGAGCTCCCCAAGCTTTGTCTGAGGCATCTGTCATTAAAATCTGACTGCCTCTGGTCGGGTCACAGAGAGTCCCTTGTTTAGGTGACATTCCTGAGCCCACCACAAAAATTCCTTTTGAATGCAAGGTATTATCTGAATGACAGTGTCCAAATCTTGGCAGTGCTGCATCCATACATTTTTGAGATACCATTGTAGCTTCCTCATATGCAGTTTGGCATTGGGAAGTACCAGAATACAAGATGCCATGAACCCCAAGGCTTGAAGGACTGTCCTTGCAGTCAGCCTGGACTGATGAGACAATTGGTGGAAGTAAAGAGAAAGATTCTTTTGTTTGTCCGGGGTCAACAAGGCCATCAGGGATGCTGTATTCAGTCTCACACCCAGAAAGCACATGTCCTGAGAGGGTACTAGACTGGACTTTATTTCGTTCACAGAATACCCCAGGCATCTTAACACTGCCATCACATACTGTAAATGATAAAGAAGTTCGTCCTTTCCTTGGGCCAGAATCAGGCAATCGTCCAAATAAGGATAGATTTGTATTCCTCTTAGCCTGAAGAAAGCTACCACTGGAGCCAGAACCTTCGTGAACACTCTGGGCGCAGTAGATAAGCCAAAGGGCAATGCAGAGAACTGATAATGATGAGTCCCAGCCAGCAGATGCTTCCTGCAACTGAGCCTGATAGGAACATGAAGATAAGCCTCCTTGAGATCCAGAGTCACCATCCAGTGATCTTTGCCCAGCAGAGGTAAAAGCTGTTGTAACGTCAACATTTTGAACTTGGGAATGTCCAGATATGTGTTGAGGATAGACAAATCCAAAATTGGTCTCCACGTGTTCCCTTTCTTTGGTACTAGAAACAGGCGAGAATAAAATCCTAGGCCCACTTCTGGCAGAGGGACCGGTTGTATGGCCCCTATTTGAAGTAGTAGAGAAATTTGTTTGTGAGCCTTTAGTCTTTGCTGAGGAGGAACATCTGGCATGCCTTTGAAGGGAGGCAAGGTATGGAAATAAAACTTGTAACCTTGGTGTATGATATCCAATACCCATTTGTCGTGGGTAATCAAAATCCAATTTTCCTTGAAGAGTGCCAACCTTCCTCCCAAAGGTGCTGCCAGGCAAGAAGGATCTGGCAGCTGAAAAAGAAGGTCATTGGGCCTGTTTACGAAAGGACTGGCCCCTGCCTTCACCCGAAGATTGTGCAGGTGAACTCCCTGTTCTAGATCTGAAAGAACTCTGAGCCCTGCCCCTACCACGTCTAGATCTACCCCTAGACTGAGAATCATAAGAAGGATACGTCCACCCCTTAGCAGGCCAATTCCTACTAAACTTCGGAGGCTGAACTTGCAAAAAATCTTTAACAGCCTGCATAGACTTAGCCTTGTCTTCCATTTTCTTCAAAACTGACTCCACGGGTGAACCAAACAACGCATCAGACTGCAAAGGAGCATCCAAAATCCTTGTCTTAACATGGTCAGATAAATTCTGATCCTTCAGCCAGGCGTGCCTGCGAAGAACTGAACCAGTGGCAGCCACCCTAGATGAGGCCTGCACAGCATCAAAACCACATTGTAATGAATGCTTACCCACCTGTTCAGAGATATGCACCAAATCTTGTAATTCTTTACACTCAATGCCTTCCAGAGCATCCACCTTAGACTTCAATTGAGAAAGAAGAAAGTTTTGATATTTCAACATATGAAACTGGCAATTCAAAGCCCTCATAGCTAAGGTAGAAGATGTATAGACCTTCTTTCCCCATCTATCCAAAGCTCTGGCCTCTTTATCTAGAGGAACCGGATTTTTTACAACAGAGGCCTTGACCCCCTTAGGTCCCTGACTAATAGTTTCTGGGTCCGCCCTAGGACTCTTATAAAGATATTTATGAGCCTCAGGCACCCTGTAATACCTATCCGGTTTAACAGGCGCAGGAGGCAGAGAATCAGGATTAAGGGAAGCCTCTGAAAACACATCTTCCACAACATCCAGAACAGGGGGTATAGCCAAAGGCCTATGTTGGGGTAAAAGCAAAAATTCCCTAAGCCTTTTCCGAGAATCAGAGAAGTCCTGACCTTCCCACTTAAAATGTTCCCTCATAGAATGAAGTGTCTCTGAAAAAGAAAAATCCTCTGGAGGAGAAGCAGAAGGAGTGGAATCATCTGCATCAGAATCAGAATAAGGAGAGTACTCCTGCAGGTCTTCTGCCGAAGACTCTGAAACATCCGAAGCCTGCTCAAAACTTCCCAACTCTGGCTCCACCCTAGGCCTCTTATCAGGAGGGGGCAAAGAACCTCTAATCAGAGTAATCAAATCTTCTGCCATTTTAAGCATGTGCTTCTTAGGCACAGACCCTGCTGAACTAGGAGTGACACCAACAGAAGCTAAACCTGGCCTGCCTCTGGGAGAAGCCTTGGAAACAGAAGGAGAGGGCCTAACCACCCTAGGAAGGGAGGGGAGTATAGTAACCTGAGCAGCCCCTTCAGCCTGACCTGCCTCTAGAGAGGCCACATCCTGCAAAATCAAAGTCTCCCCTTGAGACTCCAGAGAAGTCTCCGTCGGAACCACCGGTTCCACTGAAGCCTCTACAGAACCGGCGTCCGGAATGGATGACTCATCTTGCCTGGGTTTAACTGTTTTGTCTTTGCGCTTCTTCGTAGAAGCGGGCGCCGGAGAGTCCGACGGCATATTATAATTGCACCGCTTACCGAAGACCAGCCTAGCACAATCTAACCTTTGCTTAATAGTGCACTTATTGAACCTAGCACAAAAGCGACACCCAACAACGTCGTGCTCAGGCCCCAAACAAGGAATGCACAAAGAATGATAATCCCTATGCGGTATCTGTTTCCCACAATTAATACAGTTATTCACTTTTTCTGACATCCGGTAATACACTGAGGCAAGAAAAAACCAAAATATTCCAGCGAGTACTTAACCAACTTGGATTCGGTCTGAAACTCGAACTCGAAAAATTTCAGAGCATGAGCGGCACTTGCAACGCTGCTTCTGCATCGGACCATGCGGCAAAAAAGACTGAGGATATGACGTCGGTCATGTGCTTTTGTACCCTGACGTTCTGATGTCAGTTTTAAACGCCTTGACCGACGTCAGCCTAATACTTTGGTATTCGGGCCGACCGAGGACAGCGGACTACCCATATGTAAGGACTGCAGCAATGTGAGATGAAGAACATCTGCTATGCCTGGAAACTGAGGAAAAGGAGCGGCAGACTGTTCACCAGAGTCATGGAGGTAATGAAGAAGGGAGTAACCAGAGCCCAGAAGCACAAAAGGTCAGTAAATTTCTTACACAGTTTAAAGAGGGGGATAATTTTGATAGTTTCATTCATATGTTTGAGAGGGTATGTAAACAGTATGATGTTGACTAAAGGCTCTGGGTATGGTTTTTGACCCACTTACTCCATGGTAAAGCTGAAACTGTGTTGTCTAAACTTGCTGATTGTGAATATTATGATTATACTACTGTTAAGAACTGTTTGTTAGAATATTTTAAGCTAACACCTGAAACTTATAGGAAAATGTTTCGTGAGCATAGATACAAGTCAAATGAAAGTGTGTGTAAATATTTTCCTGAACCGAGCACTTATTTTCATAAGTGGGTGAATGGATGTCAGGTCACCATTTCTGAAGGGCTGGCAGACTTTTGGTGAGGGAACAAGCCCTTAGCACTTTGCCAGAGGACATGAGGATCTGGTTAGCTGATAGACAATGTGCTACTTCAGATGAGATGGGGAAGAAGGGAGACTTATACCTGCACAGGAAAGGAACCCCCAGTACTGCTCATAGGTCTAAAGGAACCCATGGTGGGCAGCACACACAGCCCAACAGAATCTGCCAGTAGCAGGGGAAGCCACTAGCCCAGGTACATGTCCAGAACCTAGGGTTTAATGTTTTGAATGCAACCAGTGGGGTCATGTGGCATACAGATGTTTATGGAGGCAAGGTGGGGAACAAAAGGTGAGAGCTCCTTTGATGCCTATGGCTGTGATTGAGGAGCCATTTCAGAGGGTAGCTATGGATATTGAGGGCCTCTGAGTACCCCAAGTTCCACAGGGAAAACATATATCCTAGTGGTAGTAGATTATGCTACAAGATACCCTGAGGCAGTGGCTTTGTCCTCCATTGAGGCAGTAAAGGTGGCAAATGCTTTGTTAGAGATTTTCAACAGGGTAGGTTCCCCCGAAAGAAATACTGACTGACAGAGGTGCCAATTTCATATCAGACCCACTGGCTTGTCTGTGGAAGTACTGTGGGGTGAAGCACCTGAAAAAATACCCCCCCTTCCATCCACAGACTAATGGTCTTGATGAGAGGTTAAACTCTGCAATTAAGTCCCTGCTACAGGCATGTGCAGACTAGTTTAAGAGGGAGTGGGACAAATATTTGCCACATCTGTTGTTTGCTTACAGAGAGGCTCCCCAGGACTCCACATTTTTTCACCCTTTGAATTGCTGTATGGGCATAGGGTGAGGGGACCTCTAGATTTAATTCAAAATGAATGGGAAGGTCAGTGTGAATCTCACAAGGAGTCTGTTGTGACATATGTCCTAAACCTCAGGACAAGGCTCAGGGAACTCATGGGCTTGGCCCAGGAGAACCTGGCAGAAGCCCAACTACACTAAAAGGTATTGTAATGACAGGAATGCTCAAGATAGAGAGTATGCTGTAGGGCAGCAGGTAATGCTTCTCATTTCTGTCAGACAAAACAAGCTGCAAGCAGCATGGAAGGGACCCTACAAGGTGGTAAAAAAGGTAAGTGATGTTAACTAGATGGTGGACCTGCTAGGCAGGATGCACGTGCACAAATTGTACACATGCCTCCCTCATAGCAGGTCCACCATGTAGTTAACATCATGGTGAACCTGCTAGGCAGGAGGCAAGTGCACAAATTGTACCATGTTAACATGATGAAACCTTACCATGATAGGGAGGACCTTGTGCTGAGCATTTGCAGTGAATTGCAGGAGTCTGAGAGAGATCTGGTGACTGATCTCATCAGTAAGGCTCAGTCTGACATCTCAGTGGAATAGGTAGAATTGTCCCAGCAGCTATCTCTTACCCAGGTTCAAGAAATCTGAGCAGTGTTACAGGAATTTGGGGACGTGTTCACTGGGAAACCAGGGTGCACCCACCTGGTGCAGCACCAGGTCGATACAAGAACCCAAAGGCCTATTAGGCAGGCACCTTATAGGGTGTCTGAGAGAGTCAAACAGACTGTGAGGAAGGAGATACAGGAGCTGTTGGAACTAGGGTTAATTCAAGAGTCCAACAATCCCTGGTGCCAAAGAAGGATGGCAGCACCAGGTTCTGTGTGGACTACAGGAAATTAAATAGTCAAACAGAGTCAGATGCTTACCCCATGCCTAAGATAGATGAGGCCCTAGAGCAGCTGGGTGGGGATGAGTAACTTAAAACTACTGATCTTACCAAGGGTTACTGGCAGGTGTCCTTGACTCCCAGTGCTAAAGAGATGTCAGCCTTTGTGACTCCTTTTGGCTTGTCTGAGTTCACAAAGATGTCATTTGGGATGAAAAATGCCAAAGCAACTTTCCACAGCCTGGTAGATCATATCCTATCCTATTTTAGAACTGTGTTTTCTCTTA
This sequence comes from Protopterus annectens, assembly GCF_019279795.1. NCBI lineage: Eukaryota > Metazoa > Chordata > Ceratodontiformes > Protopteridae > Protopterus > Protopterus annectens. The sequence continues at coordinate 613,069,448 of NC_056750.1, read as the reverse complement.
GATATAACTAGGAGCTAAAAAGATTTGATTAGTTTTTTTCTGTATTGATGACAGAACGTCTCTACTGTATTATTTTAAGTATTTCTCTGTGATTTCTGAACTACTGACTAGCACTGTGTAGTAAGAATATTGTCTTGTGTTTTTATTTTATATATTTATATATATATATCTATATATATATATATATATATATATATATATATATATATATTCATAGGTGGGTACTAGGCTATCAGCCCAAGGGGCTACGTAAGCCTAGCCAGCAAGGTACTATAGCTTACGCCACCCAAGACGCAGAAGTGATCCCCGGGGTGCATTTCCTATTTCCCATCCACTCATCAAGATTTTTCTTGAGGAGTGCTAATGAAGTTCTTTGCTTCACATAGATGGGTAGCTTGTTCCAGAGTATAGGACATCTCTGGGACAGGAATCTATCCTTCCAGCATGTTCTGTTTATTGTGGTGACAAGGTTTAGGTCCCTAGAGTCTGTAGCTTGGAGAGATTGGGATTTCTTTAGGTGTAGCATGTCCAACAGCTCTGGGTTTGACATAGCTTTATATGTTAGGCAGAGATCACCTCGGAGTAGGCGATATGCTACGGAGTAAAGCTGGAGTTTTTTGAGGCGGTCAGTGTAGGGCATTTGTTTGAGGCCAGTAATCCTCGTTGTGAGGTACTTCTGTGGCCTTTCCAGCTGCTGCAGATGTCTTGTGAGGTACATTCCAAAAGGGGCGTTGTACTCTATAATAGGTCTAATGAGTGACGAGTAGAGGGGAACAATGACCTCTTTTTTCCTGGATGAGGCAAAATAGGGGCAGCAAGAGCCTTAGAAAGTATCCGGAATCCCAGGGGTGACAGGTGCAGGCCATCTGTGGCAAAGCATTGTGGTCTGTTGACCATGTCATCCCAAGCAGACAGATACTGGATCCCCTAAGAATGACACCAGAAACTTAACCAACTATTGAAGTCAATCATTTTGTCCTTGTACTGCGGTATCATTCTGGGCGATGGCAGAATGCTACTCAGGGCTAGGGTAATACCTGCCTGGGCTACAAGATCGGAGAGCTCTTCCATGTCTCTCTTCATATAGTCCAGGGAGGTACATCTCAGGTCATTCACAACAACATGGACAATGACAAAGTCATATTTGTACTTGGTGTGGAATGATCTGAGTGCGTGAGTTATGTAGCGGATCCTGGCACCTGACAGGCAGCTGACAGTATCTGGTGGGCGGTGTTGGACCTTTAACTATATTTTGATTGCAATATCATGGCTTATGCGAGTGATGTTTTTATGTGCGGGTACAGCGCATACTGTAGCAACTAGCGGTTAAGCAATTTTTCTATACATTGATGCTTTTGGATTCCTGACAATTTTAAAGTTGTGTTTTTATTTGGTATTATTGTTCATGTACATGTGACATGGACAGGGAAAGAAGATTTCGTAGCAGA